>NC_056744.1:1490533572-1490606072 GCF_019279795.1 Protopterus annectens | reverse complement strand
GTTTTACTGTTTTATCATTAAAGTGGATTTTATTGTTGAATTTTTTGGTTGCTGCGATTTATGTTCAACTGCACAAGAAAACCTTTTTGAGAATTCCTGACTGCTGACAGTTTGTGTTTTGTACTAGTGTTTTACATATGTGTTATCTTAGTTCCAGTGCATCAAACAGAATAAATGTGTACAGCTACAAGTTGTTATATTGCCTTCAAACATAAATAATTACTAGGTTGATTATAATTACTAAGATGAAATTGGAAAAGTGTTTAACTGTGTTATGACTTCCAGTGCTACACATAAATTCAGTATGTTATTTGCTGTTGGCCTATTATTTTCAGACCTGTCACACACAAACAGCTTTACATGTTGTATATGACCTAGGCAAATGTGACATCGTTTACATATATATGGCAATATGGTACATCTGTCTGATGTTTGTGTACTCTGCACTGCACTGAGTATCAGTCATCTCTGCATGCATTTTAGATATGAAGCTCAGTATTTAAGTTTTGATGGCTTGTATTTGTATGTTATTGTAGTATTACATTTGTTTGGTTATATGTATTCTATTTTGTTGTACTTTTAACAGTTCTTGGCTAGGGTCTGTTAACAAAGGTTACCAAAGAATTCCTTTGAAACATGTGCATAGCAGCAGTTAAGTAGTGTGCGTAGCTGAGGCACAGCATTGCTCTCTCAATTACAAATATCTGTAGTTAGCTGAAGCATTTTTATGTTGTGCAGTGCTCTGAGTATCACTCATCTCTGCATTTAATGTTGATGTGAAGCTCTTTAGTTAAGCTTTGGTCACATATATTTTGTATCTTATTCTAGTATTGCATTTGTTTTTTAAAACTTTTTTGTTCAGTTGGAGTTGTAAGGGTTCCTTCTTGTTGTGTTCAAATATTTGTTGGCATGTGACTTGGCCGCCCCACTACAACTCTCATATTGAACACACCTCCCAGTTGTATCTCATCAGCTTATCCTACTGAGTAGACAGATATCACACCCCACCCCCTTCATTTCTCAATCAGACATTATCGTGTTTCATCCCTTTCCACGTAACCTATAAACAAAACATTTTACTGTATTTCTGTCTATTCCAACTGTATTACTTAAATTTGCTGGCACTGCCTGTTCTTACAATGACTCAATTGCACTTATTCTGTTACATTTATTACTGCTTGTCAGTAGTCTGATGTAATTCAGTTATGCTAAGGCTGTGCATTTTAGCACATGGGCTTCTGGCCAGATGTTTTAGATGAAGTAGGTTTGTGGTCTGCATTGTTGAGGGAGGAGAGTCTACATTATGCTCTTCTGAGCTAGAACTTGCTGTTTAAAGGCTCATTGTGACTGTTCATTTGACCTGTGTTTTTCTGACATTGGCATGCCTTGTTTGCTGTAGCATACACTACATCCTGACCTGCTGAATATAGTTTTGTTTGTATAACTTGAACACTAATCCAGGCCATCTTCTTTGGAGAGAGATTCCCTGCACCCTAGTGGCAGGAGTGTGCAGTTAGAAGTTGTGTGACTGAAGAGTGCTGGAACAGGGATTTCTTCTGAGCTTTACTATTGGTTTACTGGTTCATCCATTTAAATTTGTTTGCTCTTGTTTGTTAGTGTCATATTTATATATGCATCTCTTCACCTGTGTTACACTGACATAAAAATATTTCAAATATCTTTAGCATAGTCTGGTTTCAGGCTTTGCTGTAGTCACATGTTTGTGTGACTCTTGTGTTTCCTGCTACTCCATCTAGTATTGTACAGTGCCTGCCTGCACTTACTGGGAGTAAGTGAACTGGTTGGCACTGGAATGCCATAGGATGTTGAGCTAAGAGCTCAGGCACAAGAATTGATTGGTCACTCCCAGTGTTCCTATTTTACCTTTGCTGTTGTGGTATTTAAACCCAGCATGTGCATGGCTTTGTGCTTTTGTGCAGTTTTAATACTTTGAGAGGTATCTCAGTTGCACTTCTTTCCCTTACCTGCACTCCTGTGTGAGTGAGGCTCTCACCTGCAGGTACTGTCTTGATGTTAGCCAGCCATACTCATACCTATAGGTGCGATCCTCAGATACTACCCACTCTACTGTCCCTGACCTCTCTTCCACAGATGCTGATAACCATGGACTGACAATTTCCAGTGCTTTCTCATGCTAGTCTGGTTGATATGGGCATGCTGACACAGTGTAGCCACTGCCTTATGTACACAAACAACTGTGTGCTACTGCCACCTAGGAACACAATATGTGAGAGATGCAAACATATTATGAACCTAGAATCTTTGCTGTCTCAGTCACATGACAGTACATGATTAACAGACCACAATGTGTTGCCAGAAATGGCCTTCATCTGTTGCCACTGGGCTTTAGTTTTCTGTCAAAGGCACTTGCATTCTCCATAGTGCCTTCTGAAGGCAAAGTCATGAGCAGAACATTACCAGCATGAACGCTTATTATAAACAAAAATGTAAAGGTAATGCTGCTAACTGCTAGGAGTCTTAGCATGAAACTAAAGTCATTTCAAGTGTTCCTTGTCCTGGAGGATGTTGACATTTGTGCAATCACTGAAACCTGGTTTGAAGTTGTGGAGAGGACACTAACCTTGCCAGGTTACTCACCCTACCATACTTTCAGACCCCAAATGAAGGGCTGCAAAGACAAAGGAGGTGGAGATTTAAAGGTTATCATACACATACACACCTCCAGGCTGGTCAAACAGTATGACGCACAGGAAACATACCAAGGGCAGTTAACTGTTGACAAAACACCTATTCAAATCATAGCCAGCTACAAATCTCAATATATGACTCAGGACACCCACTCCACCTATCTGGAATAATTTGAACCTGTCAAGATTCAACCCTCTACCCTGATCCTGGGTGACTAACTACACAACCAAGGTGTGTCTGACCTATTCTACCTGAACCTGAATGGACACAGATTCCTCGGCTTTGTCAATGCCAATGCACTGGATCAGCTGGTCAACACCCCTATGACAGGTGGAAATATCCTGTACCTGGTCCTAACCAACATGAGTAGCCACTATAGCATTCCTACAGTGTCATCCTCCTTGGTAAGATCTGACCATAAAGCCATCACTTTTGAGGTCACCATCTCCCCTGCACCCCCCCTTGTCAGGGTCAAACAAAAAACACTTTTCCAAAACTGACTATTAATCTCCACAGAGCAGGTATAAGTAACTTCACAGCCACCATCCTATCAGTTGGAACTAGCAGTAATGTCCAAGCTTACACCACAATCCTATAGGAGCACCTACATACCTGTATGAACTCAGAAATACCAGAGAGAACAAAATCATCTTCCTCAAGGTAGAGTAAACATCTGTGGTGAACAGCAGTAATACACAAACTCCATAATATGTGGGGTTGGGAGGGTGGCCTAATGATTAAGGTGTTTGCCTTACAAACACAAGGTGCAGGGTTTGAGTCTCACAAGGGATAATTGGCTAGGCTTAAAAATGGCTCGCAAGGGCAGTTAGCTTAGTACTAACCTATGAACCCTATGAACCCTTAAATAATTGCTGTACAGGGCCAAGAAGCAGCAGGTTCCAACTTGGAAGCAAACTCACCTTTGTCTGAACAAGCGAATAAGGTTACAGGTGAATTACCCTAAGGCTAACTTAGAGTGAAAATTGGACACATCCACCAAGACCAGTCACAAGGCCTTCTTCACATACGTCTGCAATCTCAGTGGCAACACCCAAATCTGCTCTATAGGTAGTCAGTAACACCACATACACATATGCCACAGATACAGCCAACCTGCTGCAGACAGGTTAAGTGAAAACCTCACCCCCCATCCCCCATCAGTAAACAATGACATGCACAGCACCTGCCCCCCTCCCCTCATCATCAGTGGCAAGTCTGTAATGCCCTCTCAAAGACAACAAACTGGAGTCTCCATGCAGCCTGATACCATCCCTGGCTGCATCCTACATGAACTCAGGCATTAGCTCTCAGCTCCATTACACAATGTAGTCAACCAAAGCCTGAGCACCAGTGTCATCCCATCTGCATGGAGGACAGCCACTGTCATCCCTCTACACAAAGGTGGAGCATCCACTGACCCAGCCAGTCATATGCACATCAGCCTGACTGGCTTGATCTGCAAGGGCATGGAAGGCATTATCAAGGACCTTATGAACAGGGATATCAGAAACCTCAAAATGCTTGCGCCCACACAGTTTGGTAATGTCAAAGGGAGATCAGGCCTGCTAAACCTGGTCAACTTTTTTGAAGCAGTCAACAAACACATGGATGAGGGGAAGAAGGTACACACTGCCTACCTTCACCCAGACAGAGCATCTGACAATAATCCCCAGTTGGCCATAATACATAAGCCTACACAGATAGGCATCAATCTGTATGTTACCAGATGGGTAGTTAACTGGCTTAATAATAGTACCCACTCAGTCAAAGTAGTGGAAGCCACCTCTAGTAGTAGACTCTTAATGAGTGGTGTACCCCAAGGATCGGTCTGGGGGGCCTCTACTGTTTCAGATATACATTTCTGAGGTTCAAGACCAAAGCAGTGGTCTGTGGCTGACCAGGTTTACAGATAACTGCAAGCTGGCCATTGTCTTACATTCCCCTGCTTATGTGAGCATCCTCCAAGAGGCCCTTGCCCAAATTAATGACTGGTGTCAGAAGCATTGTCTCAAACTGAATGCCAGGAAATTCATCATTATCCCTGTTGTGGTAGATGGCATCCACACTAATTATGACAGTAATAACAAAGTGCTAAGCATGCAATCAGGTGCGAGGCAACTTGTGCACCAAGGCTGATAGCAACCTGACAGTTTTCCACCACATTGGCACCATTGTAGGGAAAGCTGTCTACATGGTGCACCTCACAAATAAGGGTATGTCATCCTATTCGCAGGAGCTGTAACATAGTGGCAAGTATGTTTCTGTAGGTGTTGCCACTATGCTATACAGGGGTACATCAATATTGTGTACACGGGTGCAGTGTGTGTTAGGTGAAGGTCCATCACATACTACCACTCCTCACATATCTCAGACGGTGGTATATTAGTAGCAACATTAACTGGACATAGCTGCACTGCATGTTTTTGAGGGCCTGTCCAGAGTGTGTATGTTGTGGTCTGATTGTGTGTCGTGCATGTCATCAATCACAGACTGTGTGGTCTGTATAATGCCTTTGTGCCACCTCTCCTGTATGTGTCTTTGTGTGCGCATGTGTGTGCGCGTTTGTGTGTGTGTGTGTGTGTGTGGGAGTGGGTGTAGGTGTGTGTGTGTGTGTGTGTGTGTGTGTGTGTGTGTGTGTGTGTGTGTGTGTGCGCGCATGCATGCCTGTATGTGTGTGTGTGTGTATCAGCAAACATTATACTGCAGGGTATTAATTTTCATATGTTGTCTTCCCCTCACAGGTGAACATGGGGGTAGGTGTCTCTTCCCCTCACAACCTGATGTCAGTGTCTTAGTGGACTCTGATGATGATGGTGGTCATAGTAAGGCACATGTGGGGTTGTTGGGGGTTGAATCAGTTCCATTGGTTGTTATCCCACTTCAACCCACAATGTCCCTGCACACGGTCAGTATGCTGACACATACCAAGTCTCCAGAGGCCACAGATAATGGATAGATGGTGGGTGGTGGCTTGTGTGGTGACTATGGCAAGTGTGAGTGTAGACACTAGCCATAGCCAGAGAGCAGGCAAGATCCCACACAGGCAGATGGACAGGGGTGCTCGAAGGAGGACTGCTGCCCATCAAGCCCCTGTCGCAAGTGTCACAGCAGGTGTCACCAGACGCATGTTTCAGTCCATCATGGAGACACGGGCATGTACTGACCGCAGCACCAGACAGATGCTCAGGGTCATGAATGCATCACTTCCTGCCATGTGTTATGACCTCCATGGCATTGGTAATGCCGTACATCATTTTGCTAATGTCGTGGATAGTTGGTGGTGTGAGACATTGTCATTGCTTGACAGTGCAATGTCTGTGCTTGAGCATGTGGTGGGAGTAAGGCATCAGCCACATAGACGTAGGTCAGACACAAGATCAGCTGAGAGCCCACGTGGCCATGCAAATCCACACTCTCGTAGTAGCAGTACCACCAGCACTACTGAAGGGAGTGTGCTGTCCACATCACACTGGGGCAGGCCATGGGCACGTAGTCCTGGCCGGTCCCATCAGGGAAGCTGAGCCAGCAGACAGCAGTCACCACTGGGGAATAGTACTGCATCTGGCCTTGGGCCTGGTGGTGCCAGTGAGAGTCCTGGCAGAACCAGTTCCCACATTCCTGGCAAGAGATGGTGAACTATACAGCCTGTCATGTATGGTCCACAGCTGTCCAACATACCCCTGTAGGGCAACCACAATGCTTGATTGTATGCATATAAACACTCACGCATCTCTATCACAGGCATGTCACCACCAGACACACACAGCTCCTCTGCATGGCCCAGTTGAACACCACCCCTCCAGACACACACACACACACACACACACACACACACACACACACACACACACACACACACACACACACACACACCCACACACAATGTCAACCATATGGCCCAGCCTAGGCCTCTGGCAAACCCACACCACACCCTGTGCATGTGATGATACCTGTGCCACATCCCTGTTATTCATACCATCAATGCAGGGACATGCTAATATGGGTCTGATGCACAGCGTGAATATAGTACAGTGTAGAAATGTAATGTTGTGTAAGTTGCTGTCTGCTGGCAGTAGTTATGGGTACACATTTTATTTTATTTATTTATTTATTTATTTTATTTTACATTTGTTGACCGGGCTAGTCTAACTGGATATATGTCCATTTTCAGTAGAGACCCGGGGAGATAAGCTCCGAGGAAGCAACATACAATCAGTTATACAAAAAAAAAATTAATGTGTACAATGAACATTGCAGGTAAAGAACAGAGAATAATCACAGAGGTCGTTTGTTCATAGCACAGTGCTAAATATACAGATACAATTAGTACAATACAAATGTGGTTGCAATACAACATGTAAAAAGATAGCAGCTGAGTTATATAATATATTAGTAAACAAGTTGTCATAAAGAAAAAGTAGGAGCTGAAATATACAGTATATGAGTAAAACTAGTCTCCTTAATGAAATTCTGAGGATGTGAGTAAAAATATCTAGAAGGTCTAGGTTAGCTGTTTCTAAGAAAAGGAACAGGACTACTGAGGGTAGGTAGATCCAAGTAAGAGAGCTAGTAGATCAGTCAGTTTTAGTACAGGGGCACAACCAGTGTGTTTGTGAGGAAAAGTTTCAGTTTGTTTTTAAAAAGTGATATAGAGGGAAGAAGGGGAAAGTTCGCTAGGAAGAAGGTTCCAGGATTTTCCAACAGTATTAGAGAAAAGAGAGTCCCCAGCCCTGTTGTTTGATTTACAAATATATACAAGAAGTTTATGTGATGAACGTAAGGTCTTTAGATTGTTGTCGGGGATAATGAGGGTAGCTAGTATAGGGGCATTGGTAGGATGGTAAAGGGTTTTGTGGGCAATGATAAGTTGGTGGAATTTAAGCTGATTTTGTAATTCAAGCCATCCTAGTTGCTTAGGTTAATACAGTGGTGGGTTCTGAAAGGATTACCTGTAGCAAATCTGGCTATGTTATTGTAGGAGTTTTCCATTTTATTAAGGTTGTTTTTAGAGAGATTAGTATCTCAAGTATTGAAGTGTATGTACCTTTTTAGCCATGATGCATTATTGCTGTTAGTACTCCTGACTGTAGTCTCACATACTGTATTCTGTTTGTGTTCCAGGTGTCTGTGTGTCTGCAGGCTGTGGGCATGCTGACATTAGCAATGATGCGTATGGTGGAGTGGAAACACAGTGACCTTTTCAAAGCCAAGGTGAAGCTGTATATGTACAAGTTTACCGGGTGTGTATGCATGCAACAGTGTATGAGGGACAATTTGAGTGGACAGTGTGACCCTTGCATACATACCCCTTGGCACAGTCAGCTAGCCATCATACATGTCACTTGGGTGTTTGGCAGTACCACAGGCTCATACCTACAGAATAGTTTGAGTACTGGCACTAGGTCCCTTACAAGCCTAGCCATTACTTTAACTGCAATGGATTCACCTATCAGCACCTGCTGCTCCTGCCATTTCTTTCCCATCCACTCAACCTTAATGCAGTTGATGAGGGTATGCATGGTACTGTGTATGACAGGTTTGGGGTATGTGTTCCTGACACAGGTCAGCCTGTGTTAGTCTAACCTGACAATCACCAGCATGTGTGTCTGCTTTCTCATATGCAAGTCTGGCCTCTCGTGCTGGTAGTGCACACACAGTCATAGTCCTGTACATACAGCATCTGTTGATGGGCTGAGCACAGCCCCTACCTGCTCAGTCTTACAAATGATAGTGCTAGATACATAACACAGATACCACAGAGATAATGTAATGTTGCAGTATCTGCCACTGCTATTCAAGTGGGTGACAACTGCAGGGGCTGTTAGGATTGTCAATGGTGGATTTTGTGGCCCATAACATGGCCAAGCCATCTGACACAGACACACACACACACACACACACACACACACACACACACACACACACACACACACACACACACACACACACACACACACACACACACACACACACTGCTGCATGGGGACATGCATTAAAACACACATGCACATAGCATTGACACTTCTCAGATCAGATAACCTACTATCTATTTATGTACAATACACAGTGATATGACCATTGCATGCACCTTTCTGTTAGAAACTGTGTAACTGTACTTGTAAGGTGGATGATATCTGTATGGGCTGACACTAGGTTGGCAATGGGGGAGTTCACAGGGTGGAAGAGGCACACAAAATGGTATAGCCATCACATACACACAGTAAAGACAGCCACAGGGGATGTGCATACAAAAACACAAACACAGTTGGCAACAGATTAGCAACCCTACGTATTCACTTGTATGTACTATAGTGCTACATACACATTACATGGTCCACATAGATTATGTGCCTAGGACATAACCCACTACCTCTTACAACAATTAATCTTGGGAATGCCTTCATGGATGGTGGGATAAACCTCCAGAAATAGCAAGTGGTCTCATCTATTGCTCCTATAAACCTGGACAAGTGATAGAGTAACAGACTTTGTATCAGTATGATGTTTCAGTCAGGTACGATGTCTGATGCTGGGATGCCTGTCACTATGGTAACTGTGACCTATTTGGCAATGATATCACATAAATACCCATTGTTAGGGGACACAGACCACATATAGGTTGCAAACATCTGGATATTCCATATACATCTGTACAGGTGACTGGTATGGGCTGTATAGTTTAACATGGTGTATGTGAGGCAGATGCCATTAACAGACTCTTTAAAGTAATGCCATGGGGAGGGGGTGAACAGGCCTTAGAAATGGTAAAACCTACACACACACAACAGCCACGGGATATGCTTCACACACATACTACTATAGTTGTCAGTATTGAGAATGGAACCCCTACCTATCTAATTATTTGTATTATAGTATATTCAGCAGCTCCCCAGTAGCTTAGTGTGATGAGTAACAGCTTTTTTGTTCAGTTTGGATGGTGCAGTGGTAGCATTGTCACCTCACAACAAGAGGTTCTTCAGTTTGTTTCTTGGCTGGGGTGCCTTCTGTGTGGAGTCTGCATGTCCTCCCTGCATTCGTGTGGGTTTCCTGTGGGTGCTCTGGTTTCCTCCCACATTAAAAAAACATACACCTGGAGCATTTCTCCCTGGGCTTCCACTGAAAATTGGCTTTGTTCCAAGTCGGACCTTCCCGGTTAACAAATGTTAAATAAATTAAATAAATACATAAAAGGTATCACGCAGTTATTGCACATGCCACAGAGTTTAGAAGGCTGAAGAGTGTATACAGGTACTTCTAAGGTGAATGACATCATCAGGCCTTGTAAAGTAGGGCAATGGGAAGTGTACTGAGTGGTAAATGCCTCAACATGGTATAACCCACACCTCCAGAGGATATGATTCTCACCCAAACACACATTCACAGCTGCCAGTACTGAGTTTAGAACCCCTAACTATCTAGTTAAGTGTTCTACAGTTATCACACATGATACAATTTCACATTGTCCCCCAAGGTGCTTCTAAGGTGAATTACATCAACAGCCCTTATAAAGTATTGCAATGGGAAATGTACTGGGTGGGAAGGTCATCAAAACACATTACCCTACAAGCATACATACGCAAAAGCACCTTTGCATGCACACAAACACACACACACACACACACACACACACACACACACACACACACACACACACACACACACACACACACACACACACACACACACACACACACACACACACACACACACACATCTACCAGAACTGACAGAAGAACCCCTGCCTATCTAGTCATTTGTACTATACTGTTACATAGTTATTGCATACGCCACAGAGCTTACAGGGGTAATGGTTGGTAAGGTGACTGACATTAACAGCCCTTGTAAAGTAGAGCAGTGGGAAAGTCCTCAAAATACTTTATCCCACAAACATACACACTTACAAACACTTTTACATACACATATATACACACATTTGCTACAACTGAGAGTAGAACCCCTACTTATCTACTTATTTGTATCATACTATTACATAGTTATTGCATGTGCCACAGAGCGTATAGGGCTTAGGGCTGTCCAAAGCTACTTCTAAGGTGAATGACATCAGCAGGACTGCTAAAGTAGGGCACTAGGAAGTGTACTGGGTGGGAATGGCCTAAAACTCTTTCACCTAAAAATAAACACACAGACTTGCCAGGACTGAGATTAGAACCCCCGTCTATATAGTTATCTGTACTATAGTGTTGTGCAGTTATCGCATGTGACACAGAGTTTAGAGTGCTGACAAGTGTCCAAAGGTACTTCTAAGGTGAATGACATCAGCAGATCTTGTAAAGTAGGGTAATGGGAGGTGCACTGAGTGGGAAAGGCCTCTTAATACTTAAACCTACAGACACACACACACACACACACACACACACACACACACACACACACACACGTACACTCACACACACACGCACATACACAATGGAGCTCACCTTCATCCTGGCACATGTGACTGGTTACAACCGGTATGCAACTGTTTGAAGCAGGATATCACTCTATGCCATTCAGGGTATCCCTTAGTATGACTCACTCTCTGTGTGTGTCTCCCAGTGTCTCTCTCTCTCTCTCTCTATCACTGTCTGTCTCTCTCTTCCCCATGTTTGTGTGTGTGTGTGTATGCTTGACATATTGTTATATATTGCCCATATATGTGTCTGTGTATCACATGCAATAGATGCGGATATATCACATATGGGCCACCTATAGCTAGCTGAGGGTAATCCTGTCTGATGGGTGTGTGTAGAGACAGTTATGGTGTACACAGCTGTCTTTATGCAAAGACATATATGCACAATACAGTTATATAGTCCGATGTGAGTCCCGACATGGGCTGTAATTCCTTACGTGTAGGAGCATGCCCAGTATGACCTTCTATAGTAAGAGTGGGACTCAATTCCAGAGATAGTTGTACTCCGGTCTAGGGTTTTGTGCTCTACAGCCATACCTCTCAACCTGTTAGTGCAAGATATCTAGAGATAGCCTGCCAAAATGGGGGGAGAATGGCCCAAACATAGGGGAATACTATAATTATTGCTCTTATTATGTAGGAAGTTGCTAGAGGTACAGGGTTTGTTTTAGCAGATATTTTCTGACATATATGACATCTGACACTGACAGTTATTGTGTCATTAGCTACTGACAGAAATCCTCAGATCATCACAATAATTAACCAGAGAACTACAAGATGTATGATGCACAGACGAATATTATGAGCCAAACTATAGACAATATTGCCCAATCCAGCCAGCTGAGAGGTGTGGCTACAGCTGATTTACCAATGAAGCTGTGTAAACAGTCCAGCACCTTGGTGATATACTGGCTGGGGATCTCTAGCTTGTATGGTATTCTTCTTACCTGAAAGTCATATCCTGGTGTGGCCATACCTATCAACTGTACAGTTATTTGCAGATTGTCCAGATGTTTGTCTATTTTTTGTCCATTTTTATAAATTTGTGGTTTTCTGGAAAGTTAGTTGCAAATAATTAAAGACTGCTGTTAGAAAATAATGACAGACATTTGTGTTTCAGACTTTATAACCTTCAGACAATTCATGCTAATGCAAAACCTGTTATTCTACCAACTTTTTAAGTTTGTAAGACCAATATTTAAAACACATGTCTATCATTGGGCCTTTGTCCCACTTTTATTTATGACCTTGTCCAGATGTCTTGCTTTCAGAGGTTGAGAGGTATGGGTATGGGTACAAAGTGCATTGTACTGTGCAGAAATCTCCATTATATGTGTAGTAAATTCCACATAGCACTGTGTGATTTCCAGGTATGTCAGTGACAGAGCAGTACACAGTAATGTGGTGAACCACTGACAGACAGTTGTTTATAGGTTGATATGAGGTTAGTAGGCTATTGGCCCTGAAGCCCTTATAACCCTCGCAGATGAGAGTGTAGCCCATGTTAAGACATGTCAGCATCCAGAGCCCCTGTCCACTAGGACACAGGTGGAATCAAAGGACTGTATTTTCTGTTTCCTATGCACTTATACAGGGAGCACTTCACTAGGGTTATTCAGGCACTTGGCTTGATGTGGACAGGGAGTGTATTACACAGATGTGGGAGTGTGTGGGACACGTATCTGTCACACCAAGAAGTCTTACTGATATCACAGACCAGGTTGATGCTACACCTACAGTTTGATCGAGTGGGACTTGACTTCCAGATGTGCAACAGTCCCATCAAGGCAGGGTCTGGATTGCTTTGTATGCCAGACAGGGGTCACTTCTGTGGAGTCTGTATGGAACTGAGTAGAGGAACAGTGCCATTAGCCTATCTGTGTAGGGCAGGTGATTGCGGTCCTGCATTCTCCCAGTGAGGAATCTCTGTGGTCTCTCCAGCTGCTGCATGTGCTTTGAGAGGTACATGCCAAAGGGGGTGTTGAACAAAATAAATAGCCTCATAAGGTTAGCATACATTGATCCTATGACCTCTTTGTCCCTGGATGGGATACCCTTATGTTCAAGTTGTCCCATCTATGAAGCTTTCTGTACAATGGGAGCACTAAGGTGCTCAGACTTCAGGTTGCTATCAACCTGGGTGGCCAAATGCCTCACTACTAATTGTGTATGCAGGACATTGTTGTTAATTTAATACTATGTGAGGACGTCAGTCTCCCCAAAAGGGATGATGATACATCTGCAGGCATTCAGCTTGAGGCCATATTTCTGGCATCAGTCATTTGCTTTGGTGAGACCCTCTTGTAGGACATCCACATCACTTTGGGTACTGATGACTATTCCCAGCTTGCAGTAATCTGCCAACCTGGTCAGCCATATGCCAGTGTTTTTGGCCTGCACCTCATGGAAGTATATCCCGTATACCAGAGGCCCCCAGACCAATCCCTGGGGTATGCCACTCATTATGGGTGTACTGTTTGAGTTGGCTATCCCTATTATGATTGTGTGGGTTCTATCAATGAACCAGTTTGCTACCCATTTGGTAACATATGGATTGCTGCCTAGTTGACAGAGTTCATGTACTATAGCCAAGTGGGCAATAGTGTGTAATGCTTTGGCCAGGTGATGGTGGCTGAAGTGCACCATCTTTCTCCCTTATCCATGCCTTTGTTGGCTACCTCAGGGAAGTTATCCAGACTTCACTGGCATGCCTCGGCTGAGAATGGCAGACTGTGTAAGGTAATGTATTTGGATTTTGCCAATGTACCTGTTAATGAAATCCATGATAATCCATTGCATGGCCTTGCAGATCAGGCTAGTTAGGCTGATGGGTCTTTCATTTCCTGGACTGGTGAACGCTCCATCTTGGTGTAAAGGGATGACAGTGGCTGTCTGCCACTTGGCTGTGACAAAGACAGTACTCAGGCTTTTGGTGTATAGGGTGCATAATGATGCTGCCAGTTCAAGCCTGGGTGCATGTAGGTTGCAGCTTGGGATGTATTCAGGTCCCATGGAGGCTGTCTTCTTGACTTTGAGAGGGCAGTGATGCTGTGTTCCCTAGTGATAAGGGTTGGGTGTTCAGGTACTGGGGATGTCCTGCTTTCATGTTGGGGGGGCTGAGGGGAGACATTTACACTGAATCTGTCAGCCAGTGGATTGGCTATATCTACAGCATTTGTGTATGTGGTGTCCTTCACCATCAGTTCTGCACAGATCTGGGAGCTTCCTTTGGGAATGCAGACATATGTGAGGAAGGCCTTAGGATTGTCTCTCTTAGATGTGGGCAATCTGGACTTGGCGCTGCCTTTAGTGGATTTCACTGGTGCATTTATTTGTTTGTTCAGGCTAAGGGGTGATTATTTCCAATTGTGCACCTGCTCCTTCTCGGTCCTGGACAGCAATATTATCCTTTTATTATATAGTTCCTTTATTGCAGATGTTTGCAGACAGGTTTATTCTCCCTTGCAGATGGTGATGTTGTCCTTTCAGGTATTCCTGATTCCATGCATCTCTTGATATATGCTGGCATAGATGTTTTGTGTACATTTGGAAGTTGGTGCCTATTCATCTAGTGGGGTAGGGGGCTGTTCAGCTCTTTGTACCATCCATCTGGTGGTTGTGATCAGCTTGTGGGACATTTTCCTTTTACCATGGCTACAGGGGGGTCAGGAGAGAAGGTGATATGACACGTGACTGCTTTTCTGTCTGATCTTGCCAGGGAGGACGATACTGTAGGGGTGCTGCATTGGATGATCATGTTGGTTACTGCCAAGTCCGACATAGGTATCACATCTTGTGGGGGTATCAAGTGGCTGTCCTAAGGATGTAGCATTGCTAAGATGGGGGAATCTCTGTGCATTTCTGTTCTTGCATGGTTGGATTTCTAATCAGTGGTTGGCTAATATAAGTCAGCCAGGAACAGGGTAATGGGTGGAATCTTGATAGATTTGTAGAGGGCCAGATATGTGGGGTGGGTGTCCTGAGTCAGATATGTTGGCCTGTAGATTCACATAATTTGCATAGGTGTTTTGTCAACAGTTGACTGCACTTGGAGTGTCTCATGTGTGTCAGACTGTTTGACCAGCCTGGAGGTGTGCATCTAATATATATTTCTACTCTACCTCCTTTAGCTTTGCTGTCCACATTTTGGTGTCTGGCTGTGTGATAGGATCTGTGATCAGGTATGGATGGGTTTCTCTCCGCGGCTGTGGGCCAAATTTCTGTTGGTGCACAAATGTCACCATCTTCCAGGCTTACGACTGCTTGCAATGAGTGCATTTACCTGTTTAGACTCCTAGCATTTACCAGCATAGCCTTTAATTTGTGTTTTGTTGAGTGCTTTATGTTCGTAGTATGGACCCCATTCCTTTCCCTACAAAGGCACTATGGGGGAGGCAAGGGCCTTTGCCAGAGGTCTGATGGCCAAGTGAGACAGATGCAGGCCATCTCTAGCAAAGCAGCGGAGCCTGTCAATCATATGTTCCCAGGCTGCCAGAGAGTGGATCCCCCTGGGATGACACCAGTAAGTGAGCCAAGTGTTACTGACAATCTTTTTCTGTTTGTATTGAGCCATCACTCTGGGTGACAGCAGAATGCTGCTTAAGGCTAGGAACATATCTGAATGGGACACATATTCAGCAAGCTGAATCATGCCTGTCTTCCTATAGTCCAGGGAGGTACATCTGACATCATTCACATTGCCATGGACCAGGCCGGAATGATACCTGTACCTGTTGTGGGATGACTTGAGTGCATGTGTGATACGGCAGATTATGGCACCTGACAAAAATATAACTGTGACTTTCTCCTTATCCTGCCTGGTGAAAGGCACATCTGTGTGTACAGTGGAGTCTTCTATGAGTAATATATTGGGTGTATGGTAAAGCCTTAGTGTTTGCAAGACCCTGGTGTGTGGACTATGCATGGTCTGTGGTGTGTAGGTTTGTGGAGTTCTCATGTGTCTTTGCCTCTGAGGTGTCCTTTCTTTTGGTTTTCGTTTTGTTGCGGACCTCCACTTACGTGGGTGTGTGTTGTGTATTTGCAGGTGACATTTACTGAGTCCATACAGTGCAGGTTCTGGTGTGCACATTCTCTATTTGTCTGGCCAGTGGTTCCCCTTCCCTTTATGTGTGTCTCTTTGTCCTTCTGTAGTCCAGTCACAGGCTTTTCCCACAACAGCTGCTGTTATGTATTTGTAATTCTGGTGTGAGCAGGGTAAATGCCATAGCATCACACACAAGTTTGTGTACTTCATACCTTTGAGTGTACCAGTTTAGCAGGTTGTCCATCATTGCACCATTACATCTGCTGTGGTCCTCTGATGGTTTGTGTTACTATGTTACTATTCACTTGCTTTAAAAGGGCTTGTTTTGATATTTATTGATGTGTGTGCTTTTCCTTAAATACAGATTTCACAATGTACTCTGGCTGGCATCTGCATGTTGTTTGGAACTGTTCCTGATTTATGTTTTGTTCAGTTTTGGCCTGAAATACAAACAGGTATAGTGCTGGGGTGATTATGCTGATTACAAATGTTACAGAAGTCTAAAACCGAAGAGAGGTATTTAGATGTTTATAATATACTATAGATATCACATTATTTTTATATCTGGTTAAGTATCATTTAATGCACTGTTTATGGTGAAGCAACATTTAATAACTGGTCCCTGACATCTAAAAGTGAGAAATTACACATTAATACAAACAAATTGAATATTTTCTTGTTCACAGATAGAATTTGGTCCACTAATTAATAGTGAAGCAGCTTCCAACATACATGAAACAACTTGATCCTGCCATAAGGTTAAAATATAGTAAAGGCAGATAATTATGTGCTCTTTGTGGCAGTCACATTTCTTCATAAATGGGTTTGATATACCACACTTAATAAGCCAATATTGGAATATGTTATGGGTTGGATTTGCTATCTCTGAAAGCTAAATTATGGGAAACCTTCTCATTTGTTTAAAAATGAAGGGCAAAGTTTGACTCATGCTGCTCCGAGCTATAATCGTATGTGTTTCTGTGCTGATGGTGAAATATGTTCCTCAGTAATTGACAAGATGGAAAGGAGTGCTGTGATGTCTTTGTTTTGGGGTTGTTGGAGCAGTATCTGAAAAAAAGAGGAATTAAGGGATTTGGCAAGCAGATATTTCTAATGTTTATTTTGGGGCCTCTTTTGTCATCCAGATAATTTTTGGACTGTGGTTTGTAGATGAATGATGAATGTAGAAGCTTGCTGTGAGGGGTTGTGTTATTGTATTCATAGATCTCTAATCTATACTCGTTGGAGCACTACAAGATATATACTAATGATATCATATGGATGTTTCATATTCTTCCCAAGGTAATAAGCATTACCCCAAATCTGTGTTGCTTCATTATAGAATAAATATAACAATTCTCTGATATATTACATTTTATAATAGCTGGCATTTCAGATTTGGCAATCCAGTGATATGGTTTAACTACACACATATATATATATCAATAGAATATTATTTTATCGGTGAAAGAAAATAAACAATAAAAAAGTTATGTACTTAGCATAACATTCCATCTATGTTGTCCGTTTTCATTCTTCTTCAACTGTTGGGTTTGGATCCAACCCTGAAATCTGACTCAGCCAATTCCTCCAACTTGAGGAAGACTGAAACTCATTCTGCTTTTCCCTTACCCATAATGCCCACGTGACCTAACATACGTCAGATCTTGTTTGCTGCCCTTTAAACCTATAAGCATTAAGAAATGATAAACCAACAGAATCTGGAACTCAAACAAAGGAACAGTACTTCCTCCAGCATCTTTTGATCCTTCCAAAAGTCAAACGAGGAGGGGGTTGGATGGAGGGAAGTTGAGGAAGAATGAACGTTGTGGTGAGTACATAATGTTTTTAATCTGTTGCTGTCATTTTCATTTTCATTCATTCCTCCACTGTTGGGACAGAGTCCCCAGCTGCCTAAATCCTGGGAGGACTCAAAGGAAAGATGTTCCTGAGCACTGCTGAACCAAAGACTGCTCTTCCCCTAGAGACCAGATCCAATTTGTAATGATATGGGGATTAGCCCAATTTGCAGCTGCACAAATATCATCCAAAAAAGATCTGGTTAAAAATGCTGAGGAAGCTGCCACAGTCCTGGCAGAATGTGGTTTTGGTAAAGACAAGCCCAACTTTTCATAAACAAAGGTAAAACAATCAGTTAACCATTTAGCTACAGCCACTTTAGAAACTGGTTTGCCTAATTTTGATTCCGAAAAAGAGGCAGATAATTGTTCTGATTTCCTCAAAATGTTGGTTTTATGTAGATAAAACAGCAATAGTCTGTGAACGTCCAACAGGTGTAACATACACTCTCCCTTACTTGAGAAATTTGGATACAAGACTAGAATGCTGATAACCTGATTAATACTGGATTCTGACACCACTTTAGGAAGAAAAGAAGGATTGTTCCATAAGGATACTCTATCCTTATGAAAAATCAAATGAGGAGGTTTGGATGACGGGGCTTGTAATTCTGATAATCTTCTAGCTGAAGTAATGGCCACTAAAAAGACAGTTTTCCAGGTCAAGAATTTTAGTTCACACTTAGCTGATGTTTCAAATGGGGACTGTATTAAAGTTTGTAAAACAATGTTCATATCACAAGGAGGAGTGGGATCTTTTAATGGTGGTCTAATTAGAACAGTTCCCCTTAGAAAGGCTTTACAAAGTTTGGAGGATGCTAAAGATAAGTTATTTACTCCTATATGAAAACTGGAAATGGCAGCTAGTTGCACTTTTACAGTAGAAGAGCTACAATTTGAAAACTGTAGCTAAAAATTCAAGAACTTTAGTAACCAGTCTGAAAAGGAATCTATATCCTTCTGCTGTACTCAAATGGCAAATATTTTTCATTTACTTCTGTAAAGTTTCCTAGTGGAAGCTTGATATGATAAGAAAATGTAACGGAATGGGGAGGAGACCTTGGGCTGTCTAACAGTCAATGGTGGAAAAAACATGTGGGAAATTTTAGCCCTGGAATGTCCAGATGAGTCATGTTTGTCAGGTGAGACAGTAGGTTTGGAGTTGTATCTAGAATCCATGGAAGATGAAGTAGATGAGGCCAAAGGAAGGAACACCAAATATGATGAGGCCAGTAAGGAGGAATGAGGATAACTGTGCTCTTTAATTAAGATACTTTCTGAAGAACTGATGGGATTAAAGCTAATGGGGATGGGTGTAAAGGAGACCGGAGGACCAATCATGAAGTAGAGCATCACTTGGTGACTCCCCCAGGAAGAGGGTTAGGGCAAAGAACCTGCTGCATTTGCTGTTGAGTGGAGATGCAAACAGATTGCAGCACGGCTGTCCCTATCAACAGAAAATCCTTTCTGCAACCTTCATATTGAGAGACCAATCATGAGGCACTAAAAGGACCTGCTTAACTTGTCTGCAATCATGATGGATTTCCCCAGAATGTGTGTTGCTTTCAGAAATCAATTAGATGACACTGCCCATTGCCACACTGTCATATAGCTTCTCTACACAAGGAGTAAGAACTGGTTCCCTCTTGTTCATTGATGTACCAAACCAATGACATATTGTCCATCTGGATCACAATAGTCCTGGTGAGGAAAGTGTCTTGGAAGGCCTGTAATGCTAGGATGACAGCTCTCATTTCCAGGACATTGACAGGTGTGTTGTTCTCTTCAAGGAACCATGTGCCTTGGACTGTCTTTGCCAAGAAGTGCCCCCCCCCCCCAGTCTGGAAGGTGTGTGTGGTCACTACGGCCCTGGTTTGGGGAAGAACAAAGTGAACAACCTTCTTGTACTTGACTGGAGTGTATCCAGTGTAACTGAGTTGCCAATGTCCACTGAAGAATTCTCATATGTTACCTTGTCAACAGTACCAGGATGATTGCTGCTGGCCTGGATCCCAAAGCTTGAAGGATCAGCTGAGTTGAAATAGAAGAACTTTGAATGATCTTTCTGACCTGGAACTGAATAGTCTAAACTCTTGACAGAGGGAGAGAGGCTGTCTGGCTGACTGTACTGAGCAAGGCACTGATAAATTTCAACATCTGTGTTGGTTCAAGAGAAGATTTGTTGTGACTGATTAAAATCGCCAGATGGTAGCGTAACTGGAGTATGTAATCTCAAGCCAGAATAAGATGATGCCTGGGCGAAGCGGTTATGAGTCCGTCCTCTAGATATGGAAACACCTGGAATCCCTACAGTCTCAAGTGAGCTGCCATTACTGCCATACTCTTGGCAAACACCCTGGGGTCTGTGGTGAGGCCAAAGGGCAGAGCCCTGGATTGGTAATGACTGGCTCCCAGCCAGAAGCAAACATATCTCCTGGATTGTCTCTTCATTTTGTTATGATAGTACGGATCTTTAAGATCTATCAAGCACATCCAGTCATCCTTGTGCAGAAAAGACAGAATAGACTGAACGATGATCATATGGCACTTTGTGTACTTTACTGACTGATTCAGATTGCTGAGATCCAAAATTGTCTCCAGTCCCGTTTTCTTGGCAATAAAAAGAATCTTAAGTTCCAGACTTTTTCTTGTCTGGGGGACTTCTTGGATGACTCTTTTTTTCTGGCAGCTTGTTTGTTTCTAGTGCTGCTGCTTCACTCTGATTGAGTGGAAATCAGGGATTTTGTTTCCCACTAGCAGGGGTAGATGGGGAAATGGTATTATATAACCTCTTGGTATTATCCTCCACAATCTTTTGTAATTGCTAGCCAGGAGGGTCTATATCAGTATTTCGAAAATTTAATAGTTCGAATCATAAAATATCAAACTGAAATGACCGAACTATTAAATTTTCGAATGGCGATATAAAACAAAAAACCTAAAGGCACCCCCCACACCCCCCTGCTACTTAAATATACCAACTCCAAGACCGCACTACATTGTAGTAAATGGAAATCTCCCCTTACAGAGAATTTTGTTTACCTGTTCGATGTTCTGCACTTTCGGCATTCTCACGTCGACAATATCACATTCGATATTGTCAACATTCAAGATGCTGATAGGAACCCAGCCAGGATCTCTGGTGCAGGGATAAATGACCGCCAACTACCTCCATAGATGCGCAGCCAGACCTCCTTTCAGGAGCGTTGATAGGATCTGACAGAGAAAGCATCTCTAGAGTCCTAGTTATGCAAACCACCTCTGCCATGGGGACAGCACCTTCCATTAGAGGTCCTGCCTCTGCCCCTGGGTGAACCATCGCCATGTGGTTCTTAGAAGTGATCCTGGGATTTTCTGAACCACATTTTTCATCTGCCTCATTGGTTTCTTGAAAAGATCCATTGAGGTTTCAAAAAATATACACCCACGGCAGAGAGGATTTTTCCTTCCTGCTTATACCTACAGAGTGTGTCTTTACCTTTGGAGCAAAATAAGGAACTTCTAAAAGGAGCAATGACAAAGGAAGATTTGAAGGGTTCCACGAAATCACACAAAGGCATCCAGGCATGTCTCCTGATGGAAATGGCCGAGCCTGCTGCCCATGAGGTACCTTCAGCTGAGTGGGAGATAAGCCTCATGGACAAGTTTGAAATGGACTGAAGGGTAGCCAACTGCAAGGCAAGAGTGCTCTCTGCTTCAAATGATATGGTCACAGTGAGGGATTTGGTCACTTCTTTAATCAAATCCCTCTGGAGTCTTGTGAAGTGTGCCAAATAATTCAGCAACCAAAAGGGAAAAGGTCGCCAAAGCATACACACTTCCCAAATCTGTCTAACATCATAGCCTCCCTGTTAGGGGGGTGGACAGAAGAACTTTGTTCTGTTAACTCCTTCTTTGTGGCTGCTGCCACAACCATGGCATTAACTGGTGCTCCCTTGCTCCAATACTAGCTGTCCTTTGGTGGTGCCAGGATCCTATCTGGTCACTTGGGATCAGCTCAATGGTGTCAGGCTCCTTCCATGCTCACTGAGAGAACAAATCAATGAGCTCATCAGCAGGCAGTGTCACCCAAGAGGTGGCTCTTGACTCCTCTTTGGAAGGGTTGTTGGGAGACCAACCTCCCCTTTGCTTTAGGAGTTTTAGGATGTCTTCAAATGAGACATTATCAGGCTGTGATCTTGGGGACCCTTCTCTCCACAACCTCAAATGTAAAAAGTCTCAGAGAGAGGGAGACCAATGGCTCCAAAAAGACATGCTTATGGACTGTAGGCTTCCTCCACCCGCAAGGCAGACTACTCTAGGAGTGAGCTGGAGCTGAGCTATCTAGTGCTGAAGCTTTGAGGGGCAGAGATGGCTCCCACAGCTCTTGAGTTGACTCCAACACCCTGGATCTGGTGCTGACACTACTGCTCTGTGAGTCTTCTGACTAAAAAGTGCTTGGCACCGGTCCACTAACAGATGCCCTGGAGTTGAAGACACCGGTATCTTCATATCTGATGTGGATGAATATGCAATCTATGGATCTGATGGCTCTGAAGAAGCCAATAATGGGGGAATAGTACTAATAATGGTCTCTGGACCCAATGGGGTGGGAGATAAAAGAACCTCCATTTGAATCTGCATCAATAGGCAATCTTCATCATCCTGTTCACAGCTTCAGTCAGACTTCTGGAAGAATGTCTAGAAGATGGTGTTGAAGATGAACTGGAATGGTGATGCCTTGGAGACAGCTTCAAAAGGGAGAAAGTAGCCGAAAGGAGACCGGATACACAACCAACTGTCATGATCAGATCCTAGGTCATTTTTCTGATCTAGACTTTGGATACAAAGGGGTCAAATCTGAAGCTTTAGAAATTCTATAAGGAGGTTCAGAACCTGGAGACAAAAAAGTGGTTGGACCTGGGGAACACATTCTCAAATCCATTTTGCTAGATTTCTTTGGAGTTTGAGTCCCCAGATGATCTTGACTTAGATTTAGAGGGAAGCAAACTTCTTAGGATTAACTTCTTTTTCCTATCAATCAAGGCTCTGGGGTTAAAAGTCTTGCAAATGTCATAACTAGAGTCAAGATGCACTGGGCCTAAAATATATATCCATTTGGAATGCGCATCTGATAATGGTATATTAAGGCCACAAGCCATGCATTTTTTAAAACATGAAGGCTTCTCAGACATGCCATACAAAAAATAAGTCGGCAATGTAATGTTTGTACAGTCTAGTTTTCTTAAACCCTGGCAAGAGGATGAGAGTGCGAGCTTCCCATGTACTCAATATCAGACTGGAGAAAGCAGGGGCCATTTTGGTACGGCAAAGTACACAACAAGAACTTGATTGCTTCATTTAATCACTGACAGTATTCTTTTTCTTAACTTTAAACTTTCAAGTTGCGACTCAGTAGTGCAGTTTCTTGATACAGTAATTACACTGGATAGTCATACTCTTTCATGTAAGTCTAACATTTATCTCAAAAAGCCTTACCAGAATAATTACTTAAACTTGGACAGCCAACATCCTTTTTTATGAAAAAGAATACAGTCAAAGGACAATTTATTAGCTATTCCAGGATTATAAGTGAGGATGACTGGTTCATTAAAGAAAGCCTCTTCTTAAGATTCCTTTTTGCTAAAAGACATTACCCTATGAATTTGATTAATTATATTTTTACTGAGATCAATGAATCATGGCAGTCAAAATTTTGACCAACACTTACATGGATTACCACAAATATCTGACCAAAATGTTTCTTTGGCCCAAACCCCCACTACAACTAATCAGAATTCTGGCTGGTGCCAAACCCCCCTCGAAGCCAATCAGAACCACATTTTGGACCAAATCCTCAGCTTTCCACTTCCCATTTGCTCAGATCACAAGGAAATAAGAAACATAATTTTAAAGAACTGGGACATTATTTTGACTAGAAGGGATATCGCTTCTATTCTTGGACCTACACCTGCTTTTTCATAAAAAAAAGAAAGTCCTTGTAAGCATCTTTTGAGCAGTCAGATAAGCCTTTTCTACTGGACCAGTCATGTAATTCCAATAAACCTCTAGGTATGTACTCTTGCGGCTTATGTGTGGTTTCTGACTACATACATGTTGGTTTACAATACGTGTACCAACACTGTGATTTTAAGGTTGATTTCCAAAGTTTCTATAACTGTCACAGTTCAAATGTAGTTTATGCAGGAGTCTGTGCAATTTGTGGCAATTTCTATAATGGTAAAAATATACGAAAACTTTCAAGCCGTATTAAGGAACATTGTGCAGCTATACGTAATGTTGACAATAGAAATGCTTTATGTAAACATAGCTTGTCATGCCCAGGTTTTGTTCAATTTAAATTCTTAGTGCTAGAACAGATAAACTTGTTTTTTGGTGACACAGACACTTTATTAGAGGTGTGTGAATTAAAGTGGCAGCTGCTACTTAATGTAGTTTCCCAGCCAGGATTGAACAAATCTCTTAACATTAAATGTGCTTTAAGACGGCTTAGATAACTTGTTAACCATTATTTATTTCTTTAGTTTACATTTGAATTAGTTTGAGACAGAAATAAATTGGGACATTACATTCAGGAAACTGTCAAGCCATATCAAAGAACACTGTGCAGCCGTACGTAATAATGAGACAAATAATGCTTTATGTAAACACAGTTAAGTATACACAGGGCTCCAGAAATTAATATTCTTAGTTTTAGAACAGGTAGATTTATTTTATGGATATATGGATACCTTACTAGAGTTTTCTGAGTTAAAGTGGCAGTTATTCCTCAATGCAGAGGCTTTCCTAAGACTAAATGAAACTCTGAATATTGTGTGTTTTGCTGTGGTTGGAGTAACCCCGTCACCACTACCTATTTTTCCAAATACTTTACAGGTTCACTGAAACAATTAACTGATTGTCTGTAGCATATTACCTTTTGACTTGCCTTAGCTCAAAGGCTGAGTTTATCATTATAGCTGATTTAACGTTTTTTTCACCTTTTATTGGCTGCTTACTTTGCACCAACAAGGATATTTAAGGTGCTGTTTTCCAGATGCATACTCATTTCTAAAAATGTTTTTTGAAGAAGTTCTTGTCACCATTAAATAATTAAACTGGTCAACAATGGGTCTGTTTTTATTTTCCTTCTTGCATGGTTTTAGAAGTTTTTTCTATATTTAAGTTTTTCATCTTCTAAATTAGACCAGTTATTTTGCTTTGTTTAGTTTAGTATAGTGTGTGTGTCTGCATTTTTACCATGGCCAAGGGAACAGATGCAGAGCTTGGCTTCAGTAGCCAACAGTTATTTGACTTAACCCACACTATTCCACTGGAACTTGCTCCATTCAAGAGTTCTCTGAAGCCACGGCTAAAGCACAGAATATTATCAATACTTTCAGCACTGGGAATTGATACTTGTCACAAACTGAACATGACCACTTGCATGCTCAACCAGTCCATACAAGCTGCCACAATCTTTTAAATTTCCTAAACTCAGATACTAATAGCAACCCCTTTCTGCAAGAAGTAGATCAGCACCAAATGCTTTTCCCAGAACACCAAGGTAGTGATGGTCTATCAGACAACTGCAAATCACTACAGTTTAAAATGGAAAGGCCGCTCATGACTTTTAAAAATATTGAATAAGATAACTTCTACCTCCCCAGCTGTTTACATAATAAAATAGTCCCACAAGGTTTGAAAATCTTTAAATTTCCCAACACGACCACAAGGGAATCTGCATTGAACAAGAATATTGTGAGCATTTTCGATTAAGCAGATTTGCAAGTCTTGTGGGATTAATTAATGACAATGTTTTAAAGCTTGAAAACCTTAAGACAGAAATTACAAGTTTACATAACACCATTCTTCAACAACCTAACCTTCAGCAACACCAGCACATTCTCTTTGGAATTACTCCAAGGATTAAAAGGCATGTAGCAACCATTATTCACAGAAAAAAATGCAAAGAGATCTACTACAATGCTGAACCCAGCTAGCATACCCACCTAAAAGCGATCAACTAAACAATGGACAATATCAAAAACATTGGTTTCACTCCAGTTTCAATAATCCTAACCATAAAATTCCCCCAACAGAACCCATAACTTCAATTCAAACAGATCAATCCAACAATACTTTTACAGACCTGCTTTCTCTAGTAAATACTTCTGATCCAACTATGAATCCACTTAATACTGAGGACCCAGAAGTGCATAATGACCATTTTTTTGTCCCATACCCAAGAAGACACCATACACAGAGGACAAGAAGCAAAGGGAAACAGAACACGGGCCATACCCCGAGGGGATGTGGAAGACATGGAACAACACTGAGAGGTAGTGGACATTCAAGAGACAGACCCAGGAGAATTGTCCATAGATACTAGACCTGGTTAAATCTGATGATTTATCTCTATATAATTCAGCAGTCTTTAACTTAACTTGCACTTAATGTACTTAACAAGGGGTTTACATTTATCCCTGGACAACATGCAAGATTACCAAATCTTTTACTTCACTTGTCTCTTTAGCTAAGAAAACTTAATTTAGAAATACTTCTGGATGATGTTTCAGTTGAACCTTTGGGTTCATCACAGCCAAACAATTCTCTAAGAAGTGTGTACAACTCCCCACTGCACAATACACTTCACATCTTTCAAAAGGTTTGTGAAAGGGATTTACGAGACCTTCTGCATCAAAGTAAAACTGACAAGTGGTTTAATCTCACACCTTCCGAAGTAACAGCCCTGCATCAGCTAGAAAAAGTTAAAAGTCTCTGCATCATGAGAATGGACAAAGGAACAGGTACAGCACTGATGGAACAGAGTCAGTACGTTTCAAAATTAGAATCAGAACTTAAAAGCCAATATTATGAGGCTGTAGACCTCAAAACCATCTCCAAAAACTAAGCAAGCATCAACAGATTATTTAAGAACTTAGGAAAAAAAACTGTTTAATCACCTTTGATGACTTTCAATACATGTTTGTTCCTTTCCCAAGTCTTCGGAAGTTTTTTGGTATCCCAAAAATGTACAAGGATGCCAATGACCCTACTTTCAGGCACATTGTATCAAATAAAAGAACAAA
Organism: Protopterus annectens; assembly: GCF_019279795.1. NCBI lineage: Eukaryota > Metazoa > Chordata > Ceratodontiformes > Protopteridae > Protopterus > Protopterus annectens. The sequence goes on along the minus strand of NC_056744.1, from coordinate 1,490,579,015 downwards.
AAATTAAAAAAATATCTGCCTTTGTTGATCAACTGCTGAACCCATTGGTATAGAACATGCCTTTCTATTTAACAGATTCCTGGGCATTTTTATATGAACTTTTTTTACATCCACCAACAAGCATGGATAAAATGCTTGTGACTTTAGATTTAGAGTCACTTTATACCAATATCCCACACACACAGGAGTTGGAATATGTAAAATAGTTTCTTCAAAAGTTTTCCATTTTCACCAGCACCAAAATACACACTATCTGTGCACTAATCACCACTATACTTGAAGGGAATTATTTCCATTTTAATGGGATTATATACCAGCAAATAAAGGATGTTGTAATAGGTACCAAAATGTCCCTGGCTTTCGTCAATCCCGTATTGAGTGCATGGGAAGCTCGCACTCTCATCCACTTGCCACGGTTTAAGAAATCTAGACTGTACAAATGTTACATTGATGATATATTTTTTGTATGGCAAAGTACACAACAAGAACTTGATTGCTTCATTCAATCACCGTCTGACAATATTCCTTTTCTTAACCTTTAAACTTTCAAGTTGCGGTTCAGTAGTGCAGTTTCTTGATACAGAAATTACACTGGATACTCATACTCCTTCTTGGAAGTCTAACAGTTATCTCAAAAAGGCTTACCAGAAAAATTACTTAGACTTCGACAACCAGCATCCTCTTTTATGAAAAAGAATATAGTCAGAGGGCAATTCATTAGATATTCCAGGATGATAAGCGAGGATGACTGGTTCCTTAAAGAAAGTCGCTTCTTACATTTCCCTTTTGCTAACAGATATTACCCTATGGATTTGATTGATTACATTTTTACTAAGGTCAATGAATCATGTCAGTCAACATTTTGACCAATACTTAAATATGGATTACCACAAACACCCAACCAAAATGTTTCTTTGGCCCAAATCCCCACTAAAACTAATCAGAATTCTGGTTGGTGCCAAACCCCCCCTCGAAGGCAATCAGAACCACAATTTGGACTGAAACCTTACCCTTCCACTATCCATTTGCACAGACCACAAGGAAATAAGAAACATCATTTTAAAGAACTGGGACATTATTTCGACTAGCAGGGATATTGCTGTTATTCTTGGACCTACACTTGCTTTTTCATATAAAAAAGTCCTCGCAAGCATTGTTGGAGCAGTCAGATAAACCCTTTCTTCTGGAACAATCATGCAATGCCAATAAACCACCAGGCATGTACTCTTGCAGCTTATGTGTGGTCTGACTACATATATGTTGGTTTACAATATGTATTCCAACGCTGTGATTTTAAGGTTGAGTTCTGAAGATTCCATATCTGTCACAGTTCAAATGTATTTTACGCAAGGGTCTGTGCAACTTGTGGCAATTTTTATAATGGCAAAACTATACGAAAACTTTCAAGACATATTAAGGAACACCGTGCAGCTACACGTAATGTTGACAATAGAAATGCTTTATGTAAACATAACTTGTCATGCTCAGGTTTTGTTCAATTTCAATTCTTAGTGCTAGAACAAATAGACTTGTTTTTTAGTGACATGGACACTTTACTAGAGGTGCATGAATTAAAGTGGTAGCTGTCATTTAATGCAGATACCCAGCCAGGATTGAACAAGTTTCTTAATATTGAATGCGCTTTAAGATGGTTTAGATAACCTGTTAACCAATACCTATTTCTTTAGTTTATGTTTGAATTGGTTTAAGACAGAAATAAAATGAGATATTATATCAATGAAACTGCCAAGCCATATCAAAGAACACTGTGCAGCCATAGTAATAAAGAGACAAATAACGTTTTAGGTAAACGCACAGGGTTCCAAAAATTTGTATTCTTGGTTTTAGAACACGTAGATTTATTTTATGGAGATGTGGATACTTTACTGGAGTTTTGTGAGTTAAAGTGGCAGTTATTCCTCAATGCAGAGGCTTTCTCTGGACTAAATGAAGCTCTGAGTATTAAGTGCGCTTTGCTGTGGATGAAGTAACCCCCTCACCACTACCTATTTTTTCAAAGACTTTACAGGTTCACTAAAACAATTAATTGATTGTTTGTCCATTTTATTACCTTTTGACTTTCCTTAGCTCAAAGGCTGAGTTTATCATTTACAGCTGATTTAAAGTTTTTTCACATTTTATTGACTGCTTACTTTTCACCACCAAGGACATTTAAGGTACTGCTTACAAGTTGCAAACTCATTTCTAAAAATGTTTTTCTGATAAAGTTCTTGTCACCATTAAAGAAGAAAAGTGCTCAACATCAGCTCTGTTTTTATTTTACTTCTTGCATGGTTTTAGAAGTTTTTTCTATATTAAAAATCATATGTAAATAGACTTAAGTTTTATATCTTTGAATGTTAATGGTCTTAATAATAAAATTAAAAGAAATAACTTGCATAAATACACCAACTTAAATTTAGCTCAAGTTGTACATCTACAGGAAACACATATTTGTGACAAGAAAAAAGACCATTTAAGTTTCCTCAGTTTAAAATTTTAGGTCAATACAATTTTAAAACTAAAGGAAGAGATGCATATTTTATAGACAATACTTTTATGCCTAAGATCTTATCCAAAAAAGAAGACAATGGTTTATTTGTTATAGTAGTTTTGGAATTTAATAATGCAGTCTGGACTTTGGTTTACTTTATTGGATTCCAGGAATGAGTACTAAAATAGCAAAGAATCACATACATTTTATTCTGAATAATAAGTAGGGAAGTGTTATAATTGGACATGATTGTAACTGTACGCTAGAAACAAGAAACTAGTTGTAGCAGAGACCTAAAAATCTCTGCTTCAATATAAGCACTTAAAATCAGAAGGAAATTCTTGGGCTTTGTCATACTTATTTATTAAAATATACCAGTTCACTCATATATTCTCATTATTGACATATTCTGGTACACATTTGAGAATCAATACATTCATGATTTTGAAAGATATAAAATCAATTATAAATTACTATGTTGCCCGTTCCCAGGTCATATATTTTCTTAACATGGCCATTGATTCTAAATACATAGCAATGACTTCTAGGATTCCAACCTATCCAACCAAACCAGAATATTTTAAAAATGGTTCATAGAAGAATCTTTTTCTAGACTGTAATAAAGATAAAGTATAAACATTTTGATGTTATGGAACTTTCTTAAATTGTATTTACATGGCAGCATAATAACCTGGAATAGACCCAGAAGGGAGAAAATCCATCCTTGATCAGATAAAACAAATGAATAAAGAATATAAGTCTATTTTATCTCATGTGTCAGCAATACCCCTTGAAAATTTAAAAACCTATGTATATGCAAGAGTATGCATAATTTAATTTAAAAAACAAACAAACAAAAAAAAAAAAAACTAAAATTCAGTCCTAGATCCAATCTTCTAAAGGAAATTATAAACAGAGGAAAATTAATCTAAAATATATACTGAAGGTACATTATCCAAATTTAGGGCTTACTATAACTTAAATGTACTTAATTATCAATAAAATTCAAATTACACTATTTTCTTCTAAATTTGAAAAATTAATACATTTTCTGAAAAGAATAAATCTAAACTCACTAAACTTAATTTCTTCACAAGAAGTCAATAAGAAAATTAAAAAAATAAAATTAATAACACTCCTGGGATAGATGAATTAATACCAGAAATGTATTACTTATTTTCTTTAAAATTAACATCTTCTTTCCATCAAGTTTTATTAGGAGACTGAAAAAAAACTCAGTTTTACCTTCATCTTGGAAATATTTAATGGTTACTTCAATTTAAAAAAATAAGTAAAATTCCACAGATTGTGCAGCCAATGAAGCTATCTTATTATTAAATCTTGAGTGTAAAATGTTCATGCCTCTATGATCATACAGACTAAAAATTTGTATTCCATCTCTGATAAATAAAAATCAAATGGATTTTATATCTAAAAGGCAAACTCAGGATAATATTTAAAAAAAAAATTAACATTAACTGAGTTATTACACTGCAATTAAATCCAATACAAAAATACAGGACTTGAAATCTGGATATAATTATTCTTAAAAATTAACACTGTTTGCCGATTGGGTATTATTAGCATTATCAAATTTAAACAAATTAATTCAGATAACCTGGAAAATCCCTGAAACATTGGAGAAAACATCTGGTCATCTTTTTATAAACAAAAAATAAACTCACATTACTAAATATTACCTCAGTTAATAGATGCATCATTCCAAAATATTCTGGTGAAGAAGCTTGTGAATTGATATACTTGGGAATTAGTTTAAGGAAATCCTGGGAAGATACCGGAAATGGAAACTATGAAGTAATCTTAGATGAAATAACAAGCTAGTTTCAATATGGAATAAATTAATGTATTCATTTGAAGTAAGATTTCAACTCATTAAAATTGCTTTACTTCCTAAGATTCTTTATATTATTAAAACTACTGCTCTATCTCCTACAAAATTTTGAATTGGAAGATTTAATATATTTTTAAATTTTTATGGAATCCAAGAAAATCTGACATTGAATATAAACACCATATAAGTCAATGATAAACAGGATAAATTAAATTACCTGATTTAGAAATGAATATTATTGCTACTCAATTATGGTAATTGTTCAGTGGTTAGATAATTCATATAAGGTGAATATGAAAGATGTACATAAATCATTAATTCATTTTAATAAAGTTAAATTATCTGAGGAAGTATAATAAATGGGAATAATTTCTGCTTGTTTATAAGTAATTATCTACAATTTAAAATTAATTTACCAACCAACTCAAAAGATATAGATTTAATCTTGAGCATTTAAAGGATTTTTACTATCTCACAAGGATCTTAATTCATTTGTTGCATTTGCTAAGCCACGTGCTATTGCGAAGGACTTATCTGTTGGCTTGAACACTCACAAAATTAACTGACTGGAATAATAAAGCTTTTATTTGTTTAATTGTTTTAAAAAGGGGTGTTCTAAAATCTAGCTATGAGATTCAAAGAGAATTTACTTTACCAAATAATGATCAATGATAAATCTTAATTATTCTGTTATATGCTTCTAAACCTTTCACTTATGTAATACACAGGAATTTGTCTGATATATCTAAACTATTGCTATACTGGGTCTATATTGTAAAGTCGAATGCTTACCTTATCGAATCCCTAAACATCGACCCGTCCTCATCGAACCGCAAAAACCTCGATCATCCAGAAGAGCGAAACCAGAAACGTTGAATCGTCATGGTTGGCCTTCTGTGGTATAGCTCTGTAAGGTAAGTGTGCGATAGTTATGGACCTTAGGGTTAGGCTGCGGGTTAAGGTAAGTGCATAGATGGTAATGTATGTTATATTTAATGTAGAGTTTTGTTAAGTGTATGTGTGTGGATTATTCAGTTTGTTTGGGTTTAGCTTTTTAAGGTAAGTGCGCATTGTGGTACATGTAAGATTTAGTGTAGGGTTAGAAGTAGGGTTTAGTTTAGGGTTAGAAGTAGGGTTTTGGTTAGTGTATGTATGTGGTTTATTTAATTTGTTTGTGTAGGTAGTATGTAGCGGGCGGTGGGGTGGGACAAGTATGACAGTTCGACTTTTTGAATTTCGCGGTTTAGGGTGTTCGGTGTTTATGCTGTTCAATGATGATGGGTCGACCTTTAGGTATTCGATAAGGTAAGCGTTCGAGTTTATAATATAGACCCACTATACTTATGTGAAATTATTTACAATAATAAATCTCATTCAACAATTTTACCTGCTGTCTATATGCTTAGCTAAGAAATTGATGATAAGCTGTGGACATTTTTATTAAAAAATAAATAAAAAATAATGCCATCTCTAAAATTTTAATGTTAAAATCAATAATTCTTCTTTAGTTTATCACTGGGAAATTAACACTTGGAAGTGTTTAATTAGGCTGTGTGTCACTCCTAAAAGAATTTGAAACATATTTAAAGAATCTAACATTTGCTGTTGGAGATGTAATCTAAATATTAGAGATGAATGGGTACATTTTAAGTGCATGTTATTAAAAGACTATGACAAAATTAGGTCAGGAAGACTAAGGGTGGTGGAGACTCTAGCTTCGTTAAAGACAAGCACAACTCCAGACTGGGTTGCCAGCATGATGCACTAGAACTACTCCAGGTGCAATTGACAATTGGCAAGACACCCACCCAAGTTATACCCAGCTATAGACCCCTCTAAATGACTCAGGACACCCACTCCTCCTACCTGGACCTACTTGATCCCATCAAAGTACTCCCTAAAACCCTGATCCATGGTGAATTCAACTACCTCACCATAGACTGGTTGAACTATTCCTGCACAACTCCACTTACCCAATGATTCCTTGACTTCATATAGTCTAACACACTAGACCAGCTTGTCTCACCCCCCCACAAGGGGAGATAACATTTTGGACTTACAGCATGAAATACAGAAATGTAAAGAATGTATCTTTAAGGCTTTCAATTAGTTTTGGCGCCAAATTGGATATATAAACTATTGTTAAGTTGTAATAGCAGGTTCTGAGGAAGTCTGTATGATAACAGATGAAAGCGCTTAACCCTACAGATTTTTATGCACAACTTTCATGTAAAATCTACGTATTTTTTATGTATTAAAGTATCTCTTGTTCGAGCTGCACCGTACTTCATCCTGCTCAAGGAGTCTGTTATTCTTCTGTTGGTGGATTCTATGGTAGTTTGTTTGTTCGTAACATTTTGGACTTAGTTATCACCAATATTGGTGACCGCTGCATGACCCCCACAGTCAGTTCTTCCCTGGTGACATCAGACCATCGGTCTGTCTCATTCGAAGTTTCTATCCCGCCCAACCCTCCCAGCCATAACCAGGTTAAAAAACTTCTCAGAAGCTGACTACGACCTCCTAAGGGAAGGTATCAGTAGATTCACACCACCGCACCCTTCACCGGATGCAGACAAATATGCCGAACAGTATGCCAATGCAGTACACAAGCACCTGTACAACTGCATGGACTCAGCCATACCCAACAGAAATAAAACCTGCTCCTCAAAGAAACACAAACCTATCTGGTGGACATCCTCTATCAACAAGCTTTACAACAAAAGGAAGAAACTGTTGTCCAAGGGTAAAAAGGCACAAAATCCCAACTAGAAAAACTCCATCCTTAGCCTCAACAAGCAAATTAGATCACGAGGGAAAAACCTCCAAAGCCAATTATGAATTGAAACTAGCCTCTGAAACAAAGGGTAGTCAGCTTCTGAGAAGATTTTTAGCCGGGTTATGGCTGGGAGGGTTGGGCGGGATAGAAACTTCGAATGAGACAGACCGATGATCTGATCTCACCAGGGAAGAACTTACTGTAGGGGTCATGCAGCGGTCACCCACAAAGCCTTCTTCAGTTGCATCAGGAACCTCCATAGCAAAGCCCAGCTTTGTTCTGAATTAGTTCTTAACAGTACAACTTACTCTGATCCTGTTGACTTAGCCAACCTGCTGGCAGATAGGTTCAGTGCAAACGTCACCTCATGTCTCCCCTAAAAGGCATATTTCACATCTGTGATACTTGTCCCACACCTCACATATCCATACATCAAGTGCTAAAGGCCCTACCCAAGGCAAAGAACAGACCTTCTATAGGACCTGACAGTATCTGAGGCTGTATACTGCACAATCTCCAGCAAAAACAAGTTTCACCATTTAGCAACCTATTCAACCACAGCCTCAGTACAGGCTTCATTCCAGCAGAGTGGAGAACTGCCATTGTCATTCCCTTGCATAAAGGTGGTGCCACTACTGATCCTGGAAACTATCGCCCCCATTAGCTTTACAAGTCTGATCTGTAAAGCCATGGAGCATATTACTATGGACCTAATAAACATGGACACAATCCCCCACTTGGGCATCATCGAAAAGCAAACACAACTTGGTGTAAATCCCTATCGCATCAGGTGGGTGGCCAACTGGCTCACCAATAGGACCCACAAGGTCAAAATAGGTGCCTCCACCTATAACAGCAGACCTGTCACTAGTGGTGTTCCCCAGGGATCTGTCCTGGGACCCCTACTGTTTGGCATCTGCTTCTTAGAGGTCCTTGCAAAGACAAAAGGCCTGTGGCTGTCCAAGTTTGTGTATGACTGTAAGCTGGGTGCTGTCATTGACTCCCCAAATGATGCTAACATACTACAACAGGGTCTCACAGCAGCAAATGATTGGTGCCAAAGTCATAACCTTAAGTTAAATGCAAAAAAATGTATTATCATACCATTTGGCAAAAACATGGCGCCTACTGATTACCACTTCAACAGCAACCCCCTAAGCACACAACCTGTGGTGAGAGACCTGGGTACACAGGTTGATAACAATCTCATGTTCAACCATCATGTAGTGGCAGTGGTCAGAAAAGCCTTTTACCTGGTTCATCTCATAAGTAAAGGGATTGCATCCAGAAAGGAGGTTATTACCTCTCTGTACTCCTCCCTCATTAAGTCAATAATTGAATACAATGCCCCATTTAGTATGTACCTCTCCAAACACCTGCATCAGCTGGAAAGGCCACAGAAATACCTCACAAAGAGAATCCATGGCCTTCAACAGCTGTCCCATGTGAACAGGCTCAAATCACTGTCACTCTACTCAGTATTGTACAGATTGCTCAGAGGTGATCTTTGTCTTCCCTACAAGGCAATCTCCTACCCTGCCCTACTAGAGATGCTCCATATCCATAAGTCTAACTCTTCATGCATTACCCAATCATAAGGCCTAAATCTATTATATGACATTAACAAAACCTTCTGGAGAGACAGGTTTGTCTCCCAGAGGCTGCCCCGTTTCTCTAAATAGACTTCCCATACATGTCAAACAGAGTACGTCGCTGGCCCTCTTCAAGTGCAACCTTGATGAGTGGATGGGAAACCGCAAATTTGTCCCAGGGGTTCTACCTGTGTCCCTCAATGACAGGGGGGGGTGACAGGTGCTGACTGAGGTTTCTTTTTTGGTGATAAACTCTTGGCTAGGTTTGTAAGGGCCCCAGGGCCATTAGCCTAGTAATCTCCTATGATCCTATGACTATTGGTAAAATGTTAATAATTTCATACAAGCACCATGGTCTGATAATGTGGCATTTTAGTATAGTGATGCAGGATAAACACTTACTTAGCAATCTAGTCACCATCATAACCTAATATGCCTTACAATATCCTTCTCTATCTACAGAACTAACCCATCTGCATTTTTGTTTGATCCACAAATCTTGATTTTATTTGCCCTTGTATTGACCCAGAAATCTTGATTTTATTTTGCCCTTCTAAACATTAGGTTCACTAATCAATTCTGTTTTACTTTTCCATCTCATATTGCTCAGTACCCAGTTATGCTGCTTCACCCCTACTACTTAGTAACAACTTAACTAGCCAAAACATCTCAGCTGTTACACCCCTTTTACTTACTAATGTTTTCTGACTAACTTCAGCATCCCACACCACCACAATGAGTGTAACATAGTATGTATCCCATTTATAATACTGTGATGACTCTTCTAAGTATGATTTCTACAGTAGTATCATCAACATCATTGTAAGGAATGTATATTGCTTTTAGTATGTACTACATGAAATTGTGTTCTAATGTTTTTTGTCTTAATTGCTAGGTATTATCTTACGACATTTACTATTATAACTTGATATCCATAGTCTAAGTGTTGTTGATTACTTCCTGTTTGATTTATGTATTTTATCTGGAGCTTTTCTCCCGGACCTCCACTAAAAATGGACCTGTGTCCAGCTGGACTTTCCTGGTAAACAAATGTAAAATAAAATAAAATTCCTGATTCAGAAAACAAAGAACAGTCTTATATTTTTGGACTATATTAGCAATTGTGAGGAAAATAATCATTAAAAAGTAGAAGAGTTCTGAGTAACCCCAATGTAATGACTTTTTGAATCTCTTACAAGAAAGGATCTTAAAAAGTGTATGAAATTATAAGGTTAAGAAAAAGTAATTCAACTTCAACTTAAATTGACTGACAATGTGAACTCAATTAAAATAAATATGCTCAGCAACAGTCTTAATATTTATGGTTTAATCTATTGTACAGCCTGTAAATATTGTAATAGTTTTAATTTTATTGGTCAAATTGTATGTAAATTATTTGATTATTAGTTAATAAAATATATTTAAAAAAATATGTATGTACAGATTTCTACGTAACTAGTCTGAATTATTGTTTACATCTCTGCTTTTTTGTTTGCAAATGTTTTGTGTTTCAGCAAAAATAAATAAGTATACTTATACAGCAAAACAACTGAATTTATGGTACAGAATTTGTCAAGAGAAGAAAGTATTTAATGTGTTACTAAAATCTTACTGCTCTAAAATAACGGATTTTTTGGACATTGTTGTCATTTACAAAAATCTTTGCTTACCTGGGTGTATTCTTTCACAATCCCACTTTTTGTGCCATGGAAAATATAAATACCTCCTCGATGCTCATCTTCTAATGGGGCTCCAATTGCAATATCTGTTATACCATCTCCATTAATGTCACTAATACTAGCAATTGCTGCCCCAAATTTGATTAGCAAATTTCCAGGCTTCCCATTCAGTGTGTGTTTACATGAAAAATTGCTCTAGTAAAGAGAAAAGCAGTTGTGTGAGCTTCATTATATTATTTTGGGTTTCAAAGATTAACAATGCATAGAAAATGCATGCATAGAGTACATATGTTTTAGTATTCAGCATTGAAACTGCATATAGAAGATCAACAGAGGTAGAGAAAAACTAGAAGGGCCATCACCATTCAAACAGACAAAATATGTAACTAATCTACAATTAATGTTGACTTAAAGTATTTGTATCATGTAGTCCTCAGAAACAATATATGTTCAGGTTTGTTTAGCATATGCCTAAAGACACATACAAGGAAATTAATTTAAATTATACCATGGTTTATGGTAATTAAGCCATATCCAAAACATTTGTATGCTGAAAGCATATTATAGGAGGAAGTTAGGATGTATAACTCTCGCTTCAGCTGCAGGAGGAAAAAGATGATATTGTAAATACTGCAAAGAAGCTACTCTTTATTTAAAAGTGCACCAGTATCATGCTTTATCATTATTCAAAAAGCATTCATTAACCTTAAAATATATTATGCACCTAAAACACTGGATTGCCAGCAGCTTCAATCCATTACTACTAAAAGAAGCTGAAATTCCAGCAAACATTACAGTTTAAAATGAAACAATTTATGAAATGCATACAAACAGAAATACTGATGTCCTAACACCCATGGCTATAAGGTGTCAGACTTCTGTGTGTTCCTCCTTCAAAAGCTTGCTTACTTGCTTACTTCTAAAAAGAAAACACTGGCAGACATGCCAGTGCCATGGTATTATCACAATCCACTGCAAGAGTGGTAGGTCTGTAGGCTTTACTTCCCCCTGACAAAGCTTCTTTTTTTTTTTTCTTTTTTTTTCAAAACAAGTTTATTGTTTTAACATATAAGAGAAATATCATAACAATTTTATACAAATAATTAAAAATAGGTATTATTATAATATTCAACAAAACAACTAAAGTATTTACAAAGACATCCACTACAATCAGATCAATTAATTAAACTAAAATACTGTGCTATTGAAATTAGAATTTTTTTAACAAATTTTGTAAATTATCCCATACAATAAAATGTGATGTTTTTCTAGTTGTTCTCATTCTAATTGTGCTTATTTCCATATGACACATTATATTCATAACATTTTTAAATTCATTGAACGAAGGAGGTGTATCTGAAATTCAATTTCTAGTTAGTATTTTCCTAGCCACTGCTAGGATAGACCATAACAAGGGAAGCTTAATCTTTTAACACATTGAGGTACAGGTGTGTTGAATAATATAAGAGACTTAGAAATAATGAAATTATCTGTAAAAAGAGCCTGCAAAAATTCATTAATTGACTTCCAGTATTCTTTCAACTTCATACAGTCATAAAACATATGAGCCCAGTCAGCATTAATTTCTACATTACATCTCTTACATAGATTATCTTTATTATTAATTTTATTCATCATCAAAGGTGTATAAAAAGATCTATGTAAAAATTTCCATGTATAAAGTCTCCAGACAATGGAAGATGTAGTTCTATAAGCAGATTCCAATATATATTGTTTATCTTGTTGAGTTGGTGGGTCCCCATTAATAGAGGTGAAATAATTCCAGTATGAATCTACATTGTAAAACGTTTCTTGTCTGATAATTTTATGTATATATGAAAGTTTACCTTTATCAGAAACTTTATGCTGTAAATTTATTATCAAGTAATCAATCAGTTTTGGAATAGATTCTTTAACTGTTATAGACATTAGATCTATTCTATCAATGAGATGTTGTCTAAAGATCTGAACCTCTAACCAGCAAGTTTCTCTTAGATCAAATTCTTGTTTTAAGAAATCTAGATTTTTAACTTTATTATCAGATATCAGCTGATACCAGTACTTTAGATTATTATCTATAGCTAAATGAGCTCCTTCATAAGTAGATGACATAAGCATACCCTGAGTATAAATTATAGGGAATACAATAAAATTCCATTCCCTATACTTAGGGTGCATGAATATAAAGTTACGATAACTAATAATAATATTTAATGGGTAACAGACCATATGTTTAGGTGTAATAGGTGAAGTACAAAATTCCTTTAGCAACCACAACATGGAGTTATTTATAATCATATTTTTATGTGTTAAGGAGATTTTCATGAAGTGCATACTAATTAGCTCCCAATAATCTTTCCATTTTGTGACATATGACCGATCTATTAATAAAGTAATAACTTTTATAATAGAAGAGATAATATATAAATTAAAGTCTGGAAAAGAAATACCCCTTGAGACCAGCTATTAGTATGTTTCTTTAATGCAATCCTAGGTCTATTAGGTGCCCATAAGAAATTTAACATTAGTGTATTCAGTTTCTTGATAGTTATTTTTGTAGGTGAAAGTATTATTGATTGTATTAAGTATAAAATCTTGGGGAATATTATCATTTTAATAATTGTAAGTCTCTCCTCCATAGTAAAAACATATTATTCCAGGTATTAAAAAGATTTTGTATATTAAGAAAACAGGTATTATAGTTATTATATATAATAGATTTAATATCTTTAGATAGTATTATACCTAAATAAGTTATCTGACCTGAGTTGGGTACATATTTAGTAAAATCACTAATGAGAGTATTTTTTCGTGTATATATAGGTAGTATTTTAGTTTTTCTTCATTGAATATTAAACCAGAAATACTTTTAAAATTCATCATTTTATCAAATAAAGACTGCATAGAAGAATTAGATCCTGCTGATGTAATTAGAACATCATCTGCAAAAGTTGAATTTTTGATGTTGTATTTTCTTCTATTTCAAAACCCTCTATGTCAGTACTGTTTCTAATCAAATTAGCCCAAGGCTCCATTACTAAAGTGAATAATAGTGGAGAAAGTGGACATCCTTGCTTTGTACCTTTAAGAATGGGTATTTTTGTGAAACATATGTTCCTACCTTAATATAAGCCAGCGTTCCTTTGTATAAATGCTCAATTAAATTTACAAATGCATCAGAGAAATTTGTGCATTTCAGTAAGGTAAACAGATAGTCCCAACTTACTGAATCAAATGCTGAACCTATATCAAGACTAATAAGTGTTAAATCTTTCTTTTTCCTATTTGCAAAATCAATTAATGTTAAAGTTCTTCTTATATTATCAAAAGTATTTCTATTTACAATGAAGCCCGTCTGATCTATGTCTATAATGCCGGGGATAATTGTCTTCAATCTATCACCAAAAATACTCATAAACATTTTATAATCAACATTAAGTAATGAGATGGGTCGATATGAAGAACATCTAGTTGGATCTTTATTAGGTTTTAAAATTGGTGAAATAAATGTATATTGCCAAGATGGGGGGGTTATTAACTCAGTTTGGGCCAGAATAAAAACCTTATGTGTTAATGAATATGTAGTTTTAGAAAGGATTTTATATATCTCTGGTATAATACCATCATTACCCGGTGCTTTGTTTGATTTAAGCTTATTTATTTGTGTAATAACTTCTGTATATGAAATACTCTTGTCCAATAGTTTAATCTGTTGTTTATTAAGCTTTTTATTCATGTTTGTGGTTATAAACTCCTTTATTTTATCTTTAGGTTCCATGTTAATGTTGTTATGGTTAATCTTGTGAAAGTGATTTCTAAATTCATCCAGTATTTCTGGTATACTAGAAACATTCTTCTTTTCCTTAGAGAAAAGATTTCTTTGATATGGTTTTGTTTATTCAATCTTTTGTTTTATTTTTAAGTCTATGTAAGTATTTGGGGCTTATTGAATAAGACAAAAACTTGTATTTCTCTAAAGTTATTTTAACTTTATGAGTTAAAATTTCTTTGTATTTCTCATTTATTTTGTTTATTTCTTCAATAACTTTCTTGTCCATAATATTTTCTTTATTATTATGTTTATAAGAGTCTAGTTTACTTTGAATATCTAACAATTCCTTATCCCAAGATTTCCTTTTGTTATTATACCATCTGATACTTTGTCCATATAGATATGATTTTAAGGCATCCCAAACATAGACAATGGAGACTTCAGGAGTATTATTTATGTCTAGAAAATGTTGTACTTCTGAAAGTATATATTCTTTATAGTCTTTTAGCTGAGTTAAGTATGCTGGTATCCTTTTGATCTGAACATTATGAGTATTTTTATCATGAATTCGAAAACAATTGAGTTATGATCAGATATAGGACATGAAATGATTTTGGAATTAATTAAATCTGTTACCATCTGGTTAGAAATAAAGACCCTATCTATTTTTGAATAAGTTTTGTATCTGTTAGAAAAAAAGGTGTATGGTAATGATTTTGACTCTATCTGATTATTAATATCATTCAAATGATAAGAATTAGCAAAATCATTTAAATGTTTTGCATTAGATGTAATTCTTCTTTTCTTTATAGTGGTAGTATCACTTTCATGTAGTATACAATTAAAATCACCAGCTAAAATAATATCCCCTACAGAGAATGATATGATCTTATCAATATGATGTTTCACTGTATTAATACCAATTCCAGGTATCCAATATACATTAATTAAAGTGTAAGTCTTCCCATTAATTTGTATTGTAACCATACAAAACATTCCTTTGTCATCCTGATAAGACTTAATGGTTTTAGGAATGGGCATACTTTTATTCCATAAAATAGCCACTCCTCTTTTTCTGAGTGTGCTCTGAACTAACCAATACTGTATACTTATTAGTGGCTAGTTTATCAATATCTTTTTTCAAGAGATGGGTTTCTTGCAGGAAGACTAGATTGGCCTTGTGTAGATTAATGTATCTTATTAGGCTTGCCCTTTTACACGGATTATTCAATCCATTAATGTTTAAAGAAATTCCTTTTAAAGATGTCATTTGGCATTTTTAAAACTCAAGAATCTTATGATCGAAATAACAAATAACAAGATAAATAATGTTACATCTCCTCTTTTAGGTGTACCTTTAAACATAGCTGTATTTATTAAATCTCTTATGGGATTTTGTATAGGATTCAATTTTGTTTGTAGTGACAATGAGTGTACAAAATATATTGTGGATGTCAAAACTATATACATATAACAATGAACAAGTGAAAATAATGTAAGGATTAAACCTTGCATCCCGCCTGAGTTGAAAACTCCAACTTAGAGCAGTATTTACTACTCAAGTTAACCCCTACCCTAAGCAGCAGTACCTCAGCTACCACCTTATCAATTTAATACTAGTTATATTTAACTGAGGTTAACAGTTTTCAATTCAATTATCTATCAAGACAAAACTACACATTTGGTAAAACAGCATCATATAAACTAAAATAAACTTTTTTTTTTTTTTTTTTTTTAAAAACTGTTCATACTATTATATAGATATATGTAATATATAACACTTGTATTCTAATAGCATTCAAATAATCTTAATGTTAGAACTCAAGAGGAGAGAAAATTATGTTCTAACATTCATTTAAATCAAAAACTTTGGCTAATATGATTCAGACATTACATGCATTAAGATGCATCTATTTTCTGTCATGTGCATTCTATCAACAGCTTCCAAAAAAATCTTGAATTGTTTGTATATGAGCATTTACTTAAACTCATTATTGTCAATAGAGTAAAATATTGTATTCATAAAAATTATTATAAATCATATTGCATAGTTATGCAGATTCTCAGAAACACCTGCGTTATTACCTAAAAAAAAAAAAAGCCATCACACACATAAACACAGACACACACACATACATATACACACACACACACATACCCACACACACACACACACACACACACACACACACACACACACACACACACACACACACACACACATACATATACACATACACATATATACATACATACACACACACACACACACACACACACACACACACACACACACACACACACACACACACACACATATATACACATATATCTGATCTCACCGAGCCGTGCCCCTGCAGAGCACCATCCCACTTGCCGTCCCCAGAACAAATCTGTCCGCTTCACACAAAATAATGCACAGCAAACACACACTAGCAACCAGATTTTACAATCATGCTAACCTACTGCTTTAAAATATATCACATGACATTTCTTCCAGAATAGAGTTATAAGATTATTTATGCTTGTCAATCAGATGAATTAAATGAGTTATAGTAAAGTATATGTTTGGGACACAAGTTTTAACACAGATTATTATGCTACTGTTAAGTAGATTTTCAAAAACATTTAAATAAATGTTTCATTTTCTATGCCTTCTAAAATAAGATATTTACTTGCTACAAGAAACTACATCATCTAAACTCATCATAACTGACACATTTTATGAATAGAGTATTTTTCCTGAATCTGTGGTGTGTCAGTGTGATAACCTTGTCAATGTTTATACTAACTGCTTTCAGTTTCTCTGTGAAAATTCTGTGAGTGAAGCTTCTGAGGAAACTCATGGACACTGTGCATGAGACAGCCCACATCCCAGATTGTCTCCCTTAACATTTTGGCGGGAAACTTATTAAAACTTGTGGCAAACATTCATTTTGTCAATAGAGTAAAACATTGTATTCATAGAAATCATTACAAATCATATTGGATAGCCATGCAGACTCTCAGAAAAAGAGCCATCACACTCACACACACACACACACACACACACACACACACACACACACACACACATATATATATATATATATATATATATATATATATATATATATATCTGATCTCACTGAGTTGTGTCCCTGCAGAGCACCATCCCACTTGCTGTCCCCAGAATAAATCTGTCTGCTTTATACAAAACAATGCACAGCAAACACATATTGGTAACCAGATTTTACAATCATGCTAACCTACTGCTTTAAAATATATCACATGACATTTCTTCCAGAATAGAGTTATAAGATTATTTATGTTTGTCAATCAGATGAATTAAATGAGTTATAGTAAAGTATATGTTTGGAACACAAATTTTAACACAGATTATTATGCTGCTGTTAAGTAGATTTTCAAAACATTTAAATAAATGTTTCATTTTTATGCCTTCTAAAATAAGACATTTACTTACTACAAGAAACTACATCATTTAAACTCATTATAACTGACATATTTTATGAACAGAGTATTTTTCCTGAATCTGTGGTGTGTCAGTGTGATAACCTTGTCAATGTTTATACTAACTGCTTTCAGTTTCTCTGTGAGAATTCTGTGATTTGAAGATTCTGAGGTAACTCAAGGACATTGTGCATAAGACAGCCCACATCCCAGATCGTCTCTCTTAACATTTTGGCGGAAACTTATTAAAACTAGTGACAGACATTCATTTAGCAGTGTAAATGCATCTAAACGTGACAGAACCTCCACAATGTATTCCACAGATCATCACAGCCTCTATGCAAGTGAAATTAAACTCAAAATTACCAACAAGCAATAAAACTCAGCATTCTTCTCCCAACTCAATTTTCATACAAATCCTATTATTCACTGTGCCCACACAGTCAAAAGCATTTCTATATATTAATAAAGAAAAGAAAAGAGAGTAGAAAATAAAAGGGAGTGAGGCAGAAATAAAAAAATGTAAGAGAAAGCTGTAAGAAGTATATACAATGGAATGTTACTTACTGTTTATATTAATAGAGTTAAAAATAAAACATATTATTTACTCTTATTTAGTTCTGATTATTATTAGTTAAAGCATGACAGATTATTTACAAACAAGCATAAGCAGTATAATCAAGAAAGTATAATTAGAAATAGCATTTGAAGAACTTATAAACTTTTATAAGAAATAAATATGTTATTATTCTATTAATGATATTTTCATTACTGTTCTCTCCCTGCCCTCCCCCACCCTTTACCCACTACATAATCTAAATAGAATGTCATTGTTTAAACAAAGAAAATAATAAAAGAAGAAGTAAAAAAAAAGATAAAGATAAAAAAAATGTATCAAATTACTAACCTTACTTTTTTCAGGAAGAAAAACAAATCGAGTCACAGCCTGCCATTAAATCCTCAGGCATTTTGACTGGTTATGAAACAAAACATTTCTTTGCACATAGAGAATAACTTTGATTAAATCTTTTCCAAAATATTTGTGGCTTTCTGGAAATGCAGGAACTATATTCAAAAAGATTAATAATGAACTAAAATGATGAGAGAGAGAAAAAAAACATATAACAAATAATTTGATTTTTAGTCTCTTCTTCTTCTCTGAAATCTTCCAGGAAGCTTCAGTTGCCAATCTCTTTAATGAAGAACTAGCCCATTCCATTTCTTCTATTTTATCCAAAATCCTTTTTTCTTTGACAAACAGTAAAGCAGAGTCTAAATCATCGAAGACCTTAGGACCATCAGGAAGGAAGATTTTAAGCTTGGCAGGAAACAGAAGGTATGTTTTAAACTGTGCTTTTTTAGCTCCCTTATTAGTGGCAGAAAAACTTTTCTTTTAGCAATTACCATGGAAGAATAGTCATTGTCAAAACGCACAGTTGTCTCATTAAACTTAACAGGAGCTTTAGCCCAAGCAGATTTAAGAACCATCTCTTTATCAAAAGATGATAGAAATCTAACTATAACTGATCTAGGATAGTTTTTGTTAGAGTTAGTATTAGCTATAGATCTATGTGCTCTTCGATACCAAAGAGAATGCTTCTGGTAAATCTAAAGTTTTAGGGAGCCATGTTGTTAAAAAGAAGTAATATTGTTACCTTCAATATTTTCTGGCAGTCCAAAAATCCTAATGTTATTGCCTAGATCTATTTTCCAGGTCATCCAGCTTTGTTTGTAAATGTGTATTTTGTTTCAGCAGAAACTCAATGTTGATTTCCTCTTCTTGTATTTTATTTTCCATGTCATTCACAGCTTCTTCTATGCCTGTCATCTGGATCTTCTGTTGTTGCAGGTCCATATGTAACAAGTCTATTTGTTTTGTAGTTTTTCTATGAAAGTGTCTATTTTAGTATCCATTTTATCCATCTTAGCAGTAAGTTGCTGGACTATAATTATCAGAGACTGAAGTTCTTTCTTGATGCTGGAGTCTTGAGAATTTGTCTTACTGGAACTCATTTCAGACTGATAAACTGACAGGAAAATTTCCAAAGTAATTTCTGACAGGAATATTATTAAGATTTCCTTTCTTTTTTAGATATAGTTCAAGAACTATATAAAACAAACATATTTAGAAAGAAAATTACTTCAAGAATTAATTTTTTAAGTAATTAATTCCTGTCAATGTAATGAAATTGGTGGAGCTGAAGAAATCTGCTGCTATCCTGTGTTCATCCTTGGCCACGCCCCCCCTGACAAAGCTTCTTGATCCTTGTGTATTGTTATTTTGATCAAATATTGCCAGTTAGGAGTAAATTCCATCATAAACCTGCCTCCTGTCATTGTTAAGTGGTTAAAACTACTTAGGGCAGGGGTCAATGTGTTGCTCTAAGTTTGTGCAATTTCTCATAATAAATTAAAACATGTATAGCTAAAGTGAAAGGTTTTATTAACCATGTAAGTGGAATGTTAAATGTTAATGTAAATGGATCCATTTCAGCCATGACTCAAGCCAAAAAGGCAGTAACAAATGTATGTGCATATATATATATATATATATATATATATATATATATAAAGGACACTTAAAATAATACATGCAATAAAACAAGAAAGGCATATACTAAAAATAAATATAAAATAACAAGTATATGTCCAGGCAGAAAGCACTTTAATTTCCTCCAGTAATCTTTTGTTAATATACTTGAATGATGAAACAAACTTCTTATGCATTTTTGATTCAGTCCACATGAAGGGTCACATAACATAGGTGCAGCTTTGGCAAGGCAAGAGAGTGAAAGATAATGTGTGTCCTCCACTAGTGCTCTTCCTTCACAGGCTCATCTAAAGCTGCAGTGGTGACAGGATCACTAGATTTCTTACAGCTATGGCCAAGAATGTGGTGCTCCAGATATCCATAAGATTAGTTATCACTGATACCATCAGATCACTTAACTGTTTGCAGCAAGGCATCATAGGATCATAGGAAGTTACTAGGCTATTGGCCCTGAGGTCCTTACAAGCCTAGCCAAGAATTTAGCTCATGTTCCCACAAGTCAGTACCTGATGCCCCTGTCCAGCAGTGACACATGTGGAATTCCAGGGGTGTATTTTCTGTTCCCCATCCTTTATCATTCTGTATTTTTTTATGATATAGAAAAAACAAATTTCATTGTTTCTTCATTCACACACAAACACTGTCAGTAACATGGGGGAATGCCTTGTCCCAAGACCAAGTACCACAAGGTCAAGGCAACAGTGAGTGGTCTTTTGGACCAATCAAGAATTGAAAGGAAGGGCAAACCATAAATGTGCTTTACCACTGCATAAACCACCTTTGATGTCTATCACATATGTTTACCTAACATAGCTATACATGTCACTTAAAATGATATGACAGTGGATGAGTCAGTCTTCTCAGGATAATATGACAGTGGATGAGCCAGTCTTCTCAGGGTCAAGTCCCCACCTCCAATTCAAGCCACTGGCAGGTGTCCATTCTTTCATCTAGAATACCTATAATACAGAAAACTATCCACCAGAATTCTTTAATAACTGGTGTGCCTATTCCTCGAATGCCATTTCTTCAGACAGGAATGATATTACGTAATTGGTTTGAGAGTTCAGCCTGAAGCAAAGATAAGAATCCCTATTTCTTCCTCTTTCTGTTTTCTTTCCTGAAAGCCATCCACTGCTTTCTATAGCACATCTAGCGATCTCCTAGCTATATTCCTCCACACTGGTACATGAACACTAGAAGATCAAAATCTTTTCTGGACTAGAAACACGTTTATAGCCATCAGGAATCAATGAAAAAAAACTGAAACAAGTGCTATAATGCATTTCAGTGATACTGAACTGTTTGTGATGTTTTTCTTTCTTTCTTCTTTTTTTTCTGTATCTATTTTTCAGTCTATAAATATATAATGTATATGCGTACAGTAGATATACATGCAGATTATTTATACACAGGGCAACTGGCTGAAGGACCATTTCACTGAAAGACAAATCGCCGCATATTTAATATTTAAAAAATAAGCCCATTTCACTGAAACACCACTTAATCAAATTCCAAATAATGGAAACATCATACTCAAAATCACACAAGGGAAAATGTTTAAAAATACTTTTTGCAGGAGTAAAGCCTCCCTGCACCCTGTCACTTAACTATATTAACTCCATGGTCAAACTGTCATGGAGAAACCACACAAAAGGAATCACTGCCATAAAATGAATGTAAACCAAGCCTACAATAATCAAGTTTTAGTAACTTGAGTCACCATCTAAAGATTCCTTACACATTTCTATATGTTTTTACTTCTGTATTACAAAATTATATCAAACTATGCCACTTTCAGCGAAATGGCTTTTCAACCACATGGTCAATCTACTAAATGTATTTTCAATCATTTGGATTCAGTGATTCATCAATGAACCAGTCATTCAACCAAATATCAGGATCCGTATATAGTATCTCACTATATTGGCTAACATTTTGTCGAAGAAATTAAAGCAACAGAATGTTTAGTATAAAAGAACACATACACACACACACACACACCCACACACACACACACACACAGACACACAGACACACACACACACACACACACACACACACACACGCACACGCACACGCACACAGAAAAGCAAGTGTTCTTGCTCTCCTGCACCCTGTACTCCCTGCAACTTAAATATATCAACTCTATGAATGCCCAACAGCAGGGAAAAGTAGAAAAATCCTTAACCTTGCTAGTTTATTAATCTTGCACATAACCCCTGCCACTACAATGACAAAATGGGAATCAACAAAGTGAGTTAACCTTTCCCGTTTCAACAAAAGCAGCGAGAGCATGACAGCATATGCTTGGAACAGATGTCTAGTGGTGTTGTCAGGCAGGAGCCCAAAGGCTGAGTACCTTGCAAAGCAAGACTGTGCTGTAATATCTGTACCATGCATACCCCAAATGCCTACAGCACTTAGACACTGAGTATAAGCATTTTTTTTGCAGTCTGAATTTTATAATTGGTTGTTTATGTATATGAATATATGTTCTGTACTGCATTTTAATGTAAAATAGTTCCTCATTTCATGTTAACAAAAGGGGTGATTGCTATATATGGTTACAGCTTTTTAATTTTGTTGAATTTTGGCATGAAGTCCTTACAGTCATGATTTAAAGGTCTCAATATGTTGTGTGCTATTACACAGACCAATTTATAAGCAGGTGCTAGTACTAGCTAACACTACAACTGTTTTCTGGTAAGTGAATGAGTCAGTAACACAGTGTTTCACAAACATGTGTATGAGACTGTTTTATAGGTAACACTGCCTGAAAAACATTTTTGCAAAAGTAATAATTCCACTGACAACTCCAAGGAATGAAAGACATATATGTTGAAGCAGTTATTCTTTCCCACTGCAGTTTTAAACTGGTTTATCTGATGCTTCTTAAAAATACTAACAAAGGCAATCATTGTGATGAAAACTCCCCACAAATGTAAAATTCTTAGATGAAAGCAGCAATGTTCCACCACCCCCTTCATTTTTCTTAAGTTGGTTTACTTGACAGTATATTTGCTGCCTTTATTATACTGGGTTTCTATAATTTTTCTGTTCATTTTCTTTCTATTTTAACATGCATCTCTATCCATGCTGTAATTCACTTTTGTGTACTGTATGTTCAAATTTACCTATTTTGTGAAACAATGTTTGGTACAATCTTTCTACTACATTTGTATCTGTGAGCCTGTAACCTGACTAAAAAGTTAGAGCAGTTGTTTTCAGTTGCTATGGGGACTATTTTCAATTCAAGTGCAGCGGTTAGCATTGTCTCCTCACAGCAAGAGGCTCTCCTGTTCGATTCTCGGCTGGAGTGCTTTCTGTGTGAAGTTTGCATGTCCTCCCCGCGAGTGACGGAACATTAAAAGACATGCAGGTAGGTGTGTGAATACGTGTGCCTTCTCTGAAGATTGGGTGCCAGGCTGGCAACTCAGCACTGTAAAAATCCACTGCCAATCATAAGAGGACCGGAGATCCACTGTGGCAACCCCTAACCGGGAAAAGACGAAATACTTTTATACTTCCTTTCTCTTTTTACACTGTATTTCCTGTTTTCACTTTCATCATCCTATTTTGTTCATGTTTTTTCATTCAGAATTAGTAGTGCATTTCAGTTGATGCTGTGTGTTTCTGAAATGTTATAGTGATTTTTTTAAGTACTTATGCACTGGATAATTTTTCCCTGCTAAATCACTTTTCAAGATGACTATAGTCATGCTTGTCAATTTCTTAGCTCAAGAATCAGGGACAGATTATATTTTTTCTAACATACTTAGTTGCTAGAATAACACGTTTTCCAATTGTTTTCATTTTTGATTCATACAAAGTTTGAAAATCAAATTTCTGTCCTTATTTAATGACTGCAGCCCTTAAGATAATTTAGACCTGATGGAGTTGACTAGTATGCGAGCCGTAGTTGTAGCATGACAACATATGTATGCATGTATGCATAGCAAGTACCTTACAGTTTATGTGCACTGTTTTGGGCTGTCCATATCAGCAGCATCCTTGGCAGTATGTATTGATGCTATTTCACAGCATGTGTGTAATACATGATAAGTACAAGGTCACTCACTGTGCTGACAGCACTGCTGCAGTGATATGCAGCTGTATGGTCTCCTGTGGAGGGGATTTCACACTGATGCTGGTAGTGATAGCTGAAGCACTGACATGTCTTGGAGGATCATGCAGAACTATGAACATATTGGCACCCCATGTGTAGAGTCTTGCACTACACACAGAGGATTAAGGCTATAAATTGTTAATAAGCTGCTTTCTGTGGTTTGAACCCCTCAGCTTTCATTTGCCTACTGTGTAGCCTTGAGTAAGTCACTTAACCAGTGTTAATGAGAGAGTGCTTTAGGGCAAATGGGAAAACTGAGCTTGTTTCCTCAGTGGTTTTCTGGATGCATAACTGGTTACTACTTAAGAACCTAATGATTTGCTACCAAAACTATAAACATTAAGACCAACAATATGAAGCAAATTCAGGGACATTCTGCACAGTCATTGACTGTTAAGAGCTAAGATGTAATTTTGTTAGATTTTCAAGTCTGATAGCGTAGAAAAATCTGACTGGATGTGACATCTAAGTCACCTGGACTAACATTTTCCCATGAACATAAAACAGATTTGAAGTATAGTTAGCTAATAATCTCAATGGCCAGTTTTCCATGCCCATTATTAACCACTGATTAGATTTATCAACGTAACCTCACTGGCAATAACACTTACTGCAAATAAAAATACTTTAAAAAAGTGACTGAAATTATAAAATTACTAACTAAAATTAAAAACACTTTAAACAAGAGGGAACTGATGTGGCAGC
Source organism: Protopterus annectens (assembly GCF_019279795.1). Taxonomy (NCBI): domain Eukaryota; kingdom Metazoa; phylum Chordata; order Ceratodontiformes; family Protopteridae; genus Protopterus; species Protopterus annectens. The sequence continues at coordinate 1,490,554,012 of NC_056744.1, read as the reverse complement.
TTCGTTTGGCAGCTAATCTGTGTCCAGGATTAAATGATTTTATATCTATCTTGCCTGCTTTAAAAGAAAGAGCGGAAAGGGTTTAATTTTATATAATTTCTTTACATAAATGTATTTTATTGTATTTTTAGTGTTTATAGTGTATGCCTTTAAGGTATTAATTTATTCAAGAGATCTTTTGTTTGACTGGTGGGATTCCTCACCTATCCTGTGATGGTGTAATATATTTAAATCCACATGACTGTTTGTATATTGTCCCGAGGAAGTCAATTTTACTTTGATGAAAGCACTTAACCTGAAAAATAAACTTGTGTCTACTAGTCCTACTGGTGAATTCGTGGTTTTTAAATTACTAACATTTGTAATTATCAGCAGAAAAAAATAAATTCCTTTGACATTGGGGGGAACCCCCCTGATATGACAGCTCTGCAACAACACCGCTGAAGAGATGGTTCTAAAGGAGGAAGGGTTAGTTTTTTTCTCAGACATAGTTCAGGTCCAAGGAGGAGGAATGGACTTTTTTTTGGGGGGGGGGGGGGTGTCATACGAAGAATGTCTTTTAGGAAATGTATGACCTCATCACTTCAGGAAAGAGTGGGGTCCGCAGGTAATCAGGCTGAAATGGATGACAGCTGTCCCTTGACAGACATGTATGCTAGCCCTGAGTAGATCAGCTTACACAAATATTGGAGGATAATAGGTATATCCACTTGATAAGGTTCCTGTTCTCTGTTATGACACCAGGTAGAAAATTGTTTTCATTTGGAAATGTAAGATTTTCTTGTCATAGGTTTCCTTGCATCCTTTATTACCTGTTACATGCCCTTAGAGCAAACATACCTGATGGGATTAGAAGACTGTCATCCAAATGCTCAGATTTAGAGTTTTTACATTTGTCTGAATGAATGAATGAATGAATGAATGAATGAATGAATGAATGAATGAATGAGTGAATCCTTTTCTTGTGTGACCAGGTTCATCCTGTGAGGTAACTTGTGGTGACTGTCATTGCCTAAATAAAAAAAAAAAGAAAAAAAAAAAAAAAAAAAAAAAAAAAGAAATGAGAACCAGTGTTGTCTGGGCCAAAGGAGAGGCAACAGAAACACTTTTGGATTGACTTTCTATATCTTCAGAAAGAACTTCAGAATAAGTGGAAAGAGAGGGAAGGGATATAAGAACTTCCCTTTCCTAAAGACCAGCAGTGCTTTCCTACATAAAACTTAGAAGCACTGGAAAGCAGACACTATCAACCCCTTGGAAAGGGAAGTTCCAGAACTCTCTGTTCAGAGTGCAGGTAAAAAGATCGACACAGGAGTTATCCACTGATAGATAATTTGAAGGAAGACCTCCCTGATCAACATCCATTCATGAGAGTCTGCCTTGGATCTGCTCAGATAATCTGCCATTAAATTTATCTCTGGCAATTGGTGCTGAGGATTAAGGATGTGAGCTGTTGTTCCTGTGGTACAGGGTTTGAGTTCCTCAGCACTCATTTGCATACCATATGACCTTGAACAAGTCACTTAACTAGACCCTGCCTAAGGGCAAATGAGAATTTGGGCTAGGATCCTCAGTAGTTCCCTGGACTACAAGTCAAGTAGCTACTAATGAACCTATGAATATAAACTACTTGAGAACAAGATTGTGGTGAATAGCAATATCCCAAGCTATCACAACTGTAGTATTGTCTACTCATTTTAACTCAACTTTAAAATTAAGTCTCCACAATACTGCCTGTTACAGTTAGCTCAGGCATATGTTATCAGCAATCTAGCAGCGTGTCTTACTGTCTTTACAATTATCAGGACTTGTCTTACCTCCTGTCTTGCTGCAATTTAACAAATTGTTTTCCTGCTACTTACTCCACTGTGGGCCAGCTAATGTCCCCTACCTTAGACCCTAGTGCATTTCCTTCACAAAACTCATCGAACTCCAACCTCTACACATACAGACAACTCCACTATTCAACCAGTTTCTATAACTCCCATAAAAAAACTTTTGTATAAACTAAAAAGTTGTTCCTCCTCACCTGACAACCTTCCCCTGGAATACCTAAAACTAGCTAGGCATGCTATACAGAAACACCCACAAAAATTAATTTAGCCAAAACCTACTTTCTGCCCTTTCTACTGTATGGACCACCATTTCTAACCGATTTACAATCACCATAAAAAGCACACTTGGAAGCTGCTACAACAAAATTGCCAAGTTTGCTACTAATTCATCCTCCTTTACCAATCACTGTAAAGCTCAGCATACCCTTAGCTGGCTGGCCCTCCCCCTCCACGTCTCCGGCATTCAACTTTTAACAATACACAAACCATTAGTCTGCCCAAGTCTTATTCCATTTAATCAACATGTATTTCCCTAAAAGAACTCTTAGATCAGAAGACAAAATGTCTCACCATAAATAAACCAAATAAATCCCCTGGGAAAAGCTTATACTCATACTCAGTAGCAAAAAATGGAACTCCTTACCTCTGACCACCAAAGCTATATTTCTAATCTATCCACCTTTAAATGTTCCATAGAAAGGATTCTTTACAAAATACTGGACCTGCTTCTGTGCCGATCCTGGCTGAACTTGCTCACTATACTTCACTCACCCCCTTCAACATAAACCACACTTCACAACCATCTCCAATCTCCTACTCCACTCCTTTCTTTTGTTTTTCCCATTAACTTATCACATCCACTTCATCTGTACAGACCTTTCCTCTATCTTTTTCTATTTCCTCCCTACTCACCTAAGCTACCTAAAGACACCCTTCTTATAATCTCTTTCTTGCCACCCTTCTTCCTTCTATAACCATAATATGAACACCATCTCTCATACTAAGACACAGCTCAATTTCCCCTCATTGTCTCTAATCATGCAATCTCTTATATCTCTTTAAATATCTTATTAGAATTATCTCAGGTCTCATTTATCACATGATACTCTATGTAATAAATAAGATGATTATTGAGTTTTTCATCACATATTTTCTCCAACTAATGTTATTGTAACTCATTGCACTTTACTATGAAACATATGTTCGATGTTTTTTTCATTACATTTTTACTCTTATGTTTATATGATAATTTGTGATTTCAAATATCTGTACTTGATTTTTGAAAGATTGTGATTGTGGAGTTATCTCCCCAGGCATCCACTGAAAATGGGCACTTTCTGGCCCAGTCAGACTTTCCCGGTAAACAAATGTCAAATAAATAAATAAATAAGATCCAGGTGCATGGTGGCATTACTGTCAATTTGCTGTGAGTGATTCTCTTCCAGTGGAAACCTGAATACATACAGATAAATTACCAGTGGTACACATGTGTGACAGCCATTACCATATGACTCAAAACCTGCTACATGCCAAGAATATATATTGCCTATAGGCACATATATACCTTGTGGAGCAGCCCTGTTGTTGACAGAATTACTGATGCATATATCTGAATAAACTATGTTAACATGCTAGGCAATGTCCTATAGGGATGGCATGTTCCACTACCCACCAGAGGCATCCTCTACAGATGCTTGGGCAGTTATAGTTTGTGGCGCAGGTTGTCTCTACTACACCCCTGATGTCACTGGATGACATACATGCATAGGGGCATGTCTGAGTAAATCAGACAGAAATGTTATGCAATGCACAACAAGAATAGCATGTGCTTAGGTATCCCCTATACAGACACTTGGGCATCTGTAGGTTGTGGTGTAGTGTGTCTCTTTTTGCAGCCCTGATGTCCTTGGATGAAATATCTGCAAAGAGCCATGTTTGAGTAAACTAGGAAGCAGTGTTATGCAACTGAAATGGTTAATGTCCATGGCCTCAATAGGATCAGAGTCTTGCAGGACTCCCCCTTGTTCAAATCTTTTATCATCTGCTGTGCATGCACTACTTCTCAGTGCAGCTGTCACCAGCCCAGCTTGCACATTCAGTCCACCACCAGATATCAGCATTCTCTTGGTGCACCTCAGAGGGATGCCAGGAATTTCTCTGATTCCATGACCGCCCACTGGGTTTAGGGCCTGCTCCCAATGGTTGACCTGTCTGTCCTTGTTGATTTCCTAAGCCTTGGGTATGGCATGCTGGATGATGTCAGTGACCCCTGAAGTTAACCTATACTAGTGTCCTGTTGTCACCAAGCACTGCAAGAATCATTGAAACTGTCCCTGCCACACCCAACCAGCAGAAAGCCTTGTTTGTGTTACCCTAGTCCAAGATTTGCCTGCCTTGTATACATACATACATACATAATGTATGCCTGCAGTAGCATCTCAGTGTCCTGTGTGATGAATTTCTCCAGGCATCGGCATTCTTTTGTTTCCATGATAAGTCAGTACACCTGTCATGCTCTCTTTTCAACTCCAAGCAAGAAGCACTCGTCTTTCAGTATTTCCTCACTGTATTCACAAAACATATTTATGGTGCTTTTAATTTTTTCACCCTACAGTGCAAGTTACCATTCAGATATAGGCTTGATTAATACACCCCCTTCCCTATTCATTATAATGCGATTTCCTAATTTAAGTTTATAATGTTAATGCACATAAAGAATTGCTTTGACCCCAATTTTCCCAAGATGCTTGTAAAAACAATCATATACCAGACTTTATCCTGTCACTCGAATCACATTGACTGATGACAAGTAATCCCTCCTCAAGAACACATTAAAGTTTCACCTAATATGCACGCAATAGTGCCTAAAAATTTAGGCATTATTGGGAGAAATAATGGGTTGCCCAGGGGTGTTGCATCTCCACCACTGTAAGGTCCATTACTTCTCCATAATACCCATCCTGGAGGGGCATCATTGTTCTAGAAAAGTGTTTGTTAAGTTGATTAATATTTTTCATTATTAGTGCATACAGTTGTTTTATATTTTTGAAGTAAAATAGTTTCTCTGTATAATGTTTCACAGTTGCAGTATGACATATAGTTATTGTCGGAGGGTGTAATTTACATCCAAAATATACATATGTATCTTAAGAATTTAAAGTGCATATACATACAGACTCACAGAGAAAAACAGAAAATGAATGTGCCTAGCAATTACAGCCACTTTCTTAATTGTGTAAACTTCAAATGCCTCATTGTGCTCAAAGGAATGAAAAATACATACAGTGCAAATTCTCTCCCATATGGATACACACGCACAAAGACCTCAAAGCTCTACCTGATTTTGCAGATCATCAACAGACTTTTCCTTACATTTCCGCTCAGTCCCTTGAGGAACGAATGAGTTTTCTATTAAATCTCTAAGAATTACAGTCAGGTAAATAATCCAGACACTACAGTGTCATAGCTATTATTCTGGAAAAAGCATGCTGAAAAAAACAACTCTTGCTCTGTCATCTTTAAATAAATTAAGGTATTACTTTTTTCCCCAGTTTTGGTTCATTGTACCCCCATTATTACTGGCTTTGTCCAGAAATCTTGAGAAAATTAGTTGAGATCTACAGGCTCTCTCCTTCTACCTATTTCCCTTCTCTCAGACACACAAATAAGCACACACACAGACACCCACTGAACTCTGTATTACTTTTTCTTTAATTTTTCCTATCCTATGTAAGTAAAGCAAAAAAGGTAACAAATGACAGCAGCAACTAATTTAACTGCTGCTGCAGTTTCCTTTGCTAATCCAGTCATTTATTTTTTAACTTTAGTTACTCTTCTTATGTTCACTAAGCTGCCAGTTTTAGTGACAATAAACAAGACAGCAGCTGTTTGTTTCTTAATTAGTCTATGCTTCACAGTGTCTTAATATGCTGCCATGAAGCTTTGGCTCTGATATTGGACTCTGTTCACATATTAATACTCTGTTGGAGAATAACTGTTCTTCAGTTGTGTATTTTCAGTGAGATCTGCCCATTTTCTAAATGATAATATAATGTTTTTTTAAGAATATTAATGCTATATACTCAACATAACTATGCATCTGTGTTGTCCATTTTCATTCTTCTTCAATGTATGGGTTACACATCCAACCTCAAATCCAAATCTGCCACATTGTACAGACTTTTGGATCTAACACTCAAGCTCCTCTCTCCACTCAAAATGCCAAGTCTGCCCACAATACCTCACACTGAGATTTCTCCCTTAAAGATCTTAAGATATAAAAATAGAAACAGAAGAGTAATAGAACCAAGGCTCAACCTGGAGCAACAGATTCCAAAATAATATATCAGGTCACTCCAGAAGATGACAGGAAGGAGGGAGGGGCATTGAGGAAGAATGAAAATGGACAACATAGATGCATAGTTATGGTGAGTACATAACCTTAATATCTGATATCGTCCTTTTCAGTCTTCCTCAACATATGGGACAGAGTCCCCATCTACATGAATCTTTGGTGGCCCTCGTAGAATGATATTCTGGAGAACTGCTGAACCAAAAAGCAGATCTGTTTCTAGAAGTTGTGTAACTTGCAATGAGCAATAAAGGTATTAGACCAGGTGGCTGCTGCACAAATATCTTCGATGGAAGTTCTAGACCAGAAGGCAGACGAGGTGGCTATGGATCTAGTTGAATGAGCCTTAGATGATTTTAGTAGGTATAGACATTGTTGAGAACATACAAAGGAAATGCAATTAGTTATCCATATGGCCAAAGTAACTTTAGAAATTGGAGATCCTAGCCTACTTGATAAGAAGCAGACAGACAACTGGTCTGTTTTCCTGAAATTTTTTATCCTGTGTAAATAGAAACATAGAGATGTAGCATGTACTCTCCCTTATTTAAAAACAATATTAAAAAAAAGTAGGGAAGCCTAGTAAATGATTCATTTGATTGATGTTTGACTCAGAGGCTACTTTTGGTAGGAAGGAAGGATTGGCTTTGTAAGGTAGCTCTGTCTTTGTGAAAAACAATGTAAGAGGATTTGGATGATAAACCTTGAGTTCAGAGACTTGTTTTGTAGATATAATAGCAACTACAAATTCTGACAGTTCAAAAGGTTGTTGGGTCAACCCTTGAAATACTACAGTTAAATCCCATGGAGGTGACAGATCTTTCACTGGAGATCTGAGTAAGAAGGTGCCCTTTAGGAAAGCCTTGTCCAACTTGGAAGCAGCCAAACAACAAACATTGTCTAATGAGTAAAAATTTGATATGGCTGCCAAATATACTTTGATTGTGGGCAAACTAGCACCTTACTTAAAAAGATAAGATAAAACTCCAGTACTGAAGAAATAGGGGCAGTAAAAGGATCAATATCATTTTTTTCAGAGCCCAAACTGAGAATCTTTTCCACTTACTCTTGTAAATCCTTTTAGTAGAGTCTTTCTGGGAGGGCACGAGTATATGACAAACCAGGAAGGAAAGCCTGGGCTGTCTAGCTATTAGTGGAACAGGAGAAACCATATGGTTAGGATGAGGCCTGGGATACTGGGAAGCTCCATCCCTGAGGGATGTGACAGAAGGTCTGGATTAGGGTCCAGTATCCAAGGAGGATAACAAAGATGAGACCAAAGGAAGGAAAACCACAGGAGGCCAAAAGAGAGCACTGAGGATAAACAAGCTCCTCAACTAACTGGCTTTCTGTAGGAATTTTCAGATTAGAGGAAGTGGAGGATAGGAGTAAAGGAGACTGAATGGCCAAACGTGGACTAGAGTATCTCTTGGTGACTCCCCCTGAAGAGGGATCAGGGCAAAGTACCTGCTGCACTGGTTGCTGTGGGAAGCAGCAAAGAGACTGCAGCAAGGTTGACTCCAATGATGATAAATCTCCTCTGCCAATAACTGATTGAGACACCACTTGTGAAGCATCAAAATGGACCTGCTGAGTTTGTCCACTAGTATGCTGGATTCTCTGGAATATGCACTGCCACTAGGAAGCAGTTGTAGGAGACTGCCCACTGCCTCACTCTCATGGCTTCTTGAAAAAGAGGATAAGATTGTTTTCCCCCTTGTTTGTTGATGTACCAGACTACATATATGTTCTGAATTTGAATCACAACAATCCCCAGATAGAAATAATCTTGAAATGCCTGCACTGCTAATAGGACTGCTCTCATCTCCAGAATACTGATGTGTGAACTGGTCTTTTGATGGGACCACATGTCTTGGACTGTCCTTCCCAAGAAATGGCTGCCACCCCAGCTGAGAGGTGGCTGTGGTCACAGTGTTCACTGGGGGAGACAGAACAAAAGGGTGACCTATGTTAATGTCATCCAACTGAATCTACCAATGAAGATTGTTCCTTTTCTAGCCAAATAAGTTTGACTGGGAAGGATAGGGGGTATCGTAAAATACACCAGTGAACAGCTATAGTCTATTGTAGAACATACATAACAGTAATGTGCTAATGGAAATAACACTATGAAGGCTGCCATTGAACCTACAGTCTGAAGGAGCAGTCTGGCTGGGGGAACAGAATGAGCAAGAATTTGCTAAACTTAGGACTTGGTTGCATCTGTATGATGAGCAGGCAGAGAAGCATTCTGATCAAATGTGTTTAACTGTGCACCAATGAACTCCAGGCTCTGTACCCAGTTTTAGATTAGATTTAGAAATGTTGACTGTAATGCCTAGTGTTTGACAAAGTTGGAGCAAATAGTCCCTAGACTGCTCTAGTAGATTCCTGGTTGAGGCAGTGAGGAGCCAGTAGTCTAGGTATGGAAACACCTGGAATCTACGCAGTCTCAGATGAGCTGTTACCACTGCCATACACTTGGTAAACCCCTTGGAGGCTGTGGTGAGTCCAAAGGGCAAGGCTCTGAACTAATAGCAACTGTCTCTCAACCGAAAGCGCAGCTCTTTGGGAGTGTCCATTTATTTTGATGTGATAGTAGGCATCCTGAAGATCAACTGAGCACATCCAATTGCCCTTGTGTAAAAAGGTAGAATGGACAGAACCATGACAATTCAGAACTTCAATTTTCTCACATCCTGGTTCAGATTGCTTAGATCTAAAATTCATCTCCGGTCCCTTGTCTTTTTTGACACTAAAAAGAACCTTGAGTAAGTTTTAAATCTTCTTTGAACTGGCAGAATCTCCTGATGACTCTTTTGTTCAGCAGCTTCTGAATTTCTTGAGCTGTGACTTCTCACTGACTGGGTGGAACCTTGGGAAACTTTCTTGTTTTGGATGTGGGCATCTGGAAAAATAGTACAGAATGACCTCTGGATATTATTTTTATCACCCAATAATCTTGTTTTGTAGAAGAACAGATGTCTGAGTGCAAGGACAAGTGTCCCCCTACTGCCTCCAGAGGTGAGCAGTTGGGTAGCCATTCAGCAGTGCTAAAAGGGTCTATCTGGAAAGGAATCTTGGAAAAGTACAGTTTTGTACCTACCATAAATGTAGATGTCCGATAGGAATGCATCTGCAGTCCTTACAAATGGGTTGTCCTGTCGTCAGGCAGCCCTTCGGTCAGCGGATTCCAAAGTCTGGGTCTGGCTTCGGCTGGTGTCGCACTTCACCCGACGTCATAGCTGCAGTTCTTCGGGTATAAAGGCATCAGCCGACGCCATTTTCCTCAGTGTTTCTTGCCCCAGATGCCAGGTGCCCTCTTGGATGGCTAAATTTGGATAAATGCCAATGTTTCCAAATAGTAGAGAGCAAACACATAAAATAAGCATGTATGTACATATATACAAACAAATACACCATAATAGATCCCCCCCAAGCTAGCTAAAAGATGGCAAATACCCTAGGAGTACCACAGACGGGAAGGGGTGGGTAATCCTGACTGCAGATGCATTCCTATCGGACATCTACATTTATGGTAGGTACAAAACTGTACTATGTCCTTCAAGGATGCATCTGCAGTCCTTACAAATGGGTAGAATACCATAGCCAAACTAGGGAGGAGGAAAAGAGATTATGGTGTAGTTAGGATCCCTTGCAAAACAGCAGTGGCAAAACCTGCTCGGGATCTAGAGTATAAAGGTAAATTATAATGCTTGGCAAATGTATGCACGGAGGTCCAAGTAGCAGCCTCTATAATGTCCTTGGTAGCCACCCTCGTAAGAAAGCTGTAGTAGTGGCTGTAGCCCTTGTGGAGTGAGGCCTGATGTTCTCTGGAGTTTTCTTTCCATGGAAGGAGTAACAAAATCTAATGCAATTTCCTATCCACTTGGAGATTGTCTGTTTTGAAATTGCTTTTCCTTCCCTTCCTGTTGCATATGCTACCAGAAGCTGGTCAGTTTTTCTATTGCACTTGGTCCTGTCCAGGTAGTAGCGTAATTGTCTATGCACATCCAAGGTATGCAACAGTCTTTCTCCCCTGTTCTGTGGGTTGGGGAAGAATGTAGGTAGGTGGATAGCCTGGTTTAAAGACACTCTGGATACCACCTTAGGCATAAATGTAGGATTTGTTCTCATGGACACTCTATCTTGATGGAAGATCAGGAAGGGTTGCACTGCCATTAATGCCTGTAGTTCAGAAACCCTTCTTGCTGAGGTGATTGCCAGCAGGAAAGCAGTCTTCCAGGATAAGTATTGTAATTCTGCTGTTGCTGCTGGTTCGAAAGGAGGAAGTGTCAATTTTTCTAGCACAAAGTTCAAGTCCCATGCTGGCAATGGTGGTTTCCTAGGAGGTTTTACATTTTTAATTCTTCTCAGAAAATGCCTGAGCAGAGGATGTGAGAAGACAGGAGGATCCAAGCTGTATTCTGCCGAAATAGCTGATGCATGTATCTTGATGGAAGAATAGGACAGGCCTGTATGGAAGAGCTCTGCCAAGTACTCCAGGATGTTGGCTATGTTTACCAGTGACACATCTTTTCCCTTTGCAGTACTCCAAATGAGATATCTTTTCCATTTTGCTGCATAATTCTTTCTTGTTGAAGGTCTGCGAGCCTCAAGGATAATGTCTTTAACCCTTTGGGATAAATTTGGGTTAATTGCTCTTATGTAATGTTTCAGGCAGTCAGCTGCAGAGTTTTCAGGTTTGGATGCAGGATGTTGTAGTTGTTCTGTGTTAACAGCAATGGGATCAGGGGTAGTGTCCACATTTGTTCCCGAGACATGCTCCTCAGTAATGGGTACCAATGTTGTCTTGGCCAGTCTGGAGCTATCAGAATGATCCTTGGACGTTCCTCTTTGATCTTCAATAGCACCTTGTGCATCAAAGGAAGTGGTGGGAATGCATATGCTGTCAGGTTTTTCCAACTGAAAGATAGGAGTCCACCTTCCAAGCAAGTGGGTGGTACGTCCTTGTGCAGAATTTCTTTAGCTGGTGATTGAGTGGGGATGCAAATAAGTCTATTTGTGGTAGTCCCCATTTTCTTGTGATGGCTTTGAAGATGTCCGGGTGCAGCATCCATTCGTGGGCATCCGTGGTAGTTCTGCTTAATATGTCTGCTAGAATGTTTTCTTTTCCCGGTACAAAAATTGCTTGTAACTGAATGTTGTAGCTCAGAGCCATATTCCATAGGTCCAGTGCCATCCGGCATAGAGGGTATGAATGTGTGCCTCCCTGTTTGTTGATGTACCACATAACTGTGGTGTTGTCTGTCCTTATCATCAACTGCCCTTCTTGGAGAAATGGTCTGAATGTCTGGATTGCCAATTTTACTGCCAGCATTTCCTTTAGATTTATGTGCAGGTGCAGCTGATCTTGAGTCCATAAGCCTTGTATGCACTTGTCCAGCATGTGGGCCCCCAACCGAGGTCTGAGGCGTCCGTTGTGATGGTTTGGCTTGGTTGAATGCTGTAGAAGGGCAATCCTGTGTTTGATTGACAGGCCTGAGCCCACCATAGGAACTCTTGCTTCAGGCATGGTATTAGTGGAATTTTGGTTTCTAGGCTGTGTTTGTGTTGAGACCATAAATTCTTCAGGTACCACTGTAGCTTTCTCATATGCAGTCTGGCATGAGGGACCAGAATTATGCAGGATGCCATGAAGCCCAGGGCTTGCAGTACTTTTCTTGCTGTTAGATGGTTCTGCTTTGTTAATGCCAAGAAGTAGAGAGGAAGTTGTTCCTGCTTTTCTACAGTTAGGAATGCCATCTGCTTTGATGTGTCCAGCTCTGCACCCAAAAGGTTATTCTTTGGGATGGTATCAGCCTTGACTTTTTTATATTGACTGTATATCCCAGGGCTTGCAGCAAGTAAATGACTCTTTGTAAGTCTTCTGTTAGCTTGTTTTTGTTGTCCGCTTGTATCAGGCAGTCGTCCAGGTAGGGATAAATTTGGATTCCCTGAAGTCTGCAATGAGCGATTACTGATGCCAGGCATTTCGTGAACACTCTGGGTGCAGTAGATAAGCCAAAGGGCAATGCTGAGAATTGATAATGCTCTGATCCTGCAAGAAATCTGAGGTATCTTCTGCAATTTGGTCGTATGGGGACGTGCAGGTATGCCTCCTTGAGATCTAGAGTTACCAGCCAAGACTCCTTGCCCAGCATGGGAAGAAGCTGCTGTAGAGTCAGCATTTTGAATTTTGGAACAATGAGGAATGTGTTTAAAGCGGACAGGTCGAGAATAGGCCTCCATTTTCTCTTTTCTTGGTACCAGGAAGAGTCTGGAGTAAAATCCCTTTCCTTGTTCCATAGATGGTACCTTTTCCACAGCTCTCATTCTTACTAATTGAGCTATTTGTTTTAGAGCTTCTGCCTTTTGATTTGGTGGTAGGTTTGGCATTCCTCTTTTTCCTGGTAAAGTATGGAAATGAAACCTGTAACCTTGGTCTATAGTTTTCAAAATCCACTTGTCCCTTGTGATGTAATGCCAGTTCTTTGAAAATAAGGCTAGCTTTCCGCCTAAGGGTGCTGCTAGTTGTTCCCTGGTAGGCGGTGCCAGAGCCAAGTCACTGCGATTGTCCTGTTGCAGTGGTGGTGGCTACGTCTGTGCCTCGCTGGTTGTTGCCCTGCCACTGGCGTCCCCTGTAGGCACCCCTGGATTGATTTCTGCCTCTTGAATGCCTATTCCTGCCTCTCTGTGCTTTAGAGGAGTCTGGAAAGGACCAATTTTTGGAGGGCCAGTTCCTGCTAAACCTTGGAGGTTGGACCTGTAAGAAGTCTTTCACTGTTTGTACAGATTTTGCCTTCTCTTCCGTTTTATTCAGTACCTGCTGTGCAGGAGAACCAAATAAATTGACCTTGTCCATGGGAGCATCTAATAGTTTTGATTTGACATGGTCCGGTAAGGCCTGTTCTTTCAACCATGCATGCCTTCTGATAACTGTGCCAGTCATGGCTGATCTAAAGGAAGCCTCCAGTGCATCATAGCCGCATTTTAAAGAATGGTTACTAACTTGCTGAATGTTATGTACCATTTCCTGAACATATTTCTTATCTAAAGGTTCATCAGAGGACAGTTTTTTAGTTAACTGATCAAGTATAAACTCCTGATATTGGATCATATGAAATTGACAGTTCAAGGCCCTAGCTGACAGAGTAGCAGAGGTGTATACTTTTTTACCCCATCTCTCTAAGGACCTGGATTCCCTTTCAGAGGGAGGGATTTTAGCAGAGGTAGATGCTACTGCCTTAGGCCCCTGGGAGATAGTCTCGGGATCTGCGAAAGGAGCCTTGTATAAATGGTGATGTGTGTCCGGGACCCTGTAGAACCTATCGGGCTTAGCAGGGGCTGGAGGTAATGAATCAGGAGCAGTACAAGCATCATTAAATGCATCATCTACAACAGAAAGAACTGGAGGTATAGGTAAAGGCCTATGTTGTGGTAAATGCAAAAAGGTTCTAAGCCTTTTCCTGGAGTCTGAGAAATCTTGGCCCTGCCACTGAAATTGTTCCCTCATGGCATGTAAGGTTTCCCCAAAGGAAAATTCCTCAGGTGGAGAGGCAGAAGGGATCGACTCTTCAGCATCAGAGTCTTCGTAAGGGGAATAAGGAGCCTCTGGAGGGTCTGTAATGTCTGAATCATCAGAGGAATCATTCGTGGACACTGGCTCAGGGGGCTCTGCTCTAGGTCTCTTCTCTGGAGATGGATGAGAGGCCCTGTCTGGATGAGGTTGGGATCCCCTGATTAAAGAAATGAGATCCTCTGCCAGAGAAAGCATTTGGGAACTGGAGCTGGGCCTGTGAGAGGGGGGCTTAACAGGCACAGTCTTAGTAGCTTTAGCTGCTTTAGCCCTGGCAAAAGCCTTAATGGACATGGCTGCAGGAGGCCTAGCAGCTCCACGTGCAGGGGTTGATATATCCAAGGGAATAGTGTCCGATAATTCCTGAGAAACCACAACAGCAGGTTGGATTTCAGAAGCCGATTCTACCAGGTTAGAAGGGGCCTCGGTAGAAGGCATGGTTTCGGCTGAAGAAAGAACCGCTTGCTCGGTTTCGGCCGAAACCGAGACACTCGCGGTTTGCTTAACCGCGGTTTCGGCCGAAACCGCGGACCGTGAGTGTCGGTCCTTTTCTTTGCGTTTTTTGGATATTTGTGTAGTCGGAGGATCCGACGGCATAATATAAGCAAAATCAGAGCCGTAAAACTGCTCAGCAAACTCCGACCGACGTCTAAGTTAAAGTCTCAGTCTCAGTTAAAAGAAGCACAGGCTAGACAAGCTGCTACGTCGTGGTCTGGGCCTAAACAAGGTAAGCAGTAAGAGTGGAAATCTTTATGAGGTATTTGTTTCCCACAAGTTAAACAGTTATTCACTTTTTCTGACATCGGCTGAGGCAAGAAAGAGTCCCCAACGGGGTACTTAGCTTTATAGAAGTCTTCGAAGTAGTATTCGGTAGTAGTAATCTCTGGATCTGACCGACCGGCACTTGCGAACAGATTCTGCTTGCGCCACGGCAAGAAAGACTGAGGAAAATGGCGTCGGCTGATGCCTTTATACCCGAAGAACTGCAGCTATGACGTCGGGTGAAGTGCGACACCAGCCGAAGCCAGACCCAGACTTTGGAATCCGGCCGACCGAAGGGCTGCCTGACGACAGGACAACCCATTTGTAAGGACTGCAGATGCATCCTTGAAGGACATCCCTAGTTTTGCTGGCCTCCTCTGCCATGAGGATGGCATCTTCCATTTGATCTTCTCCATTTACCTCTGAAGGCATTGTCTCCATGTGAATCCTGGAAAGATCACTGGGATTTACAAAACTACATTTTCTTGCCTACCCTTTGATTCTGTGAAAAAGATCATTGAGGGGTAGAAAAGTGAATTCCTATGGGAGACAGGCTCTTCTCTTTCTGCTTACTGGGGGAAAGTGTTTCTTTCACAGAAGGGCCAAACAAGGGTGTTCCATCAAAAGCAGCACTGATGACAGAAGACTTGAAGAGCTCTGCAAAGTTACATAACCAGATCCAGGCATGTCTCCATAAGGAAATGCCTGAGCCGGTCACCTGTGAGGTACCCTCTGCAGCATGAGATATCAACCTCATGGATGCATTAGAAATTGATACTAGAGTGGACAGCTGCGGGGATGATCTCTTATAGTCCTCTGCAGACATGGACTCTGAGATTTGGAGAGTTGCTTGGTCAAATCCCTCTGTAGCCTTGTAAATTGCACCAAATAATTTAGGGACCTCAAAGCAATGGTCACTGAAGCAAACATGTGCTTTCCAAATCTGTCCAACACCCTCAACTCTCTGTTAGGGGGATGGACAGAGGAGCTCTGCTCTGCTAGCTCCTTTTTTGTGGCTGCTACAACAACCATAGCATCAACAGGGACTCCTTTGCTCCAATGAGGTCTGTCTTCTGGAAGTAAAAAAATCCTATCTGGATGATGTGGGACTAGTTCAATAGAATCCGATTCCTTCCATGCCCAGTGAGAGACTTGGTCAATGAGATCATCTGCCAGAGGAGTCACTTAAGATGTAGGATTATCTGAGAAACAATCACCTTTCTGCTTAAGGATCTCCAAAATCTCTCCAAATTAGACATTGTCAGGTGGTATCTGGGGAAACCTTCCACTTCATTGAAGTTGATATGTTCTGTGACAGATACTAAGGAGAAATCTATGTGCCTGCTTTTGAATATTCTCTTATGGGAAACCTCCACAGTGGGATGCTCTGGACAGGTGTCTGAACAGAATGATACTTCCTCTAAGGGAACTATCTGGATGCTAGTTGGCACTGGATGTCCCTGCAGAATAGGTCAGCTGGGATCAGAGCTTGGATTCACTGGGGTAAAGATGTAGGTTTCCAAAGAGGTGTGAGAGGCCAGGTCTCTTGGATGACAGAACACCCTCGCCACTACCTGGAAGGCAGATGGACCAGGAGAAGCAGTGGCCAATCCCATTAAAGCTGAAACTTCCAAGGTAGACAAGAAACTACTCTGTCAGAAACCATGTCTCGAGGAGGGAGCTGGATTCAAGCTATCTACTGTCAAGGCTCTGAGGGGCAAGGATGGCTCCAATATCATCACTGTAGATTCTGGCTCCCTGGATCCAGTGTAGATGCTTCAGCTCCGACCTCATCCTGATCTGAGGGAGGAGGAACAGAACTAGTCAGGGAAACCATCGAAGTCAAAGAGGTCACCCTCTTCAGCTCTGACACCAGATCTCTTGGGACTCTTGGATATGAGGGCTCCAAAACCAAAGGATGGACTGGAAAAGGAGAAGGCTCATAGATCTGATGGGAGACAAAGCCAGTATAACCACATCTGGATCTGAGCTCTGGGGGGTTTTCTCATCACTCTATCCACTTCATCCTTGGAAAGACTCCTGAGGACCTGACAGATGAGGTAGTGGACTGAGGACTAAAGTGTTTCCTTGAAGTAATTTATATGAGGGGGGAATGGAGCCATGGAGAAATGTGATCAATAACGAACTTAAGTAAATGAATTCTAGAAGTCTTAGAAATGCCAGAAGTCAGATCTGAAGGTTTTGGATCTGACAGCTGTAAAGGAGATTTGTCTGAAATAACTATTCGATCCAAAGACTTGGGATTGAAAGTTTTTCTCTTCAGATCCAAAGAAGTAGGATCCAAAGATCTTCAAGGCTATAGAAGTCGATGATGTCTTTGGTAATTTAGGAGGGGGACCTTTTCCTATACGCCAACAGAACCTTAGAATGTTTGCTGGGGTCTGAGCTCTGGAGAAGGAAGAAGAAGGCAAGAATCTCTTGAGAATCAGCTTGTTCCAACTATCTGAAATAGTTCTCAAATTGAAAGCAGTCCAACCACAGAAATTTGTGTCAAGGTATGCTGCCTGTAGACAGTAAATGCACTCTCTGTGGGCATCCAATTGAGATTTTGTGCTTTCAGGAAGTGCCTTTTTAAAATCCTGTTAGCTTCTCGGCCATAGTTCTAAAAGAAAGATTTTTTTTTTGTTAGGAAAGGGAAAAACTACCAACAATGGTAGACGAACATACCCTAACAAAGAAGTAGAAAAGGTAAAGTAATAGCAAAGATGGTACCAACAACAGTACGCAACAAGTTTACCTCAGAAAGGTAAAAAGGACTAATGGTACAGACTCCTAAAACTACGAAAAGAAGAGGGAGCATTTAGAAAGTTAAATGTAAAGGATTCTGAAGGAAAACTCACCAAAAAAACTCAAATGACTTAATAAGATGCTCAGAGAGGATCTGTGTCTGTGCGAGATGGTGGCAGATGAGATCTGAGATATTGTGGGCAGACTAGGACATTATGGGTAGAGTAAGGAGCTCGAGAGTTGAATCCGAAAGTCTGTGAAATGTGGCTGAACTGGATGCAAGGTTGGATCTGTAACCCATACATTGAGGAAGAATGAAAGGGGCAACATTAGATGTGTTTTTTTTTTTTTTTGCCACGGTCTCATATTTTCTATCACTTAATCTGCACATTACTGCTGAACAAAATATGGCGCTGGCTTTCCTTCCAAAGGACTGTCAAAACTGTATCTTATTGTTCATTTAGCATATGTTATGTATTTATGTTCGTTGAATGTACTTTCACATAGATAAGATGGATGTCAACAAATTCTTTACATGTCATTACTATTTCTTTTTTTACTTATTTCTAGGTTCATACATACTTCCTAAGCTATTGATATTTCAGGGTCATAAGACGCCTAGCATTACATTCCCTTGGTAGATTTCAGCCCTTATATTTTACATATGAGTAACCCAGAGACAGGCCAATCTAGTATATGTTGGTATATTTGCATGTTTCTCCACTCTACAATAGGCAAGGATGCTAAATCAGATGAGAATTTGTGGTTATCCAACCATTCATCCAAATTAAGTTTGACTACAGTAAGGAAAGTACTCTATGTGGAGTAGAAGATAGCTTCATAGAAGTGGTATTCTCTGTGATACATACCTATCCCTCCAACATGTGCTATTTACTTTACAAAAGAGACTGAGATCCCTAAAGCAGGTGTTTAATTTGTTTTTGATTAAAATGGTGACATCTTTAACTTTGCTACTCATACATGGAAATTATGTACTTACCAAAAAACTAGATCTGTGTTGTCTTATTCCATCAATCTCAATTATTGGGTAAGTAACATCTGACTGGATCAGATGCAGGTAGCTTCAGATTTTGAAATTCAAGGCTCAGGATCCTCCCCTCTACCAATAATCCGCCTATGCCTTTACAAATATTCATATCGACTTTTCCTACCTATATGAAAAGTTTCCCACCTGGACTAAATATCATAGAATAAAAAGGAGTATCTGAGAAAGCAGAACACAGTGCCAGACAGTAACACAAGCCAAAGCTTCAAGCAGGTTTGATACAGTCAGGCAGAAGCCAAAAAAGTGCCAATTTGGTAAGGGGGAATGGAGGGAGGTAGGAAAATATTGAGATGGAAGAAAGAGGGCAATACAGATCTAGTGTTATGGTAGGTACGTACCTTTCTTACCCAATGCACTGTCTTTTTCATCCACATCAACAAATGGGATAGAGTCCAAAGCTATTAACCTTAGGAAGTCTCATGGAAGGATATTGCAGAGAATGGTGGAGCCATATGAAGCTTGGGACCTAGACTGTAGTTCTACCTTGTAATGAGAAAAGAAAGTAGGGACAGTAATGTCACTTGTAGGCACTCTAGCAAAGAAGGCTGCAGAGGCTGCAACTGCTCTAGTAGAATGAGCTTCTGGTTTGTGAGGCAAAGACAACCACTTGGTTTTGTAAACAAAGGAAATGCAGTGGAACAGCCACCTGGATATTGTAACCTTGGAAACACAATTTCCCAATTTAGCCTTGGAAAAGGAAAGAAAGTGTTGATCAGATTTCCTGAAATTCTTGGTGCTATGTAAATAAAGCTGCAACTGGTGATGAAAATGCAAGGTATACTCTCTTTTGTTTAACAAAAATGAAGGAGAAAAACTGGAAAATGAATGGCCTGACTGACAGCAGATTCTGAGGCCACCTTAGGATGAAAATAAGCATTAGTCCAAAGGGAAACCCTATCCTTGTAGAACACAAACACAGAGGTTTACATGGCATAGCCTGCAGTTCTGAAATTCTCATAGATGAGGTAACTGCCACTAGAAAAAACATTTTCCAGTAAAGAAATCTGAGTTCCACTGAAGTAGCAGGCTCAAAAGGGAGCTTGGTTAGGACCCAAAGTAAAATGGTAATATCTGAAGGTGGAACGGGATCACTTAAAGCTGGGCAAAGAAAGTCTCTTGCAAAAAGGCCTTGGATAACTTCAACAAAGCAATAGGAGAATGGTTATCTCCCACATGAAATTTGGAAATATTTGCCAATTGAACCTTGATGGTGGAAAAGCTAGCATTGTCTTGAAACATACTTGCTAAAAATTCCAAAATAGAAGATAACATAGCTAAAAAGGGATCTAGACCCTGTCTAAATGGAAAACCTTTTCCATTAAATTTTATAGACTCTTCTGTAGCTAGTTTTTGGGGAGAAGATAAGATATGGAGCACAGAGGATGAAAGCGTGAAATGTCTGGACATTGTTGAAAGTGGAGCAACCAAGCAGTCAGATTAAGGGATTTGATGTCTGGGTAAGACTGGCTGGACAGGTGAGAAACCAAGTATGGAAGGGAGTCTGGTTCCTAGTGTGGGTGTATCAGATGAGGCCAGAGAAAAGAGAACCATAACTTTGAGTCTAGAATGCGGTAATCAGGATCAGTTTTGGAGGTTAAAAGGGGCAAAGAGATTCGATTTTGCCTTGCACCAAATTGCCTTCTGAAGGAACTTTGATATTAGAGAAAAGGGCAGGAAAGTGAACAAGAGAGTGGGACAGAACATCCTTCAGTGGCCCTCCCTCCTGGGGGATCAGAGTAAACAAGCTGCTACACTTGGTGTTGAAAGGTGTAGCAAACAGATTTCACTAAGGCTGGACCCAGCAACTGAAACTCTCGGTAGCCATTGACTGATTTAGAAGCTACTTGTGAGGCAGAAAAACAACCTGCCCAGTTTGTTAACAAACAAATTAGATTTCCATGGGATATACACTGACACAATAAAATGTAGGGAAGACATCACCCACTGTCACAGCCTCATGGCTTCCTGACCACTGGATAAATTGGGTTCCCCCTTGTTTGTTGACGTACCAGACTACCTACATATTGTCCATCTGAATCAAGATCACTCCCCCTGGGGAGGGACTGCTGGTGAACATTTCGTTAACCTTGTGCCCCAGA
>NC_056744.1:1490488572-1490528572 GCF_019279795.1 Protopterus annectens | reverse complement strand
CTGAAAAACATGTATAGGACCTGTGCACTGTGATTCTGATATGTCTGTTAGTCCAAGATGCTGAGTAATGAATACTGAAATTATTATCTTTCTAATGGATTTTTAACATAATGATAAGGCTGTCCTGAATAATATCATCAGTATAATTCAGTAAAGCATGATAACTGAAATGTTTAAAACTGCTAGTCAGCTGTTCTTCTTATCTAGTTAAACTTAAACCCATATCCCATTCAGATAAGGAAATGTATACTTACCATAGCCTCAGGGGTGTAGACATATACTAGTCCTCCAATAGTTGGTGTATGGTATAGGGGTGCTCCTATTAGCAACAGGTCTGTATTCCCATCTCCATCTAAATCTACTGTTTCCAGCTCTGCACCAAAGTATGACCCTATCTGAAAATCAAAAACACAGTTTACTGTATCGGTAATCTTATGCAAACTAGTGTTCTGAAATTGTTTCACTCCACAAGTACAGAACAAGTCTACTATTATGGTCCTACATATGAAATGATATATGCTGAATAGTTGCAGGCCAGAGAAAATTAGAGAAAATGTACAGCAAACACTTTTTTTTTAAATCTAATACCGTTTTCACTTCCATTTTTCTGCCCGTCCTCCTTCCATCTGAGGGCTCAACTTCGGCATTATTTTTCTTCAGTCAGTGGAGACGTGGGCTGAGCATCAGGAGCACTGCCATCATTCGCAGCGTCTGGGTTTTTTTTACTGCCTTATAGTCCCTCCCCTGCATGCCTAATAAGCTATAATTGGCATGGCTTAGGGAAGCTATAGCCTGCCCTGCCAGTCCCTAAGGGGCATGCACAAAGCCATCTACCCTATCACCCTCCTGACGTCTAGGCTCTCTGAGTTCTAGTCCTCACTAACACTCCACTAGAGAGATGTCACTACGCACTCTACCTCCAAGGATAGAAATGCCCCATCCTCTCTCCCAACTCTGTCAAATGTCCAAGCCACATACTGAACATAGGTTTCCTGAGTCGCAATAAGGGCTTTATTCCTCCATGTGACTGAAGAGGCCAAAACAGATAAATGTTAGTTATGCTGTAAGCTAAAATTAATTCTAAACAAAGTACACATTAAAATATTGTTTTTTTTTCCATAAAATATAATCTGCAATGATTATTTCACATATGTACAGTTATATTGTTTTCTTTATATTGCATAATCCTAGCATTGTTTTCAGTTGTTAACAATCACAAAAAATATTCAGAATCTCCAAAATTACATATTACAGTGAGTCAAAGCAGATTTATCAGTCGAAATGAAAGTTTCATGGAAAACTAAAAATAAAGAATCGACACTGAAATAAGTGCATTGTACCCCATCTAAAGTATACCCAATTATTGTTCTGTTAATGAAAAGAAATTCTGGTGAAGCAAAACTGGCAATTCTTAAAACATTAATTACTACACAATGTGACAAATGTGCATACTGACAGGTATTTTGGGCCTGTGGTTACTTCAGAATTCTTTTTGTAAGTTAGCAGGGGGCATAGGTGAACAACTCCTACCATGGGTTTGTAAAGGGCCTGTCCTCTTCATAAAATTTACTGCTTTTCCTCATCTTTCTTAAAGAAACAATACTTTGAAGAACATTTCTGATGGATGAACTAATAGCTATGTTCCATTGAATCATACTGGCATTCAGAGGATTGGTAGCAACTTCGTCTGTCATGATGTGGCATCTGAAATAATTCTGTGTAATATGCATTCCCCTTAATTTTTAAAATATTAACCAAAAATATCAGGATTATAATTGTTATTTTTAAAAATGAAAATATTAACCTGTGCATGGAACACAAAGTATCAGCATCAGTTTAATCAGTAACGATGCAAGTATATCCAGAGAGAGCATTAGTCGATTGAAACTATCTGATCCAATGAGCACCCCAACCACGGAAGGCCCCACATGAACATAATTATTTATATGAAGAGCTGTTAATGGCCACTCCCTACCCTAGACATGAGAAAGAGACAAGCAGCTGTGAGACAAGCAGATCCACATTCCCAATTAACATGCCACTACGGCATCTTACATCATGACAAAGAACTGGCTTACTTGCTTGAATCCACATTATACTTGATAAGGCAAGCAGGATGACTCCAAGCTTCAGTTCCTATTGCAACAATATGGTCAAGGATTTCAAATGCTGTTCAATACTAGGAGGATGTAGTATACATAGGCAGAATGCAGACCTCACTGAGGTAGAAGGTTTCTCAATTTGTTTTTCTAAGTGCTCGTCTTGTTCATGCAAAGTACTCCACTGTATATACTGCAAGAATGACTAACCAAAGACTTCCATACTGGAAATTCTACAGCTTGAGCAAACATATCTACTACATTTTTCTACTTAACAACTGATTTACTTATTTATTTGTGTCTATTCTGACAGATTGTCAGTGAACATGTGTTGGTTATTTTACAGATTAGTTTCTTTTAGTTGCTTTGTTATGCCATTCTGAAAAGCCACATTTTGAGTTACTTATTGTGTTAAATTGTATGCAGCTGGTCAGAATACCGCTGGTCTATGCATTACTTTAAGTACTGAAATTGGACAATGCTGTTTGTCTTTTTATAGTTCCACTACTCTAGGTACAGCAACTCAGAATTTTAACAGGCACTCAAACCCAGTGGTCATTAAGTATGCTAAAAATAACTGCTGAAGGCTTCCTCAGGAGCACAGTTCTTTGTAAGATACTTTTATTTTTTGCACTGCAATATTAAAATCTATTTCTTAATATTTTATCCTTCTACTCTTCTCAGTTATTTCCAGGTAAGGTTACTTGCCTTTACAGTTTAAGCTTAACAACTAATACCAAAACAATTACAATGGACTAGTTAAAATAAAAAAAAAATAGTTGTGATGAGAAAGCTAGGAGGCAACAAGTCCACTTTATATTCAAAAATGTTTTACTAAGACAATAGCACACCAAATTCCAGACTGAGAGCTTTTATCTATTTACAATCATAGACTTCATCAGAATCTGGTATTCCCAAGTGCTGCTGGACTGTTCAAAAGTTTGTAATCCACCTTAATACAAGTTCTGACCCTGGATACAGTTTTGCTGCAGTTTTCCTTGTCATTAAAAGGAAATATGTGATCTGCGATGTGACAAAGAAATGTAAGCTGCACTCCAGTGCTATGCAGTGGTCAATCTGTGTTAGTGCTTACTTCCTGTCCATGTTTACAGATCGCACAGCAAATGCTATGCCACGAATGAGATGTAGTTTACTTACGTGGGACACAATTTTGATAAGAAGGTGGTGTGTGTGATGCACTGGTCAATGAAAGTGGGTGGAAGCTCTACAGTTCGGACAGTTTGCCAGCACTGCTGGAAAGTGACCAGCTTAATGATTTTCTTTTTTACTCATCTGTGGGTCAGGTCTGGTGGGACAAGGAACTAACTTGAAGCAATGAGTGCTCATTCAAAAGTTTATTTAATGCAGTGCTTCCTTTCATGACCCTGATGATGCAGATGTTTCTCAGAATACTACTATACTCTTGCATCAGAGCTTTAAAAGCTCATTGTAAGACCTTCATATGATGTAGGTGGGAGTAAGCATAATAGTGATTTTGATTTTTAGACAGCCTTCAATTAGAGTTTCAGTTATTAACCACTGATGGTCAAAATCAAAATAATTTAGAGATATTTTCATGAGTGAATATATCATGAGCTATTTTGCCAAAAGCACCTCCTCATTTAATCCTCTTACAAGTCTGAAAAAATCTGAAACTGTTCAAGTAAGTATTCAAGAAGGATTTCCAAGCTGGCTGCACACTGAGTAACAGTTTAATTTCGGCCTTCCAAGTGTGAAAACAACAACTCAGAAAAGAATGACAGTGAATTGTCTTTTTGGGTAAATTTCAGTAACTGGCTCGTAAGTACACTGCTTAGATGCCAGCAAAAAAGAAAATTCAGAGAACCTGAAAGAAAATCAGTTATAAAAGGTGAAGAGACACAACTAGCTGGGAAAAATCCTGCAGCTGTTCAGCAAAAAGTTCAAGCTCCAGCTTTGGTACAAGATGTGACTTATTATAAAATAAGCCAAATGTACTCAGAGCTGATTAAAATAAACGAAACACTAAAGGAATGTATTAACTCAAATAACAAAAGGCTGGAAAAAATAGAAGAAGCTTTAAACAGATATTCAGAAAAGCAGATAAAACTGCAAAAAATCGGAGACTGAAATGAAGAAATGGCTGGCTGAGTATGAGACAGCTTAAGAAGAGATGTTTCAAAAATGATAGAATTAGTGGATGATGCACATAGGGAAAACATGAGCTTTTCTGCTGTAGTAGAGAAAATGGAAGGAACAGACAATATTAATTTTATGACAGCACAAATTAGCAACAGGACTGGTATTCCACTGCAGGAACTGTTAACTGAAAGGTGGCATTGTGTATGTGCTCCAAACTTAATCATGAGAAAGCAGCCCAGACGTTTAATAGTAAAGACGCAATCCTACCAGCAGGAGGAGATGATTCTGACAAAACTGTGGCAGAAGGACTAAGTACTAAAAGTGGGAGATAGTTGAGTGTTTGTGGAAAATGCAATCACAGAATCTCAAGAAGCAGATGTGAGATTCAAGCTGCTGTATCCTGATATTTTCAGAATATTTTTTTCCAGGAGGGTCAACATTGTTTTTTTTGATTTAGAACATGCTAAGTAGAAAATACAAACGTTTGACCAACAAATGTGAGCTGTCAAAGAGAAGGGGGTTCTGCTTCTAATTCTTCTGATAATAAAGCCCGTAGAGAGACTATGCCAGTGAAGTATTTTCCAATGTTCCAAAAGAAAATGCTTGAGAGACAGAAAAAAACACATAAGTCGACTAGAAGAACTAGGAGTACATTGGAAATCAACAAGAGATGGGATTTGGGAGATGGAGTTCAACAGGAAGAAAACCAGCAACTCGATAGTGATGAATAAATATGGGATTACAAATCATTAATTACATTTGTGAAATACTATGGAATTAAATAGTGAACTTTTTGAATTTGTTAAACTTGTAGTGTACTCCAAAGCATATGTCATTAATGTCTGGAAGAACATTTAGGAGAAGGGAAGAGGAAGGAAAGAGTGAAGTGTAAGTAAAACAAAATCTTGTTCTTAAACAGTATTTTTATAATACATGGCATCTACTGCATACTATAAAGTAAAGCTTTTTCGGTTACTTTCGTGTGTGATAGAGATACTAAAGGAAACAGGTTTTCCTGTTTTTTTCTTTTGTTTCTTTCATTTTGTTCAGTTTTAAGAAATGTAGGCACTGCAATATAAAAAGAGAAGGGAAGAGAAGAAAGCCTGGACAAAACAGCATGATATAAGAATTGATATGTTTTTTTCTTAATTTTGCATAGGTAAATCACTGGATTAAGGCCCTTGGTTTGATTTAAGAACACATTTCAAGGGACACAAATAAATAAAAAGAACACTAAAAATAATAAAACATTTTCCTCTAGCACATAAAAATTCACAGTGCAATATGAAATGTTTATAATGAAAGGCAAGTGTGTATTTGGTTCTCATGTTTCTGTGAAGACAATATAATAAGGGGAAAATAAAAACAGAATACTTCTTTCTTTCATTAGCTAAGAAATAATGTTTTATGAAAGCATTCAAGTTGTTTTCTACATCTGGGACAAGAACAAATATAAGACAAAAACAGAAAAAACTTTGTGGAAGTAAAAGCAAAGGCTGTACCATGCATCTCAGCATGGATTACCTTCATTACAGGTTAATTTAAACCAGTCAGTGCTGTTATCAAATTGGGACAGTTGTTCCTATTATGAGGGTTAAACCTCATTATCTGAAGATGTACATAGTTTTGTGTATTACTATTAAGTTAATAGTTGTGGGGGTGTTCTGGGGTGTTTTCTTTTTTTTTGTTTTTGTTTTTTTTGAGGATTTTCATTAAAATAGACATGTTTGTAAGATGTGACATAGGTTTGAATGGATATGACAAGAAACAAATGTACAATAGATTAACCTGCCAAACATTAGTCTATGCATGTAACACAAAGTTGAAACTAGACAGTTAAAAAAGGCTGTTATTCATAACTTCTTATCATAATGTCACTTTCCATATTATCTTTAAATGTGAGTGGTCTCACAGATACACCCAAAAGAGAAAGAATAGTGAACTGTATTAAAAATGCAGATTACAAATAGCTATACTACAAGACATACATTTGGAAAGAACTGAGCATAGAAGTTAGTAAAGAAAGGATTTCAGGATGATTATTCTTTGGAATATTTGGGACAAAGAAAAAGAACAGTACTTAAATTAATTATGAGAGGAGCTCTCATACTGATAGAAGTGGAAAAAAGGTTATGATAGATTTGTAGTACTAAAGGGTGCTGGCAATGGAGGAGGATTACGCTAGCATGTATTTATATTTCACTTAAAACTGATACAATGGAGCTTAAGAAAATTCTGGGAGAAATAATCATTTTTCAGTACGGAATATTATTTATAGGTCATCATTATAATCATCAAACGTCTTTTTTCAAATTTTGTACATTGTGTTGGGTGTCATGTTAACTGCTACCAACTTTCTTGATTCAATGCCACACTCCTGCCTTCTTCAACACTCATGCCTGACTGTCAGCGATCTTCTCTCACACAATCCATCCACCTCTTTGCTGGACACTCTTGTTTACTTTTAACTTCTTCCTATCTGTCCCGAATATTCTTTACCGGATTATCTCCTGCTTTTCTGCACAGGTGCCTAAATTGCCATAATTTGTTCTCTTTAATCTGTTCTGCAATTGCAGCTACATTGGCTTCTGCTCTTATGTCTTCATTTCTTCGTCTGTCACACAGTGTGCATCCAACCACTCTTCTCAGGCACTTAATTTCCATCATCTTTAGCTTCCTCATCTGCTCTGCCTTTACTGCCCAGGTTTCTGTACCATACAGTAGTACTGGTCACACCACTGTCTTATACACCGTAATTTTCAGCTTCTTTGGCATTCTTCTGTCATACACTACATCTGACACTCTATGCCAGTTGGCTGCAGCCCCTCTGACTCTAGCTTTGACCTTTTCATTCAGACTTCCTTTCTCCTCAACCACCCCTCCCAGATACTTGAAGCTATTAACCTGTGCCACTATCTTTCCTTCAATCTTAATTCTCAGTGTGTTCTGATTCCCCCAATTTGCTGCCATTACCACTGTCTTATCTGTACTTAATTTCATCCCACGAGCCTTCAGTTTTGCATTACATTCCCCTATACTTTGCTGAAGTTCTTGCTCAGAGTCTGC
Organism: Protopterus annectens; assembly: GCF_019279795.1. Taxonomy (NCBI): domain Eukaryota; kingdom Metazoa; phylum Chordata; order Ceratodontiformes; family Protopteridae; genus Protopterus; species Protopterus annectens. The sequence goes on along the minus strand of NC_056744.1, from coordinate 1,490,521,286 downwards.
CTGTAATGCCGCATTGTTTACATACAGCAACTTTGTTGATCTGTCCCCTCTGACCTGTTTAATAATGTAGTCCATCACCAGTATGAACAGCAGTGGGCTCACAGATGAAGCCTGGTGCACACCCAATCCTACTGGGAACCCCTCTGTGAGACAACACATTATTCGTACTTGAGTCATTGGGTCCTTGTACATAACTTGCACTAATTCTATTAATGTTCCTGGGACCATTGCAGGACTGCCAAAATTAGCTTTCATGTGACCTTGTCATATGCTTTCTCCAAGTCTAAGAAGACGGAGTTGGACTCTTTACTCATCTCTAGCTTCTTCTCAACTATCCACCATCGGGTGGCACAATGCCAGGGCACTTCTATGGGCTGGGCTTGCAAAGGCTCCAGGGCCATTAGCCTAGTACACACCTATGATCCTATGAACCTATCTGTCTCACTGCAAACATCAGGTCACTTGTATGGCATCCTGATCTGAATCCAAGCTGCTCATCACCCATCTTACTTTCTGCTACTCTGCCTGTCCATCTAGCAAGTACCCTCTCCAGAACTTTCATGCAGTGTGACAGGATTTTGATACCTGTGTACTGCCCACAATTGTGAATGTCCCTTTTGTTCTTGCACAATGGCACTAGTATGCTTATTCTCCAGTCATCTGGGATATTCCTTTCTTTCCACACTGCTATGTGTACCCTCAGGAGCCATTTCTTCCCTGTCTCACCCAGCATCTTTATTATATCTGCTGTGACCTCATCTGAGCCTGCTGCTTTCCCTGACTTCATTTTCCTTAGTGCTATTCATGCTACTATTAGGGTGGGCTCTTCTTCTTCTCTGACTGTAGGCTGTTTTTGAGGAAGTACAGCTTCTGTGTTTTTTTTTCATTCAAAAGCTGCTGGAAGTACTCCTTCCATCCACCTTTGATGTCCTGTGCACTGGTGAGCAGGTTGTTGCTGGCATCCCTTATGAAGAGTGGCTGACTATTTTCTTTATTTTTCTGTCTTTGCCTTGCAACCTGATATAGTTTTTTGTGCCACCTACTGAGTCACTTTCCAGAAGCTTGCAGAGTGCCTCCAATGCCCAGTTCATTGCTATAGCAACTCCTGTCTTAGTTCTTTGTTAGCCAACCAGTATTCCTTCCTAACCTAGTCCATTTTTCTATCTCCCACTTTTTCCTGCACTGTTTCTTTCTTTCTTTTGATGACGTCCTGGACTTCTACATTCCACCCCCAGCTTTCCTTATGTCATCATTTCCATACCCGGCTGGGCCACAAATCTGTTCTGTAGTCCTCACAAATGCTGTTTTGAGGCACTGCTATTCTTCTTCTTCAAGTCCACCTATTTCCTCCTCTTCTTGGGGTGCTAGAGCCCTGAGTAATTCCTTGAACTGTTGTACTTTCTCTCCAGGTCTTCAGTCTGGTCTCTGTTGACTTTAGAGTCTTCTCTATCCACTGCTTGCACCTGATTGTGGCAACCAGTGATTTATGCTGTGGGTCAACTATTTCACTAGGTATGAGTTTGCAATCACTGATTCTATCCCAGTGCCCTTTCCTTAATATGAGGAAGTCCACTTGAGTTGCAGATTGGCCACACTTGTATGTGATCTTGTGACTTTCTCTCTTTGCAAACCATGTGCTGGCTATTATCAATCCATTTGCTAGACATTATTCTATAATGGTTTCTTCTTCTATATTCCTGTTGCTCCATCCACGAGGGCCCAGGCAGTCCTCATATCTTGTTCTGTCTGTCCCAATATATGCATTCGAGTCACTCATTATCAATACCAATTCATGTTGTCCCACTTTATCTAGTAGGTCCTGCAACTGCATGAATCCACTCTTTTCCTCACTATCTCTCTCACCACAAGTACTGCACCATTTATGTTCTCCTCCTGACTCTGGATCCCAAGCCAAGTAGTTTTGCTTCACTGCCCTTTCATCTTGCCTCTTGGATACATAGGATGCCCAGCCTCCTCTGTATCAACATGTCATCCACTTCAAAGCTGCATCCTGTCAGTAAATGTACACTGAGTGCAGCAATTCTCAGTTCAAGTTTAGCAGGTTGATTGGTTTTGCATCCAGCTTTCACTCAACAGAGCTATCCCAGGTAAGTCAAGGATGGGCAACTGGACACCAGCCGGCCAGTAGCTTATTGACCCAGGGATGCTGAGCTTTAAAGCAGGCACACACTGGCAAATTGGGGCACATATATCTCTCCTACCATTAGCATGGGTAGCTGGCATAGGTCAGAGTAGGCTTAGTCCTCAACCCACTTGTCGCTTGCAAATACACAACATGACCGAATCACCTAGAGCCATATTTTACACCAGTGAGTGGCTAGCCCTGCCACAGCATGCAGTCTGTGATCCATGTTCTTCTGTCTTGAGGATAATGTGCACCTCAATAGATGCCCAAATTGTCTGGTCTATACAACTTTTCCCCCTATAAGGCACCATGTAGAGTTTGTGCTGTTACCCACAGCTCCATTCATTGGTGAGTTTGAAATGGAAACATTCAGCATGTTTTTCAGAGGTAGAAGGAACCCACAGAGATACAGAAGAACATGGAAACTCCAAACAGGAATTGGTCTGATGTCAGGATTAAACTTTGACCCTTGTGCATGGGCGGCAAAGACCTTAACCATTATGGCAACTGGTCTCAATATTATTACTTACAGGGGGGACTAGAATTTGATTTGCAACAGTGAAGATTTATCAGTAGGGGGGGGCCTAGAAGGGAAAATATAACAAAAGAAGGTAGAATTGTGATGAAATTTATGAAAATATTTGGTATGGAAGATCTGAATTCAGTAGTAGGAGTATGGAGAGAATTCACATATTATATATTCAATCCACAAGGTAAAAAAACTGGGCTAGGCTAGACAGAAATTATATTTCACAGGAACATGTGCATTTAATTGAAAGTTTTCATACACATCAAATAACTACTTTAGATAATGCACCAATAATAACTAAAATAAAAATGCAGGATAATGAAATAAAAATGAAATGCAGATGCTGTCCCACCTGTCTGTTAAAAAAGAAGAATTTAAGAAACAGGTAGTGGAAATTATTTGGGAGTTATTTAAGAAGATAGACATTTATTCTGGAAACATAGATAGGGAGTGGGATAAATGAAAGTAGATTCTAAAAAATAATGTGGAAATAAAAGAAAAGGAGATATAGTTAAGAATAACAAGAAGTATTTAGAGGGACTGACAAAGGCTGAAGTGTTGCAGAATAGGTGGGATTCTCGCAGAAACAGCAGGTGCAATTGCAAAGTGTTAAATACTGTTTTCTTTTATAATAACTTCAGAGTACAATGGCTGAGGCAACAGAAAGCGAACAGGGTAGTTCCCAAGCTTGGAGAGCCCACTGAGGTATTAGAAATTTTTCAGAAATTTTATGAAAATCTGTATAAAGCAGAAAAATTAAAAAGTACAAATGCAAATGCTTATGGAAGAATGAAATATGCCAAGGTTAGGGTAAATGAGGCTCAATTACTAACAGTTAGGATTGGAAGAGATGAAATAAAATGGTGATGTATAACCAATCCACATTAAAGACCCCAGGAATAGATGGTATTCTGCATTTTATTATATGTATACTATTGTACTGTCTAATTATTGTATTTATTTATATTTCTGTGGATCTTTTTTCCTCAGGCGTCCTCTGAAAATGGGCTTCTGGCCCAGACAGACATTCATGATAAACAAATGTAAAAAAATAAAGTGTAAATAAGTAAATATTCCTGTAGAAGTTCGAAAACTAGGAGGGAAGATCTGGACGGTTTTGTCTAACAGTATTTTGAAAGGAAGAGAAGCACCAACATCCTGGAAGAAAGTGATGGTGGCTGTAATACCTACCTGTAGTACAGGCCAACACAGAAGGTCTTTGGCTAACAAAGTTCGCAGATGACTGCAAACTAGGAGCCATAATCAAAATTCCAAAAGATGTGGACATCCTACAAAAGGGCCTCGCTGAGACAGATGCCTGGTGTCAAAGCCATGGCCTCAAGCTCAATGCCAAAAAGTGCATTGTCATCCCTTTTGGTAAAAACTCAGTACCCATGAACTACCACATAGGCGGTAGTCTACTTAACACTGAAAGTGCGATAAGAGACCTTGGGACACAGGTGGACAGTAGTCTCTCTTTTGATAATCACATCGCCACAGTAGTCAGGAAATCCTTCTACGTGGCACACCTCATCACAAAAGGTTTCTCATCCAGGAAAAAAGAGATCATTGTCCCCCTCTGCTCATCACTCATTAGACCCATTATAGAGTACAATGCCCCTTCTGGTATGTACCTCACAAGACATCTACAACAACTGGAAAGGCTACAGAAATACCTCACAAAGAGGATTACTGGCCTCAAACAGATGCCCTATGCAGACTGTCTTAAAAAACTGCAGCTTTACTCCATTGCATATTGCCTACTCAGAGGCGATCTCTGCCTAACACACAAAGCTATGTCAAACCCAGAGCTTTTAGACATGCTCCACTTAAGGAAATCCCAATTCCTACGAGCTACATGATCTAGGGACCTAAACCTTGTCACCACAATAAACAGAACATGCTGGAGGGATAGATTCTTGTCCCAGAGACTTCCCATACTCTGGAACAAACTACCTATCTATATCAAACAAAGCTCCTCATTAGCGCTCTTCATGATGGGAGATAGGAAATTCACCCCAGGGATCACATCTGTGGCTCTGCTCGGCAGTGGCACAGGAAAATAATTTTCTTGGGTGGCAAAAGCCAGGGTACCTTTGGCTAGGCTTATATAAGCCCTAGGGACAATAGCCTAGTACCTACCTATGAACCTGTGAACAGATGAACCCATCAGATCCAACTTCATATAGGCCCACTTTGATTCTAAACCATGGTTATAAAGCATCTATGTATATAATGGCTAAAAGAATAGCAAAGGTGATGCCAAAATTGATAGATATGTATCACTGTGGTTTTGTGGAGGGGAGGCAAACATCTGACAACATTAATAGAACAACAATGATCCAGTGGGAAGCATAATGTAAGAAAATACCACTGTTGTTGGTGGATCTTGATGCAGAGAAAGCATTTGATATAATAAACTGTGACTTTATGAGTAGGGCAATGGAAGCATTTGCATTCCCTGATACAATTATAAGGTCAATTAGGAGGATATATGAGGGATTGGAGGCAAAATTAAAGTTGGGGTTCCTCTCAAATACGTTCTGTTTGAGCAGAGGAACCAGGCAGGGGTGTCCTCTTTCCCCTTGTTATTTACATTACAAAGAAAATAAGGGACTCAGACATTCATGGATATAACTGGTATGATAATCAAGAAAAGTTAGCTTTATTTGCAAATGATATTATTTTACACTGATGAAACTAGAACAGGACATTTCAGTGTTGTAAAGCATTCTGAGACAATTTCATGTGCCCCACACACACATTGGTTCAACAATACCCATCTTTATGTGGACATGATAAAATTAAGTACTTAGGAGTATGGATTAAAAAGAATATGTTATGGTAGGATATGTGGGAAGATACTATACAAAAGATAATACAAAAACTGAGAAAATGGTACCTCTGATTTATTGATATGAATAGCAAGATACAATCAGTGAAAATGTTTTTAGTCCGTTTACTTTTATACACAGCTCAGGCAAATTCTTATCAAACAGAGGAGAAGCTGTGAATGGCAATTAATAAAGTGGTGAAGGATTTTATTTGGAAGAAGAGGGCAACAGGAAAGCGAGATAAGTTGATCCTTCCAAGAGAACAAGGTGGTTTGGGATTACCTGATTTGAAAGAGTGTTTCAGAACTTTACAGTTAAGGTTCCTATATATAGCAAAATCAGAATGCTATAATTTAAAGTGGAAAGGGATAATAATGAAACAGAGGGGAAGCTCAAGGAACAAGGAGAAACTGGAATTTTGGATACAGATCTTGTTGCCTCACAGCAAGAGGTTCTCCTGTTTGATTCTCGGCTGGACTGCAGGGAGTGCCTTCTGTGTGGAGTCTGTATGTCCTTCCCACAGTTGGGCGGGCATTTGAAAGACATGCATAAATGAGCATCCCTTCATTGAAGGTTAGACTTTGAGCTGGCACCTCGGCGTTCATGAAAATCTACTGCCAATCATTAGTGGACCGGAGTTCCGCTGTGGCGACCCCTAACCAGGAAAAGCCGAAAGACAAACAACAACAATAACCGTATTAAATATTATATTCATAAAGCAGCAGATAGTATTCTAAGAGCTAAGCCAACATGGGGATGAAGAAAGGAGATGTTGCCAATAGGGATGACTGCAAATAGGAATACAGAGAATAGGCGGGGGGGGGGGGGGATTTACTGGAGAAACCCAGCAAAGGAACCAAGGTATTGGCAGCAAATAATTAAAAAGGGAAAGGTAACAGAATGGGAGAAGCCAAGAATTTATTTGGAGTGCAGGTTAGAGATTGCCTTCTCTATCGAGGACTGCCATCAGAGTATAGGCAAAAAGAAAGAAACAGAGGGATCCTAAGCAAAAGCCTAGTACTGGTAAAGTTTTTAGTAGAATGCAAAACAGAAGATGCTGTTAAAAATGGATAGTTAGTATGGCATACAAAATATTGCATGATAGTTACAGGAATCAATCACTGGAGGTTAGAAAGGATTATGAGGAGAGATTTAATAAGCAATTAACAAAGAAACAATGGGGGATATATGTATGGCTCCCAAATATGCAACAAAGACTAGAAGGCTTAGGATCTTTGCTTGGAAGTGTTTGCATAAGTATTTTTATACCTTGAGCAAACTAATTTGCTAAGGTAGATTACAAATATTGGAAGTGTGGATGGCCAGCAATAGGTAACTGGAACTTATTTTTGGGAGTGAAATGAGCTGGTAGACTTTAAATATTTCCTGCAAACTACTCTATTAGAAATAATGGATGAGCAAATTGGTGTAACAAATGAAATAATTTTTTGAGCTGTGATACAGAATAGGAATTGCCCAATTCTGGTGGCTGCCACAAAAGCAATTACTAGAAAATAGAAAACAAAGACTAAACTGACTGTATTAGAAGTAGCCAATATAGTAACAGAGAAAAAAAAAAAACAACTGGAAGTGGGGTCTTTAGAAAAGGGTAGGAGCAAATTATTTAGAAAAAATAGGAAATGTAGGAACAGTACATGCAGAATAATGTTTTGAAGGATGAATGAGGTTTAGGGGAAGGCAGGAATTGAATGACCTTTGTAAAATTTGACTGACAATGACTGGATAGACTGTAATGTTTTCAAATTAAATTATGTGAAAATGTTTTTTTTTTTCATTTAACTGTATGACTGCCTATGTCTTTCCATCCATCCATCCACGACTCCTTTTCCCATTTTTGCTCACTGGGGTGTCACTTCCACTGTGACAACCATCTGAAGATTTTTTTAATAAAAACAAGGATTCAAGAACATCCTCAGACTTGAGCCCTAAATTCATAAGAGGTACAATGCCAGTGGATTTAATTTTACACTGTAGGTGGGATTCAGAAACATTGCCTGTGCCAGGATGCAAGCAGAGCCATAGCTGGCTCATGTAGTGCCTTCTGCCTGTTGTCGATATAGCACCCCACCCCATTCAGCTCTTCAATTGAACAGAAAAGGACTATGAATTTGTAGCAAGCTGACTGGTACTTTTGTACAGCCAAATCTACATCTTCTCAGCTCTTTAAGGGAAGACTAAGAAAAAAAAGAGCTTTGCCATTCACTGTAGCAAGTGAAAGCACAAAAACAAAAAAAAAGATATCAGCTTTGAACCAAGCAGAATTGTATATTTATGCCAAATGGTTTCCTACAGCCAGACCCACACCATATCAGCACTTCAATGGAAGAAGCAGTAAAAAAGAGAACCACCAGTAATGCAGGAACTGTACTTCTTAATCATGACTGCCCCTTCCCTTTATCCCACACTTGTTATGTTACTGGATGCAAGGGCCAAACAGCATAAATTAAGTACCACAATGTAGCCCTCTACTGATTAATTACACAGTAGGAGCAACACGGCATAATGGAGTCACAGTATGTAAGCAATTCACTCGTGAAATCACAACAGCTGATGTAGTGACTGCAATAGTGTAGGGGTAGTCATATTACCTCATGAGCCCCAAAGTGTCCATACTGTATGCTCATAGCAATGAGCTGTCATGTGCAATGACACAAAGTTACAAGCACAATGAGAGCTAAGCTAATAGCTAAACAGTAAAATCCATGCAGTTTTTTTATATTATAAAAGGAAAGAGAAAAGAAACAGTGAAATACACAGAAAGGCAAGGGGAAAGGAAGAGTGGTATGGGAAAGGGGGAGCAAGGGTACATTATTGGGTGGAGGACAGTTGCCCATTATTTAATATTTTCAAGAAGGATAGCAGAGGAAGGTAGCATGGGGAAGGTATCAGTAGGAGACAGGGTATAGAGATGGCAGCAATGACAGACAGACAAACACAAAAGACCAACTGGAGAGATGCTACGATTAATAGGGAGGAGAACACAAAGGAAAGACACAGACAGTGGAGGACAACTGGTGATGAGGTGTGGAATGCAAACTGGGAACTCAGCTGGCACATAAGGGAAGGGAACACCTTGATAGAGGATAAATCACTGCCACTCTGCACAATGAAGCATTTAACCTGAAGTCTGTCACATCTATAACTGGCCTTATGGCTCGTAATAGCCACTGTTGGTCCTCTACTCAGAGCCGGGCAGCAGTGCAACTCTACCAGTTGCAGAAGGGTGTGCTCCAGACTGCCAGAACAGATGTCCAATTATCAGTCCACCAAGGCTGCCTTTAACCTCATGTTAGTTGACATACTGGGACACTCTGTTGATTCCAACCAATAAGGAAACTATAACCCTCACCAGATAAAGACTACCAGAGTGCACTAGGCAGCCCTCTTGGTCTCCCCTGCTGAATAATCTATATCACCTTGCAAAGGGATGAGCCTAAAGGCCACTGTGGATCCATCAGGCAATGGCATATCAGCTCCTCTGTGTGGTGGCTGCTGTTGCACCACATCCCACTGTCATGGCCAACACTCTATAACATATGAGCATAAACAATGAGAAACACAAAAACAAAGGGAAAATGAAAAGGAGAAGGAGCCAGTGATAACGACAGAATCACATATTCAGTTATCAGTAATGTATCCTACAGTGGTTGCAGTACATTGCCTGGAGGAGTAAACTGTTATTAAAGATGCAATGGCAAACAAAAACATATACAGGTCTGACACGCATTTATGTTAATACGTGTATCATAAGGGCACGAATAAATGTCACCTACCCAGTCCCATGTGTAGGGCTAGTGTACAGTCCATGAGATACAAAAAGGCTCAGTGAAGCTGGGCTGAATAACTCCTTGAGCATGTAGTGCCCAGCCCACAAGAGACTACTATCAGTACATAGAAGATATGCCTACAAAGCAATGCCCTGTATGACACCACAAAGACCATGCCCCATATGCACCACAACAAAATGCCAACATGAATACACAAAGGTTATCAAAACCTAATGCTATTAACATTCAATGGCATACAATTCCCACCAAAAAACATCACCTAACAGCCTATCAGCTGTTTGCCCATGCTATGCCAGATATAACCTGCCAGAGGCAGGGGAGGAGGAGTTGCCAGTGTAAGAGTAAGGACTGGCAAACCGTCCAGGCCACTGTGTATTAACACCAAGGTGGAAGACTTTTGATGTGGCACTGAATGATGTCAACTAAACAGGTCCAAAGTAGACAATGACACCTGGGATGGCGATCTCTCTCCCTCTGTAACCTCCTCTTCCCATTGGCTAAGAAGGTTATGTGGGCACATTTTTAGGTTGCTGTAATGATGCCACCACTGCTCACCAGGGTAGGTAATGCCTGTAGCATCACTTACTGCACTGGCAAGGAAGTGTCAGGCATCCATCTTGTACTGAGTGAGCCCTCAAAGAAGACCTACAGCAGGTGATGCTAACACAGGAGGTATAGAAATAGTTTAGTCTTCTTCCAGAAACATACAGGAGCACTTCCAGGCACAGACCCTTCAGAAGTCATGACAACATCACTGGTTGCTACTAAGAGAAAAATGTTACTAAATTCACATTGATGCACACTGTGGATATCATGTATTGTGCACCAATAGGCAACATAGCAGTGAGATGTAGCTCAATGTTATCACAGGATCACATGTCAACAACCCTGCCATGGGAGGGACAGACACACTGGACACAATGTAGTAGCTCTGTGCAAACCACATCAGTGTCTGTGGTTGTGGCACAATGCCCCAGGGGCTACAAGTTGGAATAAGTAGCCAGTGGCTCTGTGTAAGTCATGGACCTGCCCACACATGCACAGATCACTTTATAGCCTTCCACGTGTGTGCATGAAGAGGCAAAAGCCTCACTGTGCAGTCCAGGGCTGGTATACCATGTGTTAAATGAGTGGTTCAGAGACAGGTACCCTATATTGTCTCATTAGTATAAATGCTACATTATGAACCCTCAAACAGCATAATATAAAGCACATAATGTAAAGAGCCACCACCATTCTGGTGCATTACACTATCACATTTTTAACAAAGTAAGTGGATCACAGGTGATATTTATATTGATCTGCAGACAGAGAGACCTGTTCTAAATCTTCTGTTGTAAAGATACACAGGCCATTGGCAGTTGGAGTGATTAACAAGATAACTATAAATTGCTTCTATTTTTTGGAGGGTGTTGCTGCGCAGCAACCTCCTGACAGGGGCTGGGTACCACAGGGAGGGTTGCAATGAAGAATAAGAGAAGACAGAGCACATGTGCAGGGGACAATAGCCCAAGTAATGTATGACTGTGGGGATGTCTGAAGAGGGGTATGTCCCCTAATATGTGCCTCAGACAAAGAAGGTTCTGTTGCAATACACAAAGTCTGCATCCATGGATCATATCTGAAACCTAGTGGATGGGATGAAGTAAGAAAGACACACTGGATAACCACTACAGGATGGGGGCACATGATAGCCGTCTTTCTTGGGTAAAGGTAAGCATAGGCTGATAGAAGAGTGTATGTCACAATACAGTCCATCCCCAAGGTCCCCTACTGGAATGCTAAGGTGAAGTGCTCTTTGCCAATTTAGTATGTTAGGCATAGCACATGGGTGCTGATAGATATTGTGTAAATTTAAATGCTTTTCCCCAATATACAGTGAAGGAAATGTGCAAGGCCAAACAGCAGTTTTCAAAATAATATGGCTTGCTTTGCAAGAACAGTTACATGTTCAGGTTAGATATTAATAACATATAGCTGTGGGCTTTACTGTAAATGTATCCTGTTATAGAAAAAAAGGAAGTTGACCTTCTTGGCTTTCAGATGCATAAATAAATAAATAATATGAAGACAGGTCAAGTGATGCAAAGATGATGTGGAGTGACTTTTGTGAAGTCTTCAGATACAGCGAGGACCAAAAAAGGGCATGAAATAACCATGGACTTTTTCATGACACAGACAGAAACCAGAAGAACAAGTCACAAGGACATTAAAAATAACATTGGTTGAAAAGAGTATATAAACTGGACAGTATGTTTCATTCAGTGGTGACGTCTTATACTGAGAGTGCATCAGTATCTTCATCTGTCTAGCTGTGTTGTAATAGAATTGAAACAGCTCTAAAAGAATTAACTATTTGGCAAGAATTTGTTCTGAGACAAATAAAGAATAACAGATACAGTAGTACGGAGTTTTGTCTGGTCTCACTTTTGGACAGTTTCTTCAGTGGTTAAATAAAGACATCTGCTTGACATTTCTTCAGAAAAAAAAGAAATACATTTCTTCAGTGATGAGCCTTGGCCAGTGGTTGTGACCATACATCTGTTACCAGCAGTTAATATTACAGAGGGATCTCTACTACTTACTACGTTAGTTCAACAGACTGACAGTTACAGTGCTTTAACAGAGAAACAGTTCCAGTTCCAGTACTTCATTGGTGGACACAGAGCACTGCCGTGGAAGCTGTCCTGCGTTGGACCACCTACAATTTGTCTGTGGAGGAACTCCGTCCTTTTTCAGATTGACTTCAGCCTGATCACCTGCTTGTCTTCTGCATAAATTACGGTACTTTCTTCACAGTTATAAAATGGATGCAAGTACAGACAGTTAACTTTACAGTACCCTCATATTGTATATATAAATTTACATGGTTTAAACCTTCTGTGCCAGACATGAAATGTAAATCTAAAATGTTTGCTGTTCAGACATTAGATAACAGTTGTGTTTGTAAATGCATAAATGCTTATAATCCATACATAAAATGTACACCAATTCATAAAGACTGTTTTTTTTATGTGGAAATAACTTTCCAAACTTATGTCTATCTTGTCACAGGAGTCTAGTATGTAAGCCATACCATAAGATATATCCTATTCTGATAAACAATCTGTTTGATTCTAGCGTTGTTAGTTCTTCACATATACAACAGTTAAATGTACCTTCTGCAGTCACCTTAATCTCATACAGTACAAGTGTATGTAATTATTGTCAGTAATGTAATAGACTACATAAAAATATTTATAGTAAATATTGCAAATGCACAAACAGAAAAAGTTCTAACATAGTGCAGTGTACTATCAATATTAATCTTTTAGAGAAAAGGTTTTCACAGCTTTTCAAAAATTCCCTAGAGACAGTAGTAAGGGACAATAATGCCATTTAGAGGAACAGACTCAGCGAAGCATTCAGACTTTACATAATGACATTTCTGGTTTAACGTAACAATCAGATAGAGCCCAGCAACATTTACTAAGGGCACAAACTACAGAGGTTAATCTGACAAGACAGTTAGAATAAGCCCAGCAAGGTTTACATTGGGCAGGGTTCAGAAGAAATGACAGTTATTTCTCCTGATGATATATCTCAATAGTCTTGTTTATTACAGACTCTGTCTCAGTGGCAAGACAAAAAAAAATAATTTTGTTTCAATATGTTGGCATTTAAACAATGGTTGACATACACTGTGTGGTCTATTTCAAATAATGCTTTATTTAAATTTTTTTTGCATGTACACATGCCAGTTTGGATCAGAAGGGCAGTGTTGGCAAACCCCTAAAACATGCTCCAGTACGAGAGTTATGAACATTCATTCCCAAAATGATTTACAGGGAACGTTTAATATAGTCAAAATCAAAGCACATAAAAATATATACAGGAAAGGCTACAGTAAATGCTTTGACAAATGGCAAAGCAAAGCAAGCAGCTGAAACAGGTGAGTGTCTAGACTCAGATAACTGTTTTACAGACAGTCTAAATAGCATGACAGAAAAAAACAAAATAATGTTTTGGTCAGGCAAAATGTTATGTTAAAGCAATTCCATCAGACAATTAATGACATTCTGCAAGATGCAGCTTTAAAATCAGTTTCTGCCTGACAGACAGATACAGACTCGGAGATTAGGCCAGAGGGCTAGACAGTTTAAAAAAAGTATGCAGTATTGCAGATGCACATAGGAAATACACAGAAACAGCTTGTAGACTATGTGATGAAAGGAAGGGGATGTAATACATGGTCTGATATTAAACAAACACAGGGTGAACACGAGCAGCTTCTGCTCCACCGGGGTTACAGACACACAACAAAGTTCAGAAAAATAGGTGATATGTTTTACTTGTAAGAAAATAGGTCACATTAAACAGAATTGTCCATATTACAAAAAAAGGAAGGAAAGTCAAATACAAAAGGATATCTATGCAGATAATAGTGCTTCTTCAAACCCAAAAATAGGGAAAGAAATCAAGATAAAAAAATACATTAAGGGACAATCAGTCAAGGAACAAACACAGAGGGATACATAAAAAATAAAGTATACCCTATGAAATACCAAATCATGGCAGGCAATAGGCATTAAAGCAATAAATTAACAAAATACAAGTTATCAGTTGGCAGCAAAGTACAGGGATCTTTTAAAGCAATGGAAGACAATGTTAGTATACAAAACTCAATGTTAATTAATTAAACAAAGGGGACAGTAAAAGACAGAAAAATACTTTACTGGTTTGATAAGCCAGGACGGATTCAGAATTCACGCACAAATAACCTACAGCCATATAGACATAAAGTTAATACAGATATAATGTAAAGTTAAAGTTAATAAATACATTTACAGTAGTGCAAATGGTACATGCAAAACTAAACAATGCAATTAAATGTTGGGTATGCAAGTCCACATCTACATCTGGAAATGGAGTAACATTTAAGGCAGTACCTATGACAAATCCTAAATGACAAAAGGTTCTATAGTAACAAGAGAGGGTCAACCCCTCCCCCCAATTAACAGTACAGTATGTCTCCAAAGGCAGCTTATGCAAACAGCAAACAGGATCAATATTGGTAAAAAACAGTGACTGTAATGTCATATTTTCAAAACAATGTGTTACATAAAATATAACAGCAAACAGTCTTATCAACAAACTAGTACAGCAAAAACATCATTAGTCAAACTGGTGTAACTGCCATCTGGGTAATAATACACAGCAATACATTCAGGTAGTAAAGTACAAAGTCATTAAAACTTAGACAAATAGCATTTTTCAGCTAATAAAAATCTAAGCAAAAGCAGCACACCATGTTGGTTCATAAAAATCAGTGTAAGTTAACAACAATCAAACAGTATCAGTACAGTCTGTTAACAGTCTTACAAAAGTTTAAATTTGTTTCTATAATAGCAATATATAAACAGAAGAAGGCAATCTATGCAAATAAAACAGTTACAAAGAAAAAATAGGGAGAGATACTCAGATATAATAAATCATGAGAACAGGGACATCATGACTGGATACCTGATTTCAATATATTTTGGACATGCAAAATTTGTTTGCAAAGGCATGTGACAAGTCAAATTGTTGGGTTTTTAGCCACATTCCTTATAGACAGAAAAATGCCATTACATGCAGTCCCTGCAGAGGTTACACATACAGGTTTTATGTTTAAAAAATCTTATAAAAGTAGAGTTGTAAAACAATCAGCCATAAAAAAACATTTACAGTTGATAAAAATAGGAAAAGGGATACTGTTTTCAAAAGAACTATGGTCATGTAAAAAAGCTTGAGTATAAAATAAAAACAGCATGGGAGTTAACACATAATACTTCTTTTAAGGAAGAAACGAAAGAGAAGAAATTCTGTTACATAGAGTATGCAGTTCCAATAATGAGAATTACTCACACATTACCAGACGACATGATAAAAAATCACCAGGAAAGAAGGGAGGTTCATGATAAAAAAAAAAAAAAAAAAAAAAGAATAGAAAAAGATTTTAAAACAGCTGGACATTGGAAATGGTGTCATTTCAGAAACTGACATTTTCACTGGTATGGTGCCACTAAGGCAATATAGAAAGTTACAAAGTTAATAGCAAATGCAACTTATGGAGCTATCTCAGATATAACAGAAGAGATGTGTTATAAAACTGTCAAACAAGTAACTGTTGTTAACAAAAAAGAAAGGCTATTAAGTACAGAGGATCACATTTTCCTGCAAATTGCTTTTTTAAATATTCTTTTCCCAAAGCAATAATGAAAGTATGCAATGCAAAAGAAATATGCTTATTTCTAAAACAAGGTTTTGCCTTGTAAAGCAAGGGTTAACTTGACAAGATTTTGAAATGCTTGTGTGTAACTGCAAAACTGACAACTTGCTTAAGACAGCATAAATGCAGTTAAAATAGATAAGTAATAATGACTATGTGTCTATGGTGGAGTACTATAATTTCTGCATTAATTGCTATTATCATCATTATAAGATCTGTGTTAATAAAAGTATTAATCAAGTAACAGCTGCTGGTAATGTAACATTGTACAAAGAAATAGCATTGAATGCAAGGGATTCGTATGTTGCAACAGACCAAGGGATTTAAAGTACTGAAGACCATATTCTGTTGTAAATTGTCTTACAATTTTCATGGGCCTTAAATAAAAAAGTGGGAATTGATAGATATTGTATAAATTAAAATGCTTTTCCCCAATATACTGTGTATACAGTGAAGGAAATGTGCAATGCCAAACAGCAGTTTTCAAAATGATATGGCTTGCTTTGCAAGAACAGTTACATGTTCAGCTTAAATATTAATAGCATATAGCTGTGGGCTTTACTGTAAATGCATCCTGTTACAGATAAAAAGGAAGTTGACTTTCTTGGCTTTCAGATGCAGAAATAAATAAATAATATACAGACAGGTCAAGTGATGCAAAGATGACATGGAGAGACTTTTGTGAAGTCTTCAGATACAGTGAGGACCAAAAAAGGGCATGACATAGCCATGGACTTTTTCATGACACAGAAAGAAACCAGAAGAACAAGTCACAAGGACATTAAAAATAACATTGGTTGAAAAGAGTATATAAACTGGACAGTATGTTTCATTCAGTAGTGACATTTAGACTAAGTGTGCCTTAGTCTACTCATCTGTCTAGCTGTGTTATAATAGAATTGAAATAGCTCTGACAGAATTAACTGTTTGGCAATAATTTGTTCTGAGACAAATAAAGTACAACAAATACAGTAGTACGGAGTTTGTCTGGTCACTTTTGGACATTTTCTTCAGTGACATTTCTTCAGAAAAGAAAGAAATACATTTTTCAGTGGATACATTTTTTCAGGTGCATGATCAATACAGATGGTGCTGTACATATTTTGTACCTAATCATTGACTATATGTGTATGTTCACATTTACAGGTAAACATGGCACTTAAAGAGCAGAAGCACCTCAAGAGGTTCACCCACATAGAGACTGAAGTGCTACTGCAGGACCTCTGTGAGCATGGATAGCAGATACTGACCATAGACAAGACTGACAGGGCCTTCTGATAATGTGTGTGTTGGTGTGAGCTGATGACATATGTAAATTAAATAGGTGGCCACAAAAGGGCAGACTAAGAAGTCTGTTTCAGGGTCAGCAGCATGATTCTGCATGATAGCAACAAGGGCCATGCCATTACACTTCACAGAATCGCTACAGGTTGGAGTCTTCCACTGTATATCACTCTTAATTCCATGGTGGAACAGCTGGTATCTCCATTTGTTGAGAGTGAAAGAACCATCATTATTGGTGGAGGCCTGGATGTGGTAGCTGAACTGGATACACTGACCTGTGTCTCTTTTGGACACACATCAGGTGGACACTTCTGCAAGTCAATAATATGTTTTAGTGGCACAACTGTGGCATTAGCTCTGCAATGCTCAAAACAGTCATATCTCCTCTACAGGCACAACTCAGATGCAGGCCCAGTTGCATATCATATAACGTACTTTTACATTCTTTGCATAGCTGTTATCTATAACAATGATGCATCATAAGGAAGTGGGATTGAACATATTAGCAGTGTTACATGTGATATTTCATCTGCTTGTTTCACAAATGCTATGGTTATGGGGTTTTCCACCATGGAATGTTCACAATCTGTGTACTTCCTACCTGAGAACCACAAAACTTGAAAGACACACATACACACAATGAAACCACATATGCAGGATCTGTGTCACCTGGAAATGACATTCTGCAAGTACTCATTAAGTCTAGATACATACCCCTCCCCACCCAAGAAACACTACTCCCTCATTGCACAGTATACTCAGGTTCCCCCAGTCTCCTGCCCATATGAATAATTCCCTTCCACATTCTTATTTGCCACCTCCCATCACTGTGCCAGCTGCTGATCCCTGTCACTGCCCCACTCCACCTGTGCATATGACGACAACTCTGCCATGTTCTCATTGCCGTACTATACGGGTAGGTAACATCTGATGCACAGTGTGGTCAATTAATTTTTAAATATTCTTTTCCCAAAGCAATAATGAAATTATGCAATGCAAAAGAAATATGCTTGTTTCTAATACAAGGTTTTGCCTTGTAAAGCAAGGGTTAACTTGACAAGATTTTGAAATGCTTGTGTGTAACTGCAAGACTGACAACTTGCTTAAGAAAGCATAAATGCAGTTAAAATAGATAAGTAATAATGACTATGTGTCTATGGTGGTGTACTATAATTTCTGCATTAATTGCTCTTATCATCATTATAAGATTTGTGTTAATAAAAGTATTAATCAAGTAACAGCTGTTGGTAATGTAACATTGCACAAAGAAATAGCATTGAATGCAAGGGATTTGTATGTTGCAACAAACCAAGTGATTTAAAGTACTGAAGACTATATTCTGTTGTAAATTGTCTTACAATTTTCATGGGCCTTAAATAAAAAAGTGGGAATTGATAGATATTGTGTAAGTTAAAATGCTTTTCCCCATTATACTGTGTATACAGTGAAGGAAATGTGCAATGCCAAACAGCAGTTTTCAAAATAACATGGCTTGCTTTGCAAGAACAGTTACATGTTCAGCTTAAATATTAATAGCATATAGCTGTGGGCTTTACTGTAAATGCATCCTGTTATACAAAAAAAGGAAGGTGACTTTCTTGGCTTTCAGATGCAGAAATAAATAAATAATATACAGACAGGTCAAGTGATGCAAAGATGACATGGAGAGACTTTTGTGAAGTCTTCAGATACAGTGAGGAACAAAAAAGGGCATGAAATAATCATGGACTTTTTCATGACACAGACAGAAACCAGAAGAACAAGTCACAAGGACATTAAAAATAACATTGGTTGAAAAGAGTATATAAACTGGACAGTATGTTCCATTCAGTAGTGACATTTAGATTGTGTGCCTTAGTCTACTCATCTGTCTAGCTGTGTTATAATAGAATTGAAATAGCTCTGACAGAATTAACTGTTTGGCAAGAATTTGTTCTGAGACAAATAAAGTATAACAGATACAGTAGTACGGAGTTTGTCTGGTCACTTTTGGACATTTTCTTCAGTGACATTTCTTCAGAAAAGAAAGAGATACATTCTTCAGTGGATACGTTTCTTCAGGTGCATGATCAATACAGATGGTGCTGCACATATTTTGTACCTAATCATTGACTACATGTGTATGTTCACATTTACAGGTGAACATGGCACTTAAAGAGCAGAAGCACCTCAAGAGGTTCACCAACATAGAGACTGAAGTGCTACTGCAGGACCTCTGTGAGCATGGATAGCAGATACTGACCATATACAAGACTGACAGGGCCTTCTGATAATGTATGTGTTGGTGTGAGCTGATGACATATGTAAATTAAATAGGTGGCCACAAAAGGGCAGACTACGAAGTCTGTTTCAGGGTCAGCAGCATGATTCTGCATGATAGCAACAAGGACCATGCCATTACACTTCACAGAATGGCTACAGGTTGGAGTCTTTCACTGTATATCACTCGCAATTCCATGGTGGAACAGCTGGTATCTCCGTTTGCTGGGAGTGAAAGAGGAGTGGAGGCCTGGATGTGGTAGCTGAACTGGATACACTGACCTGTGTCTCTTTTGGACACACATCAGGTGGACATTTCTGAAAGTCAATATGTTTTAGTGGCACAATTGTGCCATTAGCTCTGCGATGCTCTAAACAGTCATATCTCCTCTACAGGCACAATTCAGATGCAGGCCCAGTTGCATATCATATAACGTACTTTTACATTCTTTGCACAGCTGTTATCTATAACAATGATGCATCATAAGGAAGTGGGATTGAATATATTAGCAGTGTTACACGTGATATTTCATCTGCTTGTTTCACAAATGCTATGGTTATGGGGTTTTCCACCATGGAATATTCACAATCCATGTACTTTCTACCTGAGAACCCACAAAACTTGAAAGACACACATACACACAATGAAACCACATATGCAGGATCTGTGTCACCTGGAAATGACACTCTGCAAGTACTCATTAAGTTTAGATACCTACCCCTCCCCACCCAAGAAACACTACTCCCTCATTGCACAGTATACTCAGGTTCCCCCAGTCTCCTGCCCATATGACTAATTCCCTTCCACATTCTTATTTGACACCTCCCATCACTGTGCTAGCTGCTGATCCCTGTCACTGCCCCCACTCCACCTTTGCATATGACGACAACTGTGCCATGTTCTCATTGCCGTACTATACGGGTAGGTAACATCTGATGCACAGTGTGGTCAAATAATGCAGTATACCGTGTTGCCTAAGTATAGTATTCCATGCATAAGTTTTAACTTTGTTGTATCAGTTCAGGCATTTCCTCTTTGCAAGTGCCTGTTATTGCCTCACATGGTCTTTCCCAGCAGCCACTTTGTTTCTTCTTCTGGCACCAGTCTGCCTGGTCTTCTGATGTAAATCCCCTGCTCTATTTGTATGTGCTTATACCATTATGTTGTGCAGAATTTCACAGAGAAAAATTATCTTGCTGCAAGTCTCTGGTGCATACTGTGGTATTCCACTGAAGGGGTCTAAGCAGTAGAAGCAGGACTTCATCAGTCTGAGCACACACTTGACAATGTTGCATGTCTTTGCCAGTACACTTATTTACTGCACCTCTGTAGTATGTGTATCAGTGTCATAAGGTATGGTTTTGGGACATATCTGACATCACCAATAAGATATGTCCATTTGAAGGCATCTTGCACAAACTGCTGATATGGCTTGGATATGTGTCAAATGTGTTAACTCTAGGAATTGTCTAGATGACACCCTCATCCTTCCAACTGACATACTGATTTCTATGTTGACCAGAAAGCACTTTCGTTTTACCACCCATAAATCTTCATCAGGTATCTGATGAAGTTTTATGGATGGTAAAATGAAAGCGCTTATAATATTAAAAGTGAACTTACATATTTTGTGGACGTGGTTGGTGTGTTGGTGCTTACTCTTGTACCTGGTGCTAAACTCACAACATGTAAGCGACACTCAAATAATTTTCTGTGTCAGTGTTATCTGTCCTGATAAAACCTTTAATTATGACCTGCAATGTTTAGTAAGTCATTTTGTTTTCAAAATAATAAAACTACTGAGGTTATCTACACATTAATGAATTTACTGGTAAACATGTTTGTTAGCTAGGTAGATTGGATGGCCTATGGAGTCTTTTTTTTTTTTGGCCATGAACCAGCACAGAAGGCATACTCATGTGCATGGTACACATGTCATATGATGGTATTCCTGAAATACACTGTACACATTCCATATGATGCCGTACCACAGTAAGTGAAGTACAGACAAAATTAAGAAATTACTTGTACTGTACAATAACAATCATCAGTAGCTTAGTAAATAATGCTTGATTAAGAAATAGTGTATTCAAAAACAATCATTAACATCAGTAGCATATAAATAAGCAATGTTTAATATATCAAGTAAAACAGCTATACAGTTAATATATGAAAAAAAGTATTCAGGAACAAAAATCTCCAGTGGCATTACAACTCCGTATACTTACAGAATATCTACAGTATAGTAATTCAGGAAATAATTAAGAACACAGACAGACTAGCAGTAGACATGGTGTGGTGATCTATCACTTTCACTGTAAGACCAGCATTTATAGGCACATGTTAAACATTCTAATAACATGGCACAGAATTCCATATGCTTCTGTTTATTCCTAATATAAGTGGGGATATGAGTACAAATTACTGTTAACATCTCATTAAAGCCTTTCTCACTAAACATCCGACAAAAAGGAACACCAGAGTAACAATGGTGAGGTGAAGAGGGCAGCTGCCCTGAGCGCAAAGTGTTACCGGGGGAAATTGACAGCTCCTGGCTGCATATATTTTTTATAGAAATGCACTTAACGTTCGTTTTTTTTTTTTTTTTGTTTGTTTGTTGTTTGCACTTCAGTCAAAGAACTGAAGGGGGCCTGCATCTTTTGGAAGATGAATGCTACAAAAGCAGAGACATTTTTGCCCTCTGTCATAAAGAATTACACTCTTCCTGCAGGTATAATTTGAAATGTTTTCTGAATGGGTGAAGAGTACAAATATTTCTTTATTTTTACTTTGTAGAATGCTTTTTTTCACAATTAATGAAAAGGAGAATCTATGTAGCTGGATTGTGTTATTGTTTCTTAGGGAGTATGGATGAATGTGTAATATGGTGCTGGTTCTTGACAGGTAGACAAAAGTTGCTGTGTCTGATTTTAAAGCTGAGGGTATTTAGTTGAAATTGAGCCCTTGCAGTTATGGGAAGTCAACAGGCATTTGAGATGTTACTACAGTAATGCTGGTGTGGACTGTCCAGGATGATAAATCCAAGAAATTTGTTTCCTATTTCTTTAGGAGATTTCCTAAATTTTGTAGGGAGTTCTGGGTATTATTGGTAGGCTATATTCTAGCTTTGGGATTATTTATTCTTGTTTTGGGATGATAATATTAAGTTCTATGCCCCTTCTTGCCTATTGACTTTTATCTTACAAGTTGATTTAATACTTTTGGTGATTGTTACAATATGGGAGTAACAGTGTCTCATTCATGATTCAACATAATTTACTTTAGTATGAAGTATGAAGCGATTTACTGTATTACCCCATGTCATCACAAGATCAGCCATTAACTCTTGTTGCACTTAAAACTACAAGTCAGATCTCAGTATTCAGTGATAGCCCAGTGCAGCAAAAGTCAGTTAGTTTCACACTTCAGTAAACTGTGGGAAAGCCCATGCTAAGTGACCTAAGTGAAACCAAACAAACTCTTACCACAATAACTTCC
Source organism: Protopterus annectens (assembly GCF_019279795.1). Lineage (NCBI taxonomy): Eukaryota > Metazoa > Chordata > Ceratodontiformes > Protopteridae > Protopterus > Protopterus annectens. Next base: position 1,490,498,676 of record NC_056744.1, on the reverse strand, counting down.
AAAAAACTATGCGGCATATTTTTGCAGGGATCAAACTCTCCTGTGCGTCCTGTGTGGGGGCTGTGCTCCCCACACCCTCCTGTTATTTATACAATCAAACTCAAAACTTGCACAAGTGCAGAGAAAGGGAAACAATGTGTAATAACACTGTTCACCTCCTATATAGTTGTACATCCCTAAAGAAGTCATACCATTGGTATGAAATAATGGCATAGTGTATGAAAGGACAGAACAATGAATAAAACAAATGAAAAAAAATAAAGTTGATCAACTGGCACAAAGAAAAATGACTCAAAGAAAATGGATGATCCTGTGAGAAACATGGAGTAAGCAAAATTAACTATAACTGACAGAAGCACATATTCCTGTAGAAATAGGAAGTTTAATACCTATGACTCTTCTAGTTTGCAAAGGTGGTGATTTGTAAATTAATAACTTAGCATAAGTTGACTCTACTTCGGTGATTTGTAAATTAATAACTTAGCATAAGTTGACTCTACTTCAGCAACATAGTTTTCAACATGATTTCTGAATGATATTTTAGATCTAGCCGTAGCCATAGCCATAACCATATAAATTTATATTTCTGGATCAGTTATATGCAGATATTTTAATGGGTCAGAAATGTATTACACTGACATCCTTCAGTTTTGGAGGGGATCTTAAAGATCATAACAGTGGTTTTCTTAGAATTAACTGGCCATTTGTTATGATATAACCAACATCATGGCTTGTTAACCTTATGAAGCCTATACAACACTGAATAAATTTGTCCTTTGACACTTGAAGACTTTAGTGGGAATCTCCACTGTGCCAAATATTTCTGACAAATTACTTTTCCAAATGATATCTCAGAATAATTACATTTCAAAAACAATAAAAATTGCAGGCAAACTCATAACAATGTTTTTTTTTCCTGGATAAGCTTGTATTCAATATATAATGATTTAATTTTTAATTTGGAACATATAAATCTCATATTTCTTTCCTCAGTGCAGTAAAAATATTTCTAAACTATTATACCTTGTTAACCCTGCCTCTTAACCAGAATGAATGTATGCAAGTCTGCCCTCCATAAAAGCCGATCTTTGAGAAGTCACAGTAGCAGCAAACCATCAAATTTAGACTTTACCTACCTTTCCAATTTCATGTCTACAATCTGGAAAGTGCAACAACAATGCAATCTTCCCTGCAAATAATGAATGTGTAGCTCAACCCAGCAAGGAACTGATAGAAGTTGGTGGAAAGCACTCTTACATATTCAGTACTGTTCCATGATGACTTTGGTTCTTCAAAAACATACTTTTACAGTTAAAAGAATGACATCTGTAGTGTGTTTTGCATTACTTTATATAGGGTAGTTAATTTAACTCAGAGGAGGGTGTTCTTTTCATATATAAGTGTTGGTAAATGTCTCTGCTCTTTCTTGCATGTATTGGGGTAGTATTGTATTTGTTAGTTATGTTTATTCCCTACTTGTATGTGTTGTTTCACTTTCCTTTGTGATCTCAAGAATTGAGCTGATGCACGAAATTTAGTTTAGGTTACATGTGTGTAGTCCTAAATGAGAATAAAGTTTACTTTGACTTTGAAAGGCAAATAGCCTTTTGCATAAGCTAAGTCAAAGAAGTACATGACTACCTCCCATGGAAATAAAAGTTAACTGTGTTCTTTACAAGCAGATTAAATCAAAGGCCTATATTATTAGAGACCAAGGTATGTGAGGTATGTGGCTTATAGCAAGGTAAAAAAAAGGTTTTAAAATAATAACAAAAATTGTATGTGTGTGACTGTAATCCTTTTCCTTAAACATTTCTGTAATTTCATTAAGCTTTAAAATCTGCCGGTTCCCTGTAGCAGGAGACAAACCTGACTGGTGCAGGCAAATCAGCTTCAAGTATTTGCCCAGAGTCTGAAGGAGTTAACCAAGAAGGAAGGAAGAAATAATACATGTAATACTGCTCAACTCTCTCTCTGTCTTGTGAGGGTGGAAGTTAGATGCACATCTTGGGTCCTGTATATCAATAATGTATCTCCAGTGGAGACTGGGACTTCTGGGATGCATCACATGTACAAGAGAGGTGAGTTATTCAAGGATTACATTGCCTGCATGAGCAAGTGACACACCCTCATTATGTTGACTGTACACCTATCTTATGAACTTCTGAGCGAACATATACGTGGGATTAAGGCCATAAAAAAAGCAAGAAAAATCCACAGAAGGCTGCTTGTGTAATGCTCTGATTACAGTGGCAGATAGACAGCTAGGAGGCAATGTAGAGGGAGGGCTTAAAGCTATAAAAAAGATGCTGTGTGCCCACTAAAAGAAAGCACAAGAATTTCTAACACAAAATATAAAATACTGTGTGCAGTTTCTTTCAAATCTGTACATAAATTATAAAGCTACTCTTTCTTTGTAACAGACAAAGTAAAGCTGCATAAGGAGAGTCATAATAGAAGTCAAAGAACTGCCAGTTACAGATCTATTTCAAAGTATCAAATGCACTATTAATTGAAATACTATTCACTGACAGCACAACATCAAACAATGTATCTATCGAATGTTACACTCATCGACTCCCACTTCATCAAACTGCCATAGATGGCCAGCATCACAGATGTCATGGTAACCCAGTGAAATACAAAATTAAACATAAAATAAGAGTCTCCCAAACTGAATATACATACAAAATAAACTGAAACCTACCCTATAGAATACTATGCCATCAAATGTACCACTAAAATATGTATACAAAAATTGCATATGTAATTCACTAAACCAAAGTAAAATATCACCTTAACTGTGATACGCTAAACATCCCAACACACAGTACACTGAAAATGCAATGCAATAAATGGTGCAAAAGGCAGAACATGCAAAATTAGTCTATACTTTCAGGAGAACAATAGCTGTAATTTACACAGCAGTTTCACATAACACATAGAGATATTCAATATAATAGTTTTATTTAATCTTGACATAATCTGATTATAGATATACACTGTGCACTCCATTTTATTTACTTACACTTAAAGGAGAGACTCACAGATGTGTTTAAACTGTCATTATAGTTTAAGACCTACATGCTTTCTTTGTATAATATTACTGACTGCTGATGTTATCCCACAGTACATACCACTCTTAGTATCTGGGCAACTAATATTGTTCGATGAATTTATATTTGACAATGTAAATGTTTGATGAATAAATTGTTTAATGTTGTGGTGTCAATGAATAGTATTTCGATGAATAGTGCATTAGATGCTTTGAAATGGATCCACCAGTTACAGTTCATAATGCAATATAAAAGGCTATAACTGATACCGAGATAGAATGAATTCTGCAAGGAGCATATTCTACCATAAATATCTTGGTTTAAAATGTCAAATAAAATTTTTAAGTTAAAAATAATAATAACAATAACAATAGTAACAATAATAAAACTCTGGTAACTGTGAGAAAACTTTCCTTGATACAAAGATGGGAGAGCAGGGGAGTTTTGTTGTTAACTGAGCTCTTCTCAAAGATCTATGGTTATGGTATTTATACTTACAAAGGACAGTAATATATTTTTTAGAGAGGGACACTATAACATTACTTGACAATATTTGGGAAGTATCCCAAGCAGTACATTATCTTTGTCTGAGAGGGAGAAATATGAAACAACCCATATTCCAGATAATAAGTAGCCCTGTGGAGTACAGTTTTAGGAAACCTGCCCAAGTTCTAGTATCACTATCAGCCATGTGTAGTGACAATAAAAAAATGAAAAAATGAAAGCATATAACATAATGAATAGGGTTGTATCTTGAACCATCATTAAAGATACCCCCAAGCGCACAAATACAAAAGTGTATAAATGCATTCTTGCCAGTCCAGCAGGACTTTATCATATCAAAATAACTCAAACATTTGTAAACTACTATGCTTTTCACATAGGTACAGATACTAAATAAAAAGGCCTTATTAGATGCGGTGGTCCAACTTGAATGTCAGTGTTTGGTATATTAGAGCCTTTACTAATTTTAAATGTAAACATCCAAAAAATAGAACACAACAGGATCAGCATTTCACCTAAAAAAAGCAAGGCAATGTAAACTGGTTGCCTGATATGGATGCCCCAAAAGGGTTAACACTGTATACTCAATGAAAAAGGTTTGGAGAGCTTGTCTACTTGGGAGCAAACGATATGGTGACTACTGATAAAAATGATGTGATGGTCAAAGGGTTATTAGTAAAATGGAAAAACCAAAGTGAACTTGTTGGATGCAACTAGACTGGCCATTAAACTGTGTCATCTTATAATCAGTTTATGGAGTTATCAAGTCTAGTTTAGGACAGCTAGATAGTCATGAGCAAAAGTTAAGGCATCTGTTCCTATGAAAAATGTCAGTCCATGTGCTTGCCTCCCCCAAAAATACTATGAGCCAAAATTACTGCATGTTTCCCTTAACACAATGGTCTGGGCAGGGGCAAAAAGTGCATTCCATATTGGACCTGACAACAACAAGAAAAAACATTCACCACATCTGCCTTGCTCTATATAAATAAGTTTCTAGTGAACAGTATAACTCCCCTAGATACAGTCAGGAATATAGTGAAGCTTAGTTTAGATGTTTTTCTTTATTTGTGTGAGCCTGTACTGCAATGTTATGTTAAATATTTCCTGTTCTTTTATTATTTATTATTAAATATATTTAAACCTTTCAGCGTGGCTGAATGATGTAGAGATATTTAGGTTCTGAGAGTACTTGCATATTTATTTTATGACACTGTGTGGGCCACTCCTAACAGCCTTGCTCTTGGTCAAACTGCCATTTATACTAGTATTAATATTACACAGCAAGATTGGACACCCTTCGTTAAGGGCCTTAAAGTAGCTGATAAGGGAGTCTGATGGTGGTGGTAACTACCTTATTGTCTGAGCAGAAGGGGGCATAGCAAGTAAACCTGTGTCAGCCTTTCCCAGGTGTGTGTGTGTGTGTGTGTGTGTGTGTGTGTGTGTGTGTGTGTGTGTGAAACAAATCTCCAACAGTGTGTGTCAGCTACTTGGGCAGGGACACGAAGCACTGGTTGGACACAGAAAGTGTTGGAGGACTTGGCTTGCAATCCTGGCTAAGGACTCAACTCTATAGCTGTGCCAGTGGGGAGTCTTATTGGGGATCTGGGAGAAAGAGGGAAAAAACATCTCCAGACTAACTGTGGTCTCTGTGTGCTCTTAAGGGAAATTGCACTTGAAGCAGAGAGTTGCATCTGGAAATACTGTGTGTGTACCTGTTATGCTCTCAGTGAATGTCCCCCACTGTTGCCAGTGGTGATGGTTGAGGCTTCTTGATTACTGGGCCAGCAGTGAATCATCACAACCTGAATTAGTCAACTTGCCTATAATGCCTGAGTGGGGTATCATATCAAAAGCCTTAGACATGTCGACATAAGCTGTGTGCACAGTCTTACCTTCATCCAGTGCGTTGTTGACTCTCTCAAAAAGTCTGCTAGATTTAATAGGCATGGCCTTCTTTTAATAAAGCTGAAATGTGATGGATCCAACATTTGCAGGTTACTCACATCCTCATTTATCATGCCCATGATGATTCTTTCCATGGTCTTTCATATAAGGCTGATAAGACCTAAGGGCACGTAGTTACCCAGGTCAGTGGCTGGACCTACTTTGTGCAGGGGAATGACTGTTGCCATCTTCCATTTTGGGCACAAAATCTAACTAAAGGCTCCAGCTGAAAAGTGATTCAAGTGAACCAAAGAGGTCATGTTTCGTACTATTTAATAAACATCTCAGGATGTTATCAGGTCCATCAATGCAGTGTTTTGGGCCATGGAAAGTGCATTGATTATCTGTTCCATAGTAATAGTAATGGGGATTGCGGTATGTGATATTTCCTTTGGACTTTTAGGGTGGAACGCGTGCCAAAATTTGAGCCAAATTTGTCAGCCAAAAAGTTTGCAATGGCCTCTGATTCAATGTGAGTGATGCCATTTACAATAAGTTCCACACATACTTGTGTACTTCCCCCGAGGTTATGTAGATATCTGTAGAAAGCGTTGTGGTGGTCCTTTGCTGAGAAGCTATTTTTTCTTCAAATTTAGTCTTGGAATTATTAATTAACCCTCTTAGCTGCCTGTTTAGATTGGTAGGTGGTTTTAGCATATATGGCTTTGTTCTTTCTATGCCTGGCCGAAATATTTTTCTTTTGCTGCATAATCGATTGATATTGTGATTCCACCAGGGTGGCTTGTCTTTTGAGTTTGTCTTATTCTTAATATGAGTCGGCACAGCTCAATCTATACGGCTATCAATATGGCTGTACAGAGATTTTGTATACAGCTCAGGATATGCTACTGGTGTTTACTGGGTTTGGGAGTACTTGGAATTTAGTCAAGGTGTTGCTCAGTAGCACGATGTTAGCCTTGGAATAGTTCCTAAAGGTTTTTGAGTTTGCTGGCTTCTCAAATTTAATTTTTATTTGAAGTAATACTGCTTTATGGTCAGATCTGATGAACAAAGACATTACATTGGGTGAGGAACATCAGCCCCCCACCCCCACCCCCCCACGATTGTGAATATAAGGTCAAGGATGTTGGTACCCCTGGTAGGAGAATGGACCAACTGTTCCAGGATGTTGGTATTAACAAAGTTTAGGAATCACTGGGCTTGTGCATTAGAAGTGGTGTAGGATTCCCAACCTATAAAGGGGTAGTTGAGATCTCCCATGAATATCGTATTGGGTTGAATGGTTAGGGACTCTATTAAATTGAGACAGGTAGTATGGGTTTCCTGGGACATCGAGGGGGACATATAGGTTGCAAGGATATAGTAAGAGAGCCTGTTTATAGTGAGTTGTACATGTATGAGTTCCAGTGAGTCATACACTTTACCTAGTCTGGATGTGAGGTTGGTTTTGATATAGACTGAGATTATTCCACCTTTAGTTCACTCCTGTGCAGTAGCTGCTTGTGAAAGGTGTTATAACCTGGCATTGCTGGGGTACTCTTCACAACTTTAAACCATGACTCCGTTACTACACAGATGTTTGCACTCACCAGGGAGAGGAAGACTTGCAGGGAGGGGAGTTTCTTGTTAAGACTTCTAGCATTGAACAGTGCCAACTTCAGATATTCCTTCATAGGTTCAGTTAATTCTGTAGGTTTATCAGTTTAGAATTGCTTAAATAAGGCGCTATGGGGTGGAAAAGATCCTTGCTAATATCTCAAAGCCTACAGGGATAAGTGCAGACCATCAAGACAGCATGGACTGTCAACCATGTCCTCCCAGGCCATCAAACATTGTACCCTCTTAGACTGACACCAGAAGCTATGCCAACTGTTAAAAATTAATCATTTTCTGTTGGTAAAGTGGCGTCCTCCTTGGAGAAGATAATATGTTGCTCATTGCTAGGCTCATACCTGCATGAGATACATAATCAGCAAGCTCGATCATGGCTCACTTCATACAGTCACTTCAAATAGTCAAGGAAGGTACGTCTCAGGTCAATAACACCCACATGGACTATGACAGTCATACTTAAATTTGTTAGCATAATGGATCAAATATGTATATCACAATAGAAAACTGATGTCTCTGAAGCATTCATACCTGCATTTCTGCTATTATGAAGGTCACCATTATGGTCCTGAAATATTCAACAAGTATCCATTATTTCCATCTATAAAGCAAAAAAGTTTACTAGATAGTACAGATCAGTGTCTTATCAGTTTCAAGAAAATGATAGAAATGAAGACCACAGAATGATTTTGCAGGATACAAAAAGGCTTAATATCATATAATCAAATCAATGTGTTTATAATTCCAACAAATGCTCAGATAACCTGCAGTCTTTCTTTTATGGAGAATGTCATTTCTACAACAGAAAAAGGCCTGAAAACTGTGCTGCTTGTGTTCATTACACTTGTAAGAAGTGGGTTCAAATATGGGGATATCATTTATTTAACCTACAACTGAAAACACAAATTAAGAACAGAAGCCATAAAGAGGCATTTTACCATAGCTCTCAACCTTCCATCTCCAAAATGAGGAACACTAGCCATCACAATGTGGAACAAATGGACAAAATGAGGAACACATGCATCAGCTTACTAAAAGCTCCAACTAGGAAGGTCATGGGATGGTTAAAATATACTGGTTTTACTTATGAAAAAGATATTTTAATTAATTAATATGAATCATTTCTTTTTACCATGGATATCAGTTAAAAACTTCTTAACACTGAATGTGTGACAGACCCTTCAATGTGGAACTTCGAGGAACATGAACTTTTTAAAACCCCAAATGAGGTACTTTCCTCTTAATGAAGTACACTTGAGAGGTACGCATTTTACAAAATAGTTTAATGGACTTGAGGGTCTCATCAATAAAGAAAAAGTAATTGTTTGGAATTTATATAGCTCAGCATACTGGAGCTGAAAGGCTGACCTCATTTTTATCTACATGGATTTTAAACAGGATTTAATTATTCTTTGTCTGAGGCTAAACAGTATTGTAACAACCATCATATTCAGTGTGCTCAAGACCATGAATTAATCAAATTTAGCGACAAACTTGTTTAATGTACTGGTTTTTGAAAGTTCCCTAAGATAGCCATGAACAAATGGAGGATCATGTGGAACCTAGAACCAGGTAAGGCTAAGGCTGCCTAAATCCAGGTATGGTGGGATGCTGGTGAAAAAGCTGGGCTACCAGTAAAGCCTAGAGAGTTTTTGCCTGTTTTATTGTGTGTTACATCTTTGATTTCTAGCTGCCGCACCAGCGTTACCTCTCACCAGCCGGAACTATGACCTGTATACAAAGCCTTTATAAAGGCTATACTCACCAGCCGGAACCACGACCTGTATACGAAGGCTTTATAAAGGCTATACTCAGCCTTTAACCACAAGCGCACTGGTATGCACAGCCTATCTCAAGGCTTTACCGGTAGCACAGCCTTTAACCACAAGCACTCGGGTATGCCCAGCCTTTCTCAAGGCTTTACCGGTAGCCCAGCTTTTTCACCGACATCCCACCGTACCTGGATTTAGGCAGCCTTAGCCTTACCTGGTTCTAGGTTCCACATGATCATCCATTTGTTCATGGCTATCTTAGGGTATTTTATTCGTGGACATTTTTCCTCCTCTGCATAGAAGCTTAAATATCCAGGTCCCACAGACAATCAATTTCCTACTGGTTTATTCTCTTATTAATTTGGTAATTGGTCTATAGTGTGCATGTGTGTGTGTGTGTGTGTGTGTGTGTGTGTGTGTGTGTGTGTGTGTGTGTGTGTGTGTGTGTGTGTACGTGTGTCACTAGGTGTGTGTATTCTGATTCCTTTCAGATGATGGAAGTTTCCAATCTTCGAAATTCATATGGTTGGGATCATATGACTGAAGTTTTGAAACTTCAAACATTTAGAATGGAGATTGCAGTATAGTACGGATCAGGAAATTTATCCTTTACCTTACTGCAGTACAAACTCGGAGTTGGTATATTTAATTTTCAGGGGGTATGGGGAGTGCAGGGGGGCTTGCTACCCTGCAAAAACATAAAAAAGAAACTTTGTTATTTTTTGTTTGTTAGTTTTTCTTCTAATGTTCAAATTTCTGAAAATTTGATCATATGGTCCTAATCATGTTTTTCAAATTTTCTGAAATGTGATCATCTGATAGGGACTCATGTATTCCACCTGGTGTGTCTACTTTACCAGTATAGGAATACTGAACAAGATTCCATTTTATTTTAATGCAGACCATTCACCACAACTTTTCTTATACAGAAAGAAGGAAATTAGGCTTACAGTGGACAGAGTCAAGTGGAAAAATTACTAGAACAGAGTATAAGGTTATAAGGAATGAATCAGTGGTAGTTAGGTGTATACTGGGAGACAGAAGAAAAATGGATACAAGATATGGATACAAACACCACTTAGAGAAAATGGGAGACAATATTGGAAGGACTGAAAAGGCAGTAACAGCCTGAATGTGAATGATTCAAGACTCGTTTAATGTATAAAACAGCATTTCAAACATGGTGGTGAAATATGGAAAGCATATCAGTTGAATCATTGGAAATTAGATTAAGAGTTTGAAAATACCTCAAA
>NC_056744.1:1490193572-1490483572 GCF_019279795.1 Protopterus annectens | reverse complement strand
GGATATGGGAATCTCCAGACTTAGGATCTCACACAGTTTGTTTTTGTGAAGGGTAGATCATGCCTGTTCAATCAACCTGGTCAACTTCTTTGAGTCAGTCACTAAAGCTGTGGATGAAGGCAAGGTGGTTCATACAACCTACCTCAATCTGGCAACGCCCTGTGATAACATTCACCGCTCAGGGTTCATGGAAAAACTCACTAAGCTGCGCATCAACCCCTACAACAGTAGGTGGGTTGCAAACTGTCTCACAGATAGAACCCACAGTGTGAAAGTAGCTGAGCCCAAGTCAGACTGCTGACCAGTCACGTGTGGAGTTCCACAGGGTTTGGTCCTGAGTTCTCTCCTATTTGGTATCAACTTCTCTGAAGTCCATGCCAACATGAAGGGACTCTGGCTGACAATGTTTGCAGATGATTGCAAGTTGGGAGGTATTAACTCACTTAACTTTAGGGAGCCAAAGGATTACAATATTATTAGTTTCTCCTACATTCCTACACTCCTACATTCAACAGAAATTGTTTTAGGTGGTTTTAAAGTTGAAAATGAAGCATTTTATTTATAATATATCATTCATTATAATGCTTTTTAAATACATATTTATGTGTATTTTTAGGAATTTTAAAGAATTTTAAACACTTTCCATAGTACTTTTAACACTTTGTGTTGTCTGTAATGCATATTTATGAGCTTTATGATAATGAAAGGCTGAATATTTTTGTTTAATTTATTGCTTGATTTTATTGCCTATTTATGTATATGGAGGGAATAAATATGTTAATTTAACTATCTATCCACATCTGATGAAGTTTTTAAATGAAAACACTGTGTTTTAATGTGTTTGCATTCATGTACTTGTATTTGTTATTACACTGGATCAACTGTTCTCCTGCGGCTGGTTTTGAATCTTCTTTGGTACCATGGACTGGATTATGGATTACAAGGATTATGGATCACAAATACATGCGAGAGATGCAACTATACGGCCAAACTGGAGGCTGAGCTCTCTCAACATAGGACTGGCAAGACCAGACAGGAGGAGAAGGTAACCACACACAATACATACCCAGTCACACATGGTACCATCACAACTTCAAATCATACACATACTCACACAAAGACATACTCGGAGGCTCTGATCAAAAATTTACCAAAACAGCAGAGGCCACCAAAGCAGACACCCAAACAACTACCACCTCACGACCCAACACATGCAACACATAGACCACACAGTCAGAGTGTCAAACAGTCACAGCCCTTAAGGCCAAACAAAATGCCAGACACACTTGTCATTGGTGATTCCATAGTCAGACACACTGGCGTCCCGCTCACCAGACTGAGTAAGGAGAAGGTCACAGTAAGCTGCCTGTCGGGCGCTAGAATCCGCCACATAACGCAAGCACTCAGGTCTCTCAACAGCAGGTACAAGTGCGACTCAGTCATTGTCCACGCTGGTGTCAGCGACCTGAGGCGTACCTCCTTGGACTACATGAAAGGGACGTCGAGGAGCTCTCTGATTATGTAGCCCAGGCAGGTATGACCCTGACCTTGAGCAGTATCCTACCTTCACCTAGAATGATGCCACAATACAGTGATAAGATGATCAGCTTTAATAATTGGCTTAAATTCTGGTGTCATTCAAAGGGATCAATGTCTGTCTGCCTGGGATGACATGCTGGACAAGCCACGCTGCTTCAAGGGGCGGCTTGCACCTGTCACCCTGGGCTTCGGATATTGGCAAAGGCTCTTGCCACCCCATAGTGCCTTTTTAGGCAAGGCTCAAATTCTAAACCTACCACCCTAGAACACCAAAAAGGAAAAAAACTAAGGGTAATGCTGCTCAATGCCAGAAGTCTCAATCTCAAGATGCACTTTTCGAGGCCCTTCTCAATATGGAGAACATCGATGTCTGTGCTGTGACAGAAACCTGGTTCAAGGCTCCTGAGAGCACCCCAGCACTAACAGGTTTCACCTCATATCATGCGTTCGGCCCCAAAATCCGGACAACACCAAGAAAGGAGGGTGTCCATATTCATAAAGGACACCCACACCTCAAGGTTGGTGGCAGCGATGCATCGGAGACCATCCAGGTGCAATTAACCATAGGCAAGACTGCTCTGCAATTTGTAGCATGTTACAGGCCACCCTCTCAAACTCAGGAACCTCACATGGCCTTCCTGAAAACATTGGAGGGATAAATGTATCTCCAAACACCATCATACTAGGTGACTTCAACTACCCTAATATAGACTGGGAACACTACTCAAGCCCGAACACTCTAACCCAAAGATTCCTGGGTTCATAAACTCAAATGCCATGGAACAACTAGTCACCATCCCCACAAGAGGTGAAAACATACTTGATCTCATCATCACGAACATGGGATCAAAATGTTCAACACCGGAAGTATACCCCTCACTGGTGAGATCAGATCATAAACTAATCTCGCTGGAGGTCCTCATCCCACCCCCACCTGAAACAAAAAAGGCCACAGTGAAAAACTTCTCAAAAGCCAATTTCACACTTCTAAAAACTAGTGTGGTCTCCTTCAAGGCCCCTGAGCCAGTGGTAAACATTATTCAAACCGCTGAATCACTTACAAATGCCTTCTACCAGCACCTACAGGACTGCATGGATCAGGCAATCCCAAACAAAACTAAGACTCTCTGTACCAAAGGCAAGCGTCCAGTCTGGTGGACCCCAGCCATAAACAAGCTCTACAACAAAAGGAGGAAGCTACTACAAGATAGAGCAAAATCCTTGAAAGGTAAGGCACCTTTGATCATTATAAGTAAAAACTAAGAGCTCTCATAAAATCATCAAAGGCAAATTTTGAGAGAAAAATCGCCAAGGACTCTAAAGACAATCATAAGGCCTTCTTTAGCTATGTTAGAAACCTAGGAGGAAACTCCCAGATATGCTCAGAATTAGTTCAAAATGATGTGAAAATTACTGAACCTACACACATTGCTAACATACTGGCTGACAGGTTCAGTGCAAACTTCTTCCCTCCCCAAAGGAAAGATATCTATTCCAGAGGATTGTAGCCCCCAAACATCTCCAACGCCCAGGTGAGAACTGCCTCACTAAGGCAAAAACACAGCATCCATGGGACGGATGGTGTCCCGGCTGTGTGCTTCATGAACTCAGCGAGGAAGTAAACCCACAAGTAGGACAGCGGTTTAATCTTAGCCTCACCTCAGGATACGTGCAAGGAGTGGCACATGACTGTGGTCCCACTTCATAAGGCGGTGCCTCCACAGACCCTGGAAATTACCGCCCCATTAGCTTGACAAGCCTTATCTGCAAAGCCATGGAGAGGATCATAATGGAACTCATAAATAAAGACATAGGAACTTGCAGACTTTGGATCCAACCCAGTTTGGCTTTGTCAAAGGCAGATCCTGCCTCTTAAATTGGTTGACTTTTTGAGACAGTCACCAAGGCCATTGATGAGGAAAGGCAGTCCATACAGCCTACCTCGACCTGGCAAAGGCCTTCGACACAATACCCCACTCAGGTATCATCGAAAAACTCATCAGCTTGAATGTAAACCCATACATCACAAGATGGGTTGCAAACTGGCTAAGCGACAGAACCCACAGGGTCAGAGTTGCTGGAGCCATGTCAGACTCAAAGCCTGTCACAAGTGGTGTCCCACAGGGCTCAGTCCTGGGTCCACTCTTGTTCGGCATCTACTTTTCTGAAGTACAAGCAAACACAGGAGGGTTATGGCTGACAAAGTTTGCAGATGACTGCAAACTGGGTGCCATAGTCGAAAACACATCTGACACAGATATCCTCCAGAAGGGCCTCACAGAAATGGATAACTGGTGCCAGAGCCATGGCCTGAAGTTAAACGCCAAAAATGCATAGTCATACCCTTCGGGAAAAACAAGGTTACCCCTAGCTACCATATAGGTGACAATCCACTGGGCACAGAAAAGTCATCAGGGATCTGGGGACCCAAGTTGACAGTAGTCTTTCGTTTGACACTCATGTTGCTAAAGTAGTTAGGAAAACCTTCTATATCGCCCACCTGATCATGAAGGGATTCACATCTAGATCAAGGGAGGTCATCGTCCCCCTGTACTCATCACTCATTAGACCTATGATTGAGTACAATGCCCCGTTCGAATGTATCTGACCAGACACCTGATGCAGCTTGAAAGGCCCCAAAAGTTCCTCACCAAAAGGATAAAGGGTCTCAAAAATATGTCTTATGCTGCCCGACTGAAAGAACTCCAGCTTTATTCAGTCTCATACCGCTTGCTCAGAGGTGACCTGTGCCTGACATATAAGGCCATGTCAAACCCAGATTTGATGAATATGCTTCACCTCAAAAAATCTAGATCCCTCAGAACCACAAGGGCGGGAGACTTAAACCATGACACGGTTATAAATAGAACGTGCTGGAGGGACAGATTCATCACCCAGAGACTCCCTATGCTGTGGAACAAAATCCCGGTACATGTGAGGCAGAGCACCTCGCTGGCCTTGTTCAAGAGGAATCTTGACCAATGGATGGGAGATCGCAGATATACCCCAGGGATTACTTCAGTGTCACTGCTTGACAGAGGCACAGAAAAATGATAGGCATAGTTTTTATTCAAACTAAAGGGGTGGCGAAAGCCACATAACTATGGGCTAGGCTTATAAATGCCCTTGGGCAGATAGCCTAGTATGAACCTATGAACCTATGAACCTAAGTGTATTTTGGCACCTGTTGCTGTTATTTTTGATATATATATATATATATGGCCGAGACCATATGATCGACATTTGAAATGTCGAACATGTAAAAAACAAAAAGAAAAACAACAAAAACTTACCTTAATACTGCTAGCAGAGGGGCAAGCTCCCCTGCACCCCCCCCCGTAACTTAAATATACCAACTCCGAGATTGCACCACAGTGCTGAAGATGGAAATCTTTCCATTCCATACAGTACGGAAATGTCAGTTTTGAATATCGACCATGTAAAGGGGACCTATATATATATATATATATATATGCATATATATATATATATATATATATATATATATATATATATATATATATATATATATACATATATATATATGTGTGTGTGTGTATATATATATATATATATGTGTGTGTGTATATATATATGTGTGTGTGTATATATATATATATATATATATATGGGTCACTGTCTTATTATCGAAAACACAGTTCATCGAATAGTGTTTCCAATAGCACACTTTAGCGAAAGTGCATATTGTCGAAAGTGCATATTGTCGAATATGCACTTTTGTTAAAAAATAACATAAAAAAACATACTTTTGCCAAAACAGTACCATGTAACCCACTACACTTAATTACGTGTATATACGCAGCCTCCAATTACACTACACATTCAACCCCCTAGGGGATAAAGTATCACATTTAAGAATTTAAACTGATTATGTACATAACAAATCTTCTTTCATGACTACTACCCCCAGGGTGAGAATTACTGAAATGTACAGCTACAGAACTGCCTTCTTCCTCATCAATAAAACGTCTCACATGTTCTAACAGCCTAGTTTTAAAACACTTGTTACTCTCCCCCCCACATAAAATATGTTACAAGGACATCTAAGAGCATTCTCCATACACCAACCTCTTGAATGTACAGAGTCCTACATGATGTCCACCCTTTCCCCCCAGGAATGACAGAACAAAATAACAGTAGACCCTACCTATCAACCTCCTTCTGTATGGCATCTGTACCAAGCCTGACATAATTTGGGAATGAGGCCCAAAAACATGGCCATACTTGAAATATTGCTGTTATACACTGAGAAAATCGCTGGTGTTACAGGGTTTGTTGTAATATCTTTTCTGAGGGATATAAAGTCTGAAACACAAATGTTTGTTGGCATGTACTGATTGCAATCACCAGAGTATGCTACTGATTTGCCAAGGACAACATCTGTCTGGGGAACAGACCAAACATAAAAGGCAAACCTCTGGCCATTATGTGGATATCCATACAGTTGAGAGCTATGCAGACACAGAACTTTGTTAGACTGAAACCCATGCAGAAGTAGCATGTTCAGATAAACCCTGTTAAACAAGCATTATTCAAAACATAATAGCAATACTCACATTCTGCCCCTAAGTCTTGAATCTTCTCCACCATTTAGTCGGCTTGTCTCCACAGGTCTTGTTGTAAGAAGCATTAGCTCCCACACCTCTAGGATCTCTTTCTCACAGGTAAGGGAAAGGGCCAATGCCCACATGGAGTACTCAGAGTGTGTTAGATTAATCATAAGAAATCACATATCTTTCCAATTAACCCTGTATATCACAAAAATAACTATTTTCCAGATTCTCCTTTTAAAACAACTTTCAACCTTAACTATCTGGGTATTTATTTTGAACACAATCAAGCCTCCATGTTTCAAAATAACTTACTAAAAACTTGGTCCAAAATTGGACAGGACTTGCACAGATGGAAACTCATGAATCTCTCTCTTTTATCCAAAGTTGCGATAGTGAAAATTAATGTTTTGCCCAGACTCCTTTACCAATTTAACTCCTCAAACCTTATTATATCTAAAACCTTGTTCTCTAAAATCAATAAAGAATTAGCCAAATTTATTTGGTTTCCTAAATTGGTCAGGATATCCTATTCCAAACTGGCTTACTCAAAGCTTAGGGGTGGTCTGGGCCTGCCAAATTTTCATCTTTACTACATGATTATCTGTGCAAACAGAATCTTAACTATTTCAAAACTTAACTGGGAGAATTACAAATCTTCACCTTCTTGGATGAAAATATGGTATCAACATGTAGTCACCAATAAAATTAATCCTAAAGCTATCTCTTTCCTTTCTCTATCTGTTATTAACAAATATAATCTATCCAGTACCCTAAAACACAAAATTAGAGTATTCCAAAACCTGGTAAAAATTATCAACCTAGATAAAACCCTCCCTTTTCTTCAACCTCTTCACCTTAACCCGAATTTCAAGATCAATAATTTGATGATCAATCTTTCGAATTTTCCTCTTGTTAAAGACATCATAGTATGGGATATTTTTAAGCACAAAGACAAAACCCTTTCTGATCTTCGACTGACTCTTAAAGTTAATAATAAATACACGGTCATCCTCCGGCAATTAAGACAAATAATCTCTTCAAAATTTACCATTCCTCTGGCCAATCTTCAGGACATCTCTAAAGTCTGTGAGGTCATATCTACTCTCTCAGGCTCTGAGAAGATGCTATCCAGATCCTACCACCTCTTGAATTCCATGATACATAAATCAGCTTTCCTTTTCTCTAAATACTGGGATAACCAAGATATCCAGATCACAGAGGAACAAAAGTTAGCAGCCATAAAAACCACCTTAGAATTATCCCCTTTTAAGAAACTCATTTACACACAACTGATGATCAATAATAATTCTTACTACATACCCTTGGTGCTTAACAAATTTGACCCCAAAACTTCCTCTTCCTGTAATTGTTGTTCCTTCCCAAAAGCGGATCTGCTTCATATATTTTGGTATTGCAAACACACCCACAAACTTTGGTGCTCTTTAAAAGTGCGTCTAGAATAAATGGGATATCATAAAGGGCCTAGGAAGAAAGACTACTTTAAGAAAATCTGGAAAGATCTATTCGACCTAATTCTATATGATTAACTTAATTCACAGTTTATTTCTGGTCATATGTATTGATCCCATTTTGAGTTACATTAGGAGATCCACTGCTACCCCTTACAAGTCTGTTTATTATCTTCCAACTCATTTTACTTCATGGTAGCACTTTAGCCTATATATATTGTACATAATTAATGTATTTTTTTTTTTTTTTTGCTGTTAGACTTAGACTGTATATATTGTTGTTTTGTTGGTTTATACTGTTCTGACAGTGTGAAATAAACCAAATAAAAAGTTATTTGAGAAAGAGTACTCAGAGTGTGTTGCCATGACATTGGCTATTGGAATAACTACACAGCTGTTCTGCATGCAATCAGCAACTGGGGAACACCAACTGGTGCTCAGGCTATCACATGGTCATGAGCATTACCTACCAAAGACAAGCTGCCATCTATTCAATCCACCTCTGTCATAGACAGTCCATCAGTGCAAAGCTGAAGTAGTGTATGAAAAAAAAGTACAAAGAATATATCTGTGAAATATCCAGAAAACAAAAAAGGTATGTGAAACAAGTAAGCATGTAATTGAATGCACTAGGTGCTCTGTAATAATGAAAAATAGGGGTTTGAAAGCATATATCTCAACAAGACTTGCTGCACTGATGTACTGCTGAACAGCACTGATGGCCATAACATGTGGCTCTGTCTGTAGTGACTAGGCCAGCTACTGGGATGTTGTACATATCCATCCATATGTTACCTGTGCATATAACTATTATACACATTTTGTCTTGTAAATGTAAGGCAATTATACAGAGGATGTGCAGAGTAAAGCAGTGACTGCTGCAGATGTGTGTGTTGAACTGCATGTTATATACTGAGCTCATACCATTCAACTGTCCAGTGTTCTGCACACTGACCAAAGGTGTGCCTCATATTTGTAGTCATTTACCCATAGAGTTGTGTGATATCAGTCAAATCCTTGCCAAATTAGTGAAGACTGACATTACAACATCCCCCTTAATTGTCTGCTGGCTTTTCCCATTCGGGATTGCCACAGTGGATCATCTGTTGCCATTTTTCCCTGTCCTCTGACTCTTGCTCTCTCACACCAACCAACTGCATATCCTCTCTCACCACATCCAGAAACCTTATCTGAGGCCTTCCTCTCTTCCTCTTACCTGGCAGCTACATCCTTTTCAAAATAAACTAAGCACCCCTCCTCAGCACCTGTCCAAACTGATGCAATGCTGTCTCTACAACGCTGTCTCACATCTGCCCAACATGACTGAGCCTCTTATATACACATTGCTAAACCTGTGCACCCGTGCCACACCCAGTGCAAATCATAACATCTGAAACACTGCCATGTGCAGCTCTGACCCCTGCCTTTTTGTCAATGCCACTGTCTCCAACCCATATAACATAGGTGGTCTCACTACCCTCTTGTAGACCTTACATATCACGTTTACTGGTACTTGTCTGTCACATATCACGCCTGACACTCTTCACCACCCTCTCCATCCTGGTCTCTTCTACACCTCTCTCTTCTACACCTGTCCTCCATAGTCCTTATTACTCTGAAATGTTGATCCCAATCATTTGAACACATCCACCTTTGCCAACTGTAGTCCATGCATCCTCAACATTCCGCTATCCTCCCTCTCATTCACACACAGATAATCTGTCCTAGTGCTGCTAACCTTCACTCCCCTCGTCTCTAGAGCATATGTCCACATCTCCAGGGTCTCCAAAAGTTGTTCCCTACTCTCAATACAGATCAGAATGTCATCTGCAATAGTCAATGGGGACTCACATATGATCTTGTCTGTCAACATGTCCATCATCGTTGCAAGTCAGAAAGGGCTCAGAGCTGATCCCTGATGTCATCCCACCTCTACCTTACACACACCCATCAATCCCAATGCAGACCTCAGTGCTGTCACACCACCCTTGTACATATCATGCACTACTCTTACATATATCTTTTCCACTCATGACTTCATCATACAATACCACAACTCCTGTCTAGGCATCCTGTCATATGCTTTCTGTAAGTCCAGAAAGAAACAGAGCAACTCCTGACCTTCTCTGTATTCTACCATTAACAGTCTCAGAGCAAACATCACATTGGTAGTGCTTTTTCCACGCATGACACCATGCTGCTGACCAGTACTCCTCAACTCCCTGCGTAACCTAGCTTCCACTTCTCTTACCCATACTATCATGCTGTGACTGATCAATGTTATCCCTCTGTAGTTATCACAGCTCTGCACATCAACTTCATTCTTAACACCGTACCCAATCACTTTCTCCCTACTCCTCATGCAACCTCAGACTTCCCAAGATAAAAGTAAACATTCTGGCTAACACACCACTGCCATTTCCCCTAAACAACCCCATGCTTCCACAGATGTGTAATATGGACCAACAGGCTTGGCAGTATTCATCATCTTCATAGTTATCCTTACATCCTCCTTGTTAAGCCATTGCATTTCCTGATTCACCGTACCCACATCATCCAACCTTCTTTGTTTCATTCCCTTCATTCATTAGCCTCTCAAAGTACACTGTCCATGTGCTCAGCACACTCTCCTTGCTTGTGAGTACATATACCTCATCATCGTTTATCACCCTCATCTGCTGCACATCTTCCTAGCTCAGTGCATCTGTCCAGCCAATCGGTACAATTCCTTTCATTCCTCCTTAGTGTCCAACCTGTTATTGAACTCTTCATATGCCTATTCTCAGCCTTTGCCACCTTTCTCTTTGTCATGCACATCAACTCCTCATACTCCTGCCTACTTTCCTCATCTTTCTGACAATCCCACTCCTTCTTCCCCAACCTCTGTCTCTATATACTGTCTAGTACTTCCTCAGTCCACCAACAGGTGTCCTTGTACTGCTTCATCCATCCACATGTTACCCCAAGCACCCATCTAGCTGTCTCTCTTACCAGCTCTGCTGTACTTAACCGGATATTTGTTAGATTGTCTCTGCCATCCAGTGCCTGTCTGAACTCTTCCCTGAACTCCACCTCACAAGCACACTATTCCAGTTCACACCATTTGATCCATGGTGCTGCCCCTATACTCCTCCTCATCTCGATCACCAACATCATCTCACATACCAACATTCTCTGCTGCCTAAATACACTTTCCCCTGTCGCCACTTTACAGTCTCCAATCTCCTTCAAACTGGCCCTCCTACAATGGCTATATTCCACCTGTGTGCATCTTACTCCACTCTTGTATGTCACCCTATACTCCTATCTCGTTTTATAGTGCATATTCGCCACAGCCATGTCCATCCTTTTTGCAAAATCCACTACCATCTCACCGTCTCCACTCCTTTTAACACCATACATACCCATCGGTGGTGGTGCTGCGGTAGCGTTGTCACCTCGCAGTAAGACGCTGTCTGGTTCGATACTCAGCTAGAACGATTTCTGCATGGAGACATGCATGAATGGGCGTACCTTCGTTGAAGGTTGTGCGTCAGGGCTGGTAACTCGGCACATAAAAATCAACTAACAATCATTGTGGACCGGAATTCCTCTGTGGCGACCCCTAACCGGGAAAAGCCGAAAGACACAACAACAACAACAACATACCCATCAATCCCCCATCCCCTCTGTTCCCTTCACCAACATGCCCACTGACATCTGCTGCAATGACCAGTCTGTCACCCTTGGGTACAGTCATCACCACATCATCCAACTGATGTCACATTTCTCTTTCTCATCCATCGCACAACCAACTTGCATACCATATGCACTAACAACAGTCATCGTTACATCATTGGCTTACAGCTTCAGAAACATCACTCTATCAGACACTTATGTCATCCTCCAAAAACACTCTTGGCATACTGTTCCTTCAGCAGAAGCCCTACCCCCTTCCACCTCTAGTCCACACCTTGATAGCACAATCGTTACCTGCCGACCATACACCCAGCCATAATCCCCTTCCATGTGGTCTCTTGTACACACACAATATATCAACCATCCTCTGGCCATCATATCAGCTAGCCTGGTCCCTATACCACTCATACTGCCAACATTAACAATTCTTACCCTCAATACCACCCTCCTAGCCATTCCCCTCTCTTCCTGACATATGACTTTTAGACATCCTTCAGGGGATGCCTGTCAGTGCAAAGGCTACTGTACTACTGAATGACTCAAGTATATTACAGCAATACTGAGACACTGTCACTGATATTTGTCCCATTGCACCCATGTATGCATGGCATCCTACAGATATCCTGCTGTAATAGGTTGAGAGGGATGACTGTGCAGCAAGAATGTGAATTTAGTGTGCCATAATGACATAGAACAGACATGTATGTGAGGTATTAGCTATGCACAAAGTCATTACGAGTAGGTGTATGTGTCCACCTCATGAAAAAATATATGGGATGCAAATCAGTTAAAACAGCTGTACATGTTGTACACATGTGTAATCTTAGTTACTGTCCACCCAAAAGAGTGACATTTCTACAACTACTGGTTATTGCATTGCCCTGACACAGCCATGGTTAGTACAATAAGCATGATTATCATTACTAAATTGCAGAGCTGTCCAACTGTGTTATGACTTTGTGGCCATGCCTACTACAAACAACTGATTGAACACATACATGGCTTTATGGACTCAACAATACCTTACTTGTCAAACCTGCCTCCACCAACATAGAATTATCCTCTTTGCTGGACAGCAGCATTACACAAACCATAGACTTGGTCCATATAGTGGCTGTACAGGGCAAAGTAGGGGCAGGAACCCACCTGGCATCAAGTCAGCCATTGTCTGAACAAGCATATAAGGTCACAGGTGGATTACTGTAAGGCCAACAATGAGTACAAATTGGAGACATCCACCAGGGACAATCACAAGGCCATCTTCCTATATGTCTGCAATCTTGGAGGCAACATACCAATCCAACCTGTAATGGTGGCCAATCAGATCACATACACACACAACATAGCTCCAGGCAACCTGATGCAGATAGGTTTAGGGCAAACATCCCCCCTGGCTCAGCATCACTATAGGTGGATATGTACTGTACCCACACCCCTCCCCAAATCACCAATGAGCAGGTACATACCAGCTACTGAAAGAAAACAAATGTAAGTACCCATGGGACTTCATATCATCCCTGTCTGCATCCTACATGAACTCAGGCATGTGCTCCCAGCTGCATTACACACTGTAATCACACCAAGACACAGCACCATCCACACACCATCCACATGGAAGATGGCTAATGTCATCCATTTACACAGACCTGAATGAGGAATGATGGATTATGCAAACAACGTGCCCTCACTGTGGGCAATATGACTCATCAGGACCAGAACTGCAATGCAAGCTGATACTGTGCTGATAGATTACAGGAGTATGGTGTGGTTGTGAGTGGTGGATACTGGTATGGTTGTGAGTGTTGGCTACTGGTATTCAAGGTACATGTAGACATACTGTTGCCAAATGTATGGGGTCTTGTGATGTGTTTCCCTGTTAGTGTCTGTCAGGTGCAATGTCACATCACTGGCGGGAGACCTTTTCATCAGTAGAATGCAACCTGATAATGGAAGCCATGATACAGAACCACACAGTACTGTTGGGCCGAAGCCAGCAACATCTACGGGACAGCACCACCCTGTGGGATGACCCTGTCCACAGCGTAAATTAGGTGAGGCTGCACACACATACATATGAGCAGGTGTGGCATCATGCCACCAACCTCATACATATGAGCAGGTGCGGCATCATGCCACCAACTTCATACGCCGTGCCTTGCAAATGGCTGCTGCCATGGCCAGGGACCCCACAACCACAGGTGAGTGACTAGCCATGCAGCCCCCACTGCCACAAAATCACAGCACAACATCAGGGTACAAAGCCCCACTTGTTGGAGGTGGGTGGCACCACACAATGGACAAGGAGCATGCAGGTAAGGTCCCAGTGGGGATTAGTAGACTACTGTATGAAACATACTTGTATCTGTACAGTATCTACATGCATGTGCCAGGTCAGACTGCAGTTGTGGATGGGGATTTCTAATGCACAGACGTGCAAATCTATGGTGAAGGACAGCAAATTGTGTAGTACTAGGTGTTGTACTGTAAATGTACAGACATGCTGCATCCATCCTTTACCAAGGGCACATGTGAGTCTGCTGACAATACCTCTCTCCCACAACTACATAGGTCACTCTGGTCTACATATTGGACAGCAGCCCGAAGCTGGTGAGTATGGAATTGCTCAGCTGTGCTTTGGCAATACCCCAAGCATGTGGAGGGCATGCAAGTTACCATACACACAACTATGACTAACAGCCATATTGCATTATATGCATGTTCACTTGTGGTGGGGTTAATTTTATTGCATCACAGTGGTCGCCACAGGGGCCTATCGGAAGAGAATGTAATGTTCCTGTAGCATACCTCACAACCTGCCAGTGCAAGATGTCTGGACAGACACCAGCAAAATGTGTTGGACAAACTGACTAGGATAGGGACATGTGTGAAACACGACTGCTATACAGTGGATATAAAATGTATACACACACCTGTTAAGATGCTATTTGTTTCTGATATATACCGATTGAGACCATAATATGTCAGTACACACCTTTCTCAACATTTAATGTGACCCATGACATGAATAATTCACTTGTAAAAGCAAGCATCTGGTCTTATGTAGTGCACATGCAAACCTGGACAAGTGTGAGGGTAGCAGATGTTGTATCAGTATGCTGTTTCAGTCAGGTATGATATCTGATGCTGTCATATTTATCAGTACACTCACTGTGGCCTACCTGGCAACTATATCACATACATGGGCTTTGTTAAGGCAGACAGAGCACTAATAGGTTCCAAACATCTGGATGCTTTAGACACATCTGTATAGAGGATTGGTGTGGCCTGTACAATGGTTTCACATGCTGCATGTGAGACATCTGCCATTACCACACTGTATAAAGTAATGTTCACCTGCCATGTATGGTACACACATCAAAATGTAACAGCAACACACACACACACACACACACACACACACACACACACACACACACACACATACACACACACACACACACACACACACACACACACACACACACACACACACACACACACACACATGCACACACACACACACACACACACACACACACCAGTATTGGGATTAGAACTCCTACCTATCTAGTTATGTCTACTATAGTGTCACACAGTTATCAAATGCGCCACGGAGCTTACACAATTTCACCTCCTCCAAAGGTACTTGCGAGGTGAATGACATCAACAGGACTACTAAATCTGGATGAGTATGGTGGTACACAACTCAGAATGGTATAATCTTCACAGTACATGATTCTCACACAGACAGAAACAGTTATCAGTATTGGTATTAGAACTCCTTCCTTTATAGTTATTTGCATTATGGTATTATGCAGTTAGCAGATGCACCACACAGCTTACACAATTTCACCTTGTCCAAAGGTACTTCTAAGGTGAATGACAACAACAGCACTAGTAAAGTAGTGTGGGGGAAGTGTAATGGGTGGTACATAAATCAAAATGGCATAAGCTACACAGTACCTGATTCACACACACACACACACACACACACACACACACACACACACACACACACACACACACACACACAGTTGCCAGCACTGGGATCAAAACTCCTCCCTATCTAGTTATTTCTACTATAGTGTTAAGCAGTTATCAGACATGCCACAGAGCTTATACAATTTCGTCTAGTCCAAAGGTACTTCTAAGGTGAATGACATCAATAGGACTATTAAACTGAAGTGAGGGGAAGTGTAAAGGGTGGTACACAAGTCAAAAATGGTATACCCCACACATTACATGATTCCCCCCCCCCCACACACACACACACACACTTGCCAGTATTGGGAAGAGAACTGCTGCCTATCTTGTTATGTCTACTATAGTGTTACACAGTTGTCAGACTAGCCATGGTGCTTATAATTTTCACCTAGTCCAAAGGTACTTCTAAGGTGAATGACACCAACAGGACTACTAAATTGGAGTGAGGAAAATGGTATAACCCACACAGTACATCATTCTTTCACACACACACAGACACACAGGCATGCCAGCATTGAGATTAGAACCCCTGTCTATCCAGTTATTTGTACTATAGTGTTACACAGTTACTGCACATGCTACAGATCTTACTGGACTTACAACTGGCCAAAGGTGCTGATAACTGCACAGCTGAGGTAAAGTATTACAGGGGGTAGGAAGGTTGCCTTCAGTTTCTCCTGTACATCTTGCTAGTTCTGTCTTTCACTTCAAATAGCATTATTGCTTTGTACTTCCACAGGTTATTCTATCAATAAGGGTATCACACCTAGAAGCCATCACAGTACTCGTTCATCATGGAATTAGCCCCAATACCTACTACTTATGACTACCCCTCCTGGCATAATTGAAGTGTGGTTTTCTGTGCTTTCACCCATTAACCTGGTGCACTTGTCCATTCTGAGGCACTGTTGCAACTGCCTCATGTACACAGACAATCCTCTCCTCTAAACTCCAAACACTTAGACTAGTGACAGTTACCCCTATACCAGCACATGTGGAAATATGTACTCTCCAGGAAAGACTGGACTAGCTGGTCAAGAGGATGAGGTCAACACCTGCACCACACCATGTGGACCACACAGTTCACCACAAACCCACTATTACAGCCCTGACATACACTGAAAAGCCACACTCCCACCTTCACAGAGGCACTCAATGGACATTTACCCAAACAGCACAGACCAGCAAGACAGACACCCACTCAGACACCATGACATGGCACATGCCAAAGGACACATACGTCACCTACACAGTGTGCACCTCAACCTAAGCTCCTAATGCTGACCACCTTACACAATACAGTGATCATGAGTGACTCAGTACTGTGGCACACAGATGTCTCACTCACTATGTTGATTATGGAGGAGGTAACAGCCAACTGTCTATCATGTGCCAGCATCCAATACAAGACACACCCAGTGAGGTCACTCCACAACAGCTACAAGTATCACTCTGTCATTATCCATGTGGGTGTGAATGACCTGAGACACACCTCCCTGAGTTACATAACAAGAGACATGGTTTAACACTCGGATTATGTGGTCCAGGCAGATGTGACAGTTGCCCTAAGCAGTATACTGCTGTCACCCAGAATGATGTTGCAGTACTATCAACAGATAGTTGACTGCAACACTGACTTACGTGTTGTGTGTCATTCTCAGGGGATACAGTATCTCTCTGCTTGGGATAACATGACTGACAGACCTCAATGCCTTGTCAGAGATGTCCTAAATCGGTCAGCCCTGGGTTTCCAGGTACAAGGTAAGTGTCTTGCCACCCCTATAGTGCCTTATTAGGCAGTGTTCCAAATCAAATTACCACCATAACAGCTAGACATGTATGCAATCTGAGGGTCATGCTGCTCAACAGTAGACATCTGTCAAGATGCAGTCACTCAAAGCACTCCTCAGAGTGGAGGACACTGACATTTGTGCTATAACAGAGAGGTGGTTCACAGCAGCAGACAGCAGCCCTGCACTAACAGGCTATGACACATTCCACAGCTGTCAGTGTCAAGACATGGATTACACCTCCACAGGTGGTGTATCAATATAGATAATGGATATGAGGGATATGCACACCTCCAGAATAGTATTCCAGCATAATGCATTGGTGGTACTTCTAGTAAAACTGACTTTGGAGAATAGTGCAATCCACACTATAGCCTGCTATCAGTCCCCAGCTATGTCCCTAGACTTTCAATGCACATTCCTCAACACCCTGGCATCTATGAAGGTCCAACCCAACTTTGACATAGTAGGAGACTTCAACTACCCTTCCATCACCTGGGGAAAGTAGTGAACCACCAGTACACTGGCCCAACACTTCATGGAATTCATCAGTTCCACTGCCCTGGACCAGCTCATACTGATCCCCAGTAGAGAATGCAATAACCTTGACCTGTGTTGATTACTTACATATGGAACTGTTGCTCAGCCACAGTTGTCCATCCCTACCTGGTCAGATCCAAACATGATGTAATCAACATGGAGCGCAACATCTCACCTACACCCCCCACAAAGGTAACCACCTTGCAAAACCTCTCCAATGCTGACATTGCAGTCATAAAAACAGGGGAGGATGACTTCACTGTACTCAAGCCAATGGGAAATAGCTGCATGACTGTCGCAGCATACACATATGCACTGCACAAACATGTACATGGATGCATGGTACTAGCCATAGCCAATAGAACACATACACTGTCCTCCAAACACTGGAAACCATTGTGATGGTCCCCTGCCATTACTAAAGTGTACAACAGGAGGAGGACATTGTTGCAGGAAATGGTGGTGTCACAAGACTGGTGAACCCCCTTATTAGCCTCACACACAACTTGGGATCCCTGATGGAATCACCTACAGGCAGCTATGAAGACAGATTTGCAGCAGACACTGACGACAATCACAAAAGCCTTTGATAGTTATATCAACAACCTCCACAGCAATAACAAGTGCTCTGAGTTACTGCACAATGCTGATTCCTATCCTGACACAACAGATACTGGCCACAGTCTTGCCAACACATTCAGTGCCAGCTTTACCCCTCTCTCCCCCCAAGGGGACAATCACAATGGCAGATGAATGCCAGGAACCCAGCATTACTGTAGGCCAGGTTAGACCTGCATTGTCCACAGGCCAGGATACAGCTTCCATGGGACCCAAACATATCTATGGCTGTGTTCTACATGATATACAAAGAGTCCTGGCACCACAGCTGTGTGCCCTGGTCAGTCACAGCCTCACCTCAGCTTTGTCCTTCCAAAATGGCACACTGCTACAGTTATCCCTCTTCATAAAGGAGTAGCATGTACAGACCCTGGGGATTATTGGGCCCTTAGCCTGACAAGTCTACTATGTACGGGTATGAGTGCATCAACAGGGACCTGACTCACCAGGATATGGGTGATCCCCTAACTCTGGACCCCACACAGTTTGGCTCTGTGAATGGCTGATCATGCCTGCTCAACCTGGCTGTGTATGATAGTAAGGCACTGCATACAGCCTACCTCAATCTGGCCAAGGCTTCTGATACCATTTCTCAGTCAGGGATTATTGGTAAACCAAAAAAAACTAGGCATCAACCCCTATATCAGTGGTTGGTTTGCAAACTGGTTCACAGAATACACAGTGTGACAATGGCAAACTCCAAGTCAGACTTGCAAGCAGTCATGAGTGGAGTCCCACAGAGATCAGTACTTGATAGTGTCCTGTCCAACATCTACTTCTCAGGAGTCCAGCCCAACACAGAGGAACTCTGGCTGACCAAGTTCACAGAGGACTGCAAGCTAGGAGCTATCATGAATGCCACAAGTGATGCAGACTTGCTACAGCAGAAAGGCCTCACCAAGACCAATGAGTGTTGTGGAAACTATGACCAGAAGCTTAAAACCACAAAATGCATCATCATCATCTTTGGTAACACACTCAATTCCCAGTAAGTTCCACATCAATGGGAGCCCAATGAACACTGTAGGCATTATAAGAGATCTGGGGACACAGGTTGACAACAACTTCTCCTTCAAGCACCACATTGACACTGTGGTCAGGAAGTCCTTCTATATGGCACATTGCATTACCAAGGGTTTTGCATCCAGGAAGACAGAGGTAATGATCTCTGTCTACTATTCCCTCATTAGATCACTCCCCAAGTATTAAGGCCCATTTGCCATGTACTACTTCACTAGACACCTGCTACAACTGGAGAAGCCACATAAGCACCTCACAAAGGGGTGCCTAGGCATTCCACACACATCCTATACAGACAGACTCAGAAGACCCAAGCTATTCTCTATGTCATATCATCTAATTAGCAGCTATCTGTGCTTGACTTACAAAGCCATGTCTGACCCAGCTGGTTTAGAAATGCTACATGTAAATCCATCCACACCTCAGTACCACAATCACAACATGCTGGTGGGACAGTTCCCTCACCAAGAGACTGCACATGCCCTGGAATACACTTCCCATACATGACATGCAGAGCACCTGGCTAACCCTGTTCCAGAGAAATCTTGATGAGTGGATGGGTAGTAGACAGTTCAACCCAAGGATCACTGCACTGGCTATACCTGATACAGGCGCTGGGATGCAACATTGTGTGGCACAATGGCAGGGCCCTTCTATGTGCTAGGCTTAAGGTTCCTGGGCCATTACCTACTACACACTTGTGAACCTATAAAGTGAATGACATCAGTAGGACTGATAAAGTAGTGCAGTGGGTATTAAATATATCAAAATACTTCATCCTACACACATACACACACTTGCCAGATGGGAGAGTAGAACCCCTACATAACTAGTGATTTGTACCATAGCATTACAGAGTTATCACATGTGCTACAGAGCTTACTGGGCTGAGAGATGGCCAAAGGTGCTGATATGGGGAAATTACATCAGCAGGACTGATAAGGTGGGGCATTGTGAAGTGTTGTGGGTGAGAGTGGCATAAAACTGTTTTATCTATAAACAAACAAATACACACCTCCCTCAGTCTTGCACACACAACTGTCACACACATACTTCTACATTTACCAGGACTGCAATTAGAACTCCTACTTAACTAGTTATTTGTAATATCATGTGATGCAGTTATTGCACATGCCACAGAGTTTAGGAGTCTGAGGCCTAATAGAAAGTACTTCTAAGATGACTGATATCTGCAGGACTGCTAAAGTAGGGAAAGAGGAAGTGTACTGGGTTTGAATGGACACAAAGGCTTTTAGTTGTAAACACACACACACACACACACACACACACACACACACACACACACACACACACGCTTTTACATTTGCCAGCACTGAGATTAGAACTCCTACCTAACTAGTTATTTGTACTATCGTGTTATGCAGTTATTGCACATGCCACAGAGCTTATGGGGCTGAGGCCTGATGGAAGGCACTTCTAAGATGACTGACATCAGCAGGACTGCTAAAGTAGGGAAAGGGGAAGTGTACTGGATTTGAATGGACCCAAAAGCTTTAAGTTGTGAACACACACACACACACACACACACACACACACACACACACACACACACACACACACACACACACTTTTACATTTGCCAGGACTGAGATTAGAACTCCTACCTGACTAATTATTTGTACTATAGCATTATGCAGTTATCGCACACGCCACAGATCTTATGGGGCTGGGCGTAACAAAAGTGACTTCTATTGCGACAGACATCTTCAGGACTGCTAAGATGGGGCAATGGGAAGTGTACTGGATGGGGAAGGCCTGTTCATTCCTAGATCTTACTGACATTTCTCTAACTGTATGAGCATGTCGAGTGTGTCCTTCTATAGTACATGTGAGACTCCATTCCAGGGATTGTTGTACTCCAGTCTGGTTTGTTTTGTGCTACAGCCATACCTCTCAACCTGTTTGCGCAGGATATCTGGGGATAGACTATTAAAATGTGGGGACAATGGACCATACAATAATTGTGGCAATTTATCTCAGTAATGTATGGGTTGCTAGGGTTGCAGGGCTTGTTTTAGCAGACATCTGTCATATATGCCATTTGACACTGTCATGCATTGTTTCAGTACCCTGTGACATACCTCCTCAGACCATCACAGTGATTTACTAAAGGAATACAGCATTGATGATGCACACACAAGGTGTATGGGCCAAATGCTATGCATTCTTGCACAATCCAGCCTATTGAGGAGTGTGCCTACAAGCAATTGACTGCTGGTGCTGTTGAAATGGTCCAGCAACTTGGTGATATATTACAATGGTGGAATCTCTGTGCATTTATGTTCTGGCCTGTTCTGATTTCCAGTCCACAGTTGGGTAATATAAGTCAGACAGGATCAGGGTGACAGGCAGGCTCCAGATAGATTTGTAGGGGATATGACATGTGTGTGGGGGTCCTGGGCAGATATGTTTGCCTATAGCTACCAGTACTTTGCATTGGACCCACCTCAATGGGTGACTGCACTTGGAGGGTCTTGTGTGTGTCAGACTGTTTGACCAGCTTGGAGGTGTGTGTTTGTCACACATATGTATGGCCCACATCATTTTGCTTGGATGGCCACATGTTGGGTTCAGGATGTTGCATAGGATGAGTGATCAGGGAGGGGTGTGTTACTCCCCATGGCTGTGGCCCAGGGGTATGTGGGTGCAGACATGTCACCATCTTCCAGGGTTAGGCCTGCTTACAGTGAGTGCATTCTCATGTCTAAACTCAGCCGTGCCTGTCAACTGTACAGAGTATCATTCTACATCCATGACTCATATATCTTGTTGGTTACCCAAACAAGTATGGTTTTCCAGAAAATGTGTTTTGCAAGTCACGCAGGGGTGAAGTCAGATATTACTGACAGTTGACATTGCAGTTTCAGATGTCATACCCATCAGACATTTCATGCTACTACAAATCATTCCATCAACTTTATAACATTATTAGAGCAGTATTTCACAGGTGTCCTTCTCTTTGGGCCATCATCACCCCATTATTCATGGCTTTGTCCCATTTCTGGCTCCCTGAGGCTGGCAGGTTTGCTCCTAGCAGTTGTCAGTATGACCTTTCTTTGCATTTTGTGGGCTGTGTTATGTTGATTTTATGGACCCCATGACACTCCCTAAAGGGCACTGTGGGTGAGGCATAGGCATTTGCCAGAGGCCTGTAGGCCACATGAGACAGATGCAGGCCATCTGTAGCAGGACAGTGCATTCTGATGGTCGTATGTTCCCAGGCTGCCAGCAGGATACACCCCTGGGATGGCACCAGTAAGTTGTCTGTGGGTGTTCCTGACAACTGCTTTCTGTTACTATTGTGCCATCACTCTGAGTGACAGATGGATGCTGATTAAGTCTAGGAACATTTTACTGCATTTCTATGGGACTTGGGGGGGGGGGTGACACAACTGTATATGATACACATCTGCACAGACTGTGCTGATATTTGCTTAAAATTTTGGTCCCATGTAGCATAGTCGTGTGCCCTGTCTTTCAGACTGCAGGCATAACAGCATCAACCACAGGCCAGATTGTTCTGACATAGACAATTGTAGTTTCAGACTTCTTACATATCAAGGCCATATTGCCACTGCCAGACCTGCTGTGATATCACTGTGTAAAGGTCTGTGGGTGAGGATTTCATGGATGTCGCCATGTGGGGGCCTTTGCCAGGCATTTCTGTACGATTGTATACAGCTGATCTGCTCTGTGGGTTGATG
This sequence comes from Protopterus annectens, assembly GCF_019279795.1. Classification (NCBI taxonomy): domain Eukaryota; kingdom Metazoa; phylum Chordata; order Ceratodontiformes; family Protopteridae; genus Protopterus; species Protopterus annectens. Next base: position 1,490,460,635 of record NC_056744.1, on the reverse strand, counting down.
GTGGGTATGGGACCCCCACTTTAACATCCATGCATGTGACCTATGACCCCCCAGTTATTTGGCTCAACACATATACTGCAGTGGTACATGTCGACTAGGGTGGTACTGCATGGTGTGGGTAGGGCAGTACTAGGGATACACATCCTGCTGTCCAACAGAGCTGTCAGTTGTCTACTGCTATCCCAATTAGCCACCTCATTCCCTTACATACTTGATCAATACCATAGATATGCTATCAGAGAATTCTACTCCATTAGCTCATTTTGTCACACAGACTGGCTTACCTTGTGCCTGCAGCTGTTGTAAGGGTGGTGCTTGAGGGCTGACTATGTCGGATGCATGCAGTACACTGCCTATACATGGTCAGGTATAGGTGGTGTGATGTTTGGCATCCATTTTACTGTGTGGGCGAGTCAGACAGAGATCAGTCTCTGGGGCCCTACGGTGTCAGTGTATGTGCTATGCATTACACCTCTTTTCCAAGGCCAGGGCATACTGGGCATGCCTCCATCTGCCTACAGGGGCAGGCTCAGGATGTTCCTCCAAGTCACTCTGTGCCTGTGGAGGCCTTGGTAATGGCGGGGGGCTGTGTGCCCTTTCCTCATTTTGTTCCTACTGCAGCTGCTCCACAGGATCATATTGTGTAGCATGGCACATACTATGACCATGTGTGCAAATGTGGCTGGAGAGTACTGCAAGGCTCCACCGGAATATGTCAAGGCAGTGGAACCGTGACTTCAGCATCCCAAACACATGCTCTATAATGATCCTGGTTTGTACGTGTGCCTCATTATGGCGTTCTTTTGTGGGTGGGTGTGTGTGCATTTCTGATGGGTGTCATCATCCACGGCTCCAGTGTGCAGCCAGCATCCCCCACTAAATGGCCATATGGGATGTCCCCCCTGGCAAACCACTGATTACAGCTGTGAGGAATGCCAGATGTGGGACTTGTGATAGCTTCCAGGGCAGCCAGCACACACACATTCATAATAATGCCCTGGGCATCATACATGACCTGGAAGTTGATGGAGGGGAATCCCTTGCAGTTTATGTAGACCCTACCCCGGTCACCAGGTGATGCTTTGATGTGGATGTGCGTGCAGTCTATGGTACCCAGTACCTCCAGTTAGTCTGCTACATGGTGGAAGAGATGCATATTGCGGGTCCTCTCCTCATGGGTGGTGGAGAATTTAATGTGCTCCTCGGCATGTGGTAGCATCCAGGAACTGGTGGAGTATCCTGGATGCAGATGCCTGTAAGACCCCCATGATATCCCCAGTTGGTCTTTGGAAAGTACCCATAGCTAGTATTCTTAGAGCTACACATACCTTTGTATCCACTGGGATGGGTTCCCCTCTGTTCTGGATGTGAGACGAGGCCGGCACAGCTCCACAATTTGCTGCAGTATGTCCCTGTCCACCCTGCAATGTTCTACTATCTCCAGATCATGTAGCCCCTGGTAGGTTACCCTGGGCCTGAACACTCTTCTCCTCCTCCTCATAGGTCTGGGGTGGTTGTCAGCATTGTCCTCTTCACCACCCTCAGCCTCTTGCGCATACTGATGTATGAGAGCAACAGCAGCCCCTAACATTTTTTTACTTTTGTCAGGTAAAATTTCCCTGTCTGTGTACACCTGTGGTGTAGAGTTTGTGGGCAAAACCAGACTGAAAGGCGTTTGCATAGTTTATAGTGGTGTGCTACTGAGGATGCCTGTGTGATTGGCTGAGTATGATACATTCCACCTGCCAGCTCTATTACTTGTATCTGAGTGCCTCTATTCTGCTATTTCCCCTTTTTTTTCTTGTTCCACTTGCTATTTCCTGTATTTTTTTATTTTGTTGCACGCAACGTAAACCCATTTAGGTGAGGTATACAAGGCTATACAGCCTCAGACACACACCCTTGCTTACATATACACAGTTCTGCCATTTCCTTTGTTTTTTTTTTTTTTTGTTTTGTTTTTTTTTAAGACCTGCTGCACGCCGCGCAAACACGTTTAGCTGGAGTAAACAAAGTTATACAGCTTCAGACACACACCCTTGCTTAGCTGGACTTAGCTAAGCACAAACCTGGGCAATAGTGTTCCAATGTGCTTACAGCAAGCATGACACACCCCCTTTTCATGTAAGTTGTTCCTCCTGCCTACATGATCCTGTTCTAGCACAAACACAGTTAGGTGCAGGTTTTGGACTTAGAATATTTTGTGATTCTGTAAATTTCCCCTCATTTGCATACCCCACTACTAGCCCATAAATATTGCACTGACATGGAGCTTTTTCCCTTGACAACCACTGCCCCCTGGTATTGTTTTGATTCTGCATGTCACAGACTATAATAGCAAAATGCAGATTTTCTTTAAACTTAGGTTTTCACATTTTTTTATTTTCGGCACGATCGTGTTTGCACACCGCTGCTGTATGCTTAAATGGCCGAGACCGGCCACAAAAAATATTTTTTATTAAAATTAAGCATTTATTCATGCCAATGGTCATATATTTGGCCACTGGCATGCCTACAGATGTGTACACATGCTTTTATGTGTGCTGTCATGCCTCCATTTTCTTTTTTGCAGAAATGTGTTCAGTTAGTAACTGAACACATGTCTGCACTGACACTGTTCCTGCACGGAGACCTGGCAGTGTCCTGAATCGCTAATTCACCTCATCTGCATTGTTTTCACCAGTAAATGAGGTGATTACCATGCCGTATGGTCTTCCATGCAGGAATAGTGTAGACAGGCTCATGCATGTCGGATCAGCAGTTTGCTGAATCTCTTGGCAGCCGAACTCTGTGCAGGAGCTGCTACACTGTTCCTGCATGGAGTTTTAGCTTTCAGGAATCCCGGGGTAAATCTTAAATAATAAGAAATATTGGGCACATGCATATATTTAAAAGAAAAGTGACTGATAATAAAGCCACAACTTATCAATGTGGAACAAAGAACAAAAGACATATCATTCCAACAGCTGCACTCACACATAGTTCAATATTGACAAACCTCTGATTTAAAGTACAGTGTATTCCCATTAATGATTCCAAAACCAAAATCCAAACTGTTGTTTCTGTAAGTCATTCCCCAATGGAAATACAGTTGTGTAAGAAAACTTGTCTTAACAATAGATGCGTGAATAGATCACAGCTGCAGTAGCATAGGCTGTATGGAATATATCCTGTCCCAGGATAAAACAGCTGGCCAGCATACATAGCTTCCTTATGCCCAAGCCACTGAGGATGCAAGCTACGCTGGGAAAAACAATGTTTGTGCACCAAACCCTTTAGAGCTTTCTTTCCAACAGAAAGAGAGGTGAATGCCCTGAGAATAGCAAAATGTTAGGTACAAAAATGTAAATGCCCTCATCCTGCCCAAAAATGTTATAAAACAAAGGAGAATGGAGAGATGGAGCAGCCATTGCAGCAGTGATCTATTTAAATTTCTACTGTTATGGTAAATTCACTTCCAGAACTGTACTATGTTCACTGGTGGCTGAAAGAACTATACCAGAGGGAGCCAAGGAACAAGATGGATGGTCTAAAGAAACAGAAATGGCCACTGCAGATCTACCCATCAGCAGTGGAGACAACAAAACCCAATGTACATACAGAGGCTTTCTACTATTTTTCTATTTCTTTTGTCTGGAGGAGGAAGAATCAAGAAACTGGTATGTTGTTCCATGGTTTAGCCAAGGAAAATGCCTGAATCAGTTAGTGAAGCCTGTAAGAGTCAGTAACAGGGAATTGTAAAACACAGTAACAATCTCAAAAAGACTCACTTGCTCAAGACATTGGTGGTTTGAGCATATGGTAACATGTCCTAAAACTTTGAATGTTGACCAACTGTTTCATCATGGGGCAAGATGTAATCCATACAGCTCAGACTAGTGCAGCAGTGATCTAATGATGAACATCTTTCTTTTCTGTATTACCTAATTAATAATGTTTGTCAGACATAATAACCGAGAACTACTACCACTTACATAGCTCTATAATCTATGTGTGATATTGATTTTTAACATCTATTGACTGAGGGGGGAGGAATAAACAACAATGGTCTCTTTCCAGTCAAAAACTGAGGCCTTTGATCCTCATTTTTGAAAAGGAGTACAAAAGTTATAATCACGTAACCTCCAAGGCAAAAAAAAAGCAAGAATCCACATCAATTAACAACAAACTACTGTTAACAATAGTAGACAGCATGGTGGCTCAGTAGTAAAATATCTGCCTGACATTCTGATATAATAGAGCTAAGGCCTAACTACCACTCTTTCTCTCTTTGTGGGCTACTTTAGCATGTTCTTTAAAAAATATTTGACAAAGCATGGAAAAGAAGCAGTGCATCAACATGATGTAGAAAGCTTCACGTAGGAATTAAACCCAGACCTTCCAAACCACCATTCCAACTGCTCTATCACTAAGTGATGAAGAAGCTGAGAAACAGCCAGCTTTCTGAAGCATCGTGTCTCCATCTTACAAGTGTCATACATACAACAAAGCAAGGAGAACATGAAGTGCAGCCACACATATGTGTTTATTTATATATATATATATATATATATATATATATATATATATATATACACTTAAATTTTACATTTATATATCTTTAACATTTTTCCAGGTAAGAAGTCTTGTCCCAGGCTTTTCTTTCATCCGTGACCAAAGCTCATTATGGAGTACATAACACAAATAAGTGCACAAACAACTTCCTTCTCCATGCACTACATCAAGTGATCAGGCAAATAGGAAAGAAGAGAATGAATTAACATGCTCTCCGAAACCTGAACTCAGATGAACTGTTATATCTGTTTAAAGTTTTTGGAGGCCCTGTTTAAAACACAGGAGCACAGCACTAACAAAAGTGTGTGCATTGACCAGGAATTTACTGACTACGATTGAACCCAGACACTCAGGATTACCATTCTAGTTGTTCTCCTATTAAGCCAATGAAGCAGCTGACAATGGAGCAAATATACATATATCCTATGTATCATTACTAGACTTATTCATAACTCCTCCCAAAAAGTTAATTCTGTAACCTGTCTAGCTAACACCTTAAGATGTCATCTTTCAGTACAAGCCATCCTTACATTAAAATCTTCTAAACCACTCACCCCAAAAATGCTTTCAAGAATGTTATGAGAATATAAAGAAGCAGTGTTAATCAACATCCTCAGTACTTCCTGGGAAAGAATATATTCTGTCACACACCAACCAAAAAGACAATAAAGGGTCACTACTGCCCTCAGCTTAAACAACTTCACTAGGTTGAATAAAGAGAAATTAACAGTCAGCTGCCTGTCAGGTGCTAGACTCTGCCACATAATACATGCACTCAGGTCCCTCAACAACAGGTACAAATATGACTCTGTCATTGTACATGTGGGTGTGAATGACCTGAGACATACCTCCCTGGACTACACGAAAAGAGACATGGAGGAGTTCTAGGATTATGTAGCCCAGGCAGGTATGACCCTAACCCTGAGCAGCATCATACCATCACCCAGAATGATACCACAGTACAAGCAGAAAATGATTGATTTCAACAATTGGCTACATTTCTGGTGTCATTCTAAGGGGATCCAGTATCTGTCTGCCTGGGATGACATGATTGATAGACCTCGATGATTTGCCAGAGATGGCCTGCATCTGTCACCCCTGGGCTTCTCGATGCTGGCCAAGGCTCTTGCTAAACCTACAGTGCCTTTTTTAGGTGGTGTTCCAAAGACCAAATTACCACTGTAACAGCTACAAACAAATGGAATCTGAGGGTCATGCTGCTCAATGCTAGAAGCCTAATTCTCAAAATGCACTCACTCAAAGCACTCCTTAAAATGGAGAACATCGGCATTTGTGCTGTAACAGAGACCTGGTTCAAGGCAGCAGAAAGAACACCTGCACTACCAGGCATTTCCTGGAATTCATTAATTTCAATGCCTTGGACCAGCTCGTTCTTACCCCCACTAGAGGCAGCAACATCCTTGACCTGGTCAATACTAACATGGGCGACCATTGCTCTACACCAATAGTCAACTCCTCCCTGGTTAGATCTGACAACAATCCACATCCCTCCCACCCCCCCATAAAGGTAACCACTATGATAAACTTCTTTAAAGCTAACTTTGGGCTCCTGAAAACAGAGGTGGCTGACTTCACGGCACCCATGTAAATGGAGAATAGTTGCATGACCGCCAAATCATACATCAGTGCACTGTACGAACACATACACAAATGCATGGATCTCACCATACCCAAGAGAACCAAGACACTCTCCTCCAAAAAAAGGAAGCCAATCAGGTGGTCCCCTGCCATAAACAAACTCTACAACAGAAGGAGGAAACTGATACGGAATAAGGTGTAGTCCCAAGATTGGAAAAACTCCCTTATCAGCCTCAACAAAAAAGATGAGATCCCTCATCAAATCCTTTAAAGCTAGCTATGAAAAATAGAATTGCAGCAGATAGCAAAGACAACCTCAAGGCCTTATATAGTTATATAAAACAATCTCCACAGCAATACCCAGATTTGCTATGAGCTACTGCACAATGGTACAGCCTATACCGAGCCAACAGATACTGCCAATATACTGACTGACAGATTCACTGCCAACTTTACCCCCCCCAAGGACCAATCACAATACCAGTAGATTGCCAGGCACCCAGTATTACTGCTGCACAGATTAAAACAGCACTGTCCAAGGTCAAGAATACAGCTTCTATGGGACCTGACAATAACCCTGGCTGTATTCCACATGAACTACAGAGTGAAATGGTGCCTCACCTGTGTGCCCTGTTCAATCACAGCCTCACCTCAAGCTTTGTCCCTACAGAATGGCACACTGCTATAGTCATCCCTCTCCACAAAGGAGGCGCGACTACAGATCCTGGGAACTATCGCCCCATTAGCCTGACAAGTCTGATATGCAAAGTGGAACGCATCATCATGGACCTAATAAACAAGGGTATAGGGGAATCTCCATACTCTGGATCTCACACAGTTTAATTTTGTAAAGGGTAGATCATGCTTGCTCAACCTGGTCAACTTCTTTAAGTCAGTCACTAGAGCTGTGGATGAAGGCATGCAGCCTACCTTGATCTGGCCAAGGCCTTTGATACCATTCCCCACTCAGGAATCATAGAAAAACTCACTAAGCTAGGCATCAACACCTATATCACTAGGTGGGTTGCAAATGGTTTACAGATAGAACCCACAGTGTGAAAGTAAACTGATTCCAAGTCAGACTTCCAACCAGTCACGAGTGGAGTCCCACAGGGATCGGTCCTGGATCCTCTCCTTTCTGGTATCTACTTCTCAGAAGTCCAGGCCAACATGAAGGGACTCTGGCTGACAAAGTTCTCAGACAATTGCAAGTTGGGAGCCATTATTAACTCCCCAAGTGATGCTGACAACCTACAGAAAGATCTCATTGAGACCAACGACTGGTGTCTGAACCATGCCCTTAAGCTCAATGCCAAAAAATGTGTCATCATCTCATTTGGGAAAAACCCAGTTCCCATTAATTACCACATCGATGGTAGTCCACTGAACACAGAAGGCGTTATAAGAGATCTGGAAACACAGGTTGACAGCAACCTCTCTTTTGACTACCACATTGCCACTGTGGTCAGAAAGTCCTTCTATGTGGCACATCTCATTACTAAGGGTTTTGCATCCAGGAAGAAAGAGGTCATTGTCTCCCTCTACTCTTCCCTCATTAGGCCAATCATCGAGTACAATGTCCCATTTGACATGTACCTCACTAGACACCTGCAACAACTGGAGAGCCTGCAAAAGTACCTCACAAAGAGGATATTAGGCCTTAAACACTTATATTATATGGACAGACTCAAAAAACTCCAACTATTCTCTGTCTCATATCGCCTACTTAGAGGCGATCTCTGCTTGACTTACAAAGCCATATCTGACCCAGCTCTGTTAGAAATGCTACATCTAAACAGATCCCAATCCCTCCACACCACATGCTCCAGAGACCTCAACCTCATTACCACAATCAATAGAACATGCTGGAAGGACAGGTTCATAACCCAGAGACTGACCATGCTATGAAATAGACTTCCCATACATGTCAAACAGAGCACCTCACCGGCCCACTTCAAGAGAATTCTTGATGAGTGGATGGGAAATAGAAAATTCACCCCAGGGATCACTCCAGTGGCCTTACTCGACAGAGCCACTGGGAACTAAGGTCGGGTGGCATGATGCCAGGGTAATCCTATGGGCTAGGCTTGTAAAGGCTCCAGGGCCATTAGCCTAGTACATTAGTAGTGAATTTTTTTATGATTCCTGAGTGGGGAATAGTATCAAAGGCCTTGGCCAGATCAAGCTAGGGTATATGAACCACCTTGCCCTTCATCCACAGCTCTGGTGACTGACTCAAAGTCGACCAAGTTGAGCAGGCATGATCTACCCTTCACAAAACCAAACTGTGTGGGATCGAGAGTTTGGAGGTTCCCTATATCCTTGTTTATTAGGTCCATGGTGATGCTTTCCATAGCCTTGCATATCAGAATCATCAGGCTAATGGGGTGACAGTTCCCAGGGTCTGTAGTCACTCCTCCTTTGTGGAGAGGGATGACTGTAGCAGTGCACCATTCGGTAGGGACAAAGCCTGAGGTAAGCCGGTGATTGAACAGGGCACACAGGTGAGGTGCCAGTTCACTCAGTAGTTCATGCAGAACACAGCCAGGGATATTTTCAGGTCCCATAACATTTTTATTTATTTTATTTATTTATTTTATATTTGTTTACTGGGATACATGCTTATTTTCAGCTGAGGCCCAGGAAGAAAAGCTCCCCATAGTCAAACATACAAAAGGTTACACAAGAAGTTAGAAAACAATTAGAATATATAAAAAAGTGGTAATATACCTTATGTACATTGGTTTAGAAGTGTTCCCTAGTAGGGACTCACATTTCTCATGGACATACATACAAAGGTTACACAAGAAGTTAGAAAACAATTAGAATATATAAAAACAAAGTGGTAATATATCTTATGTACATTGGTTTAGTAATGTTCCCTAGTAGGGACTCACAGTTCTCATGGACAGACATAATTGCAAGTAAGATTGTAACTCAAAGTTAGTCCCTAGTAGGGACTCACAGTTCTCATGGACAGCCACAATTACAGGTAAGATTGGATACATAGCATGGTGATATAGTTAGATGTTATGATTATTACTGATTATGCTATGATAATTACTGATTATGCTATTTTATAACTTAATCCAGGTTGGTACATGGGCATAGCCAGTTCAATTTGAGAAACTGTTTGAGGTTTTTTTTGAAGAGGCTTTTGAAGGATTGTAGGGTTATATAGTTTGGCAAGGCATTCCAGGTTTTGCCAACAAAGTTGGTGAACAGGGATTCACCAGCTGAGTTATTAGCTTTGTGGGTTTGGACCAGTAATTTGTCGGCTGACTGTAGGGATCTAAGGTTGCTATATGGCTTAATATTTATAAGAGAGAGGGTATCTTTAGGGTGGTACAGAACTTTGTGCGCTATTAGGAGTTGATTTAATTGAATTAAGCTGGGCAGTTCTAGCCATTCTAGTTGTTTCAGGTTCTGGCAGTGGTGAGTTCTATAGGTGGAGCCAGTGGCGAATCTGGCAATATGGTTGTATGTATGGGACAGCTTACTTAGTTCGGTTTTATTGAGGTTTGAGAGTACAGATGAAGCATATAAAAGAGTAGAGAGTAGGTGTGATTGGGCAATTTCAGTCCTAGCCAGTGGGGTTAACAGTGTCTTGTTTTTATACAGTGATCCAAGCTTCTTACTGATGGTCTGTACGGTTTTGTTGACATTTAGGTCAAATTTGAGATTATTGTCTATGATAACTCCTAGTTTAGTGTGTTGATCTGGGGAGATAGTGGTGCCATTGTTAGACATGACAGGGAATGAAAGTGTGGCAGATCTACAAGTGGGGGTGAAGAGTAGAAGTTTAGTTTTATTGGGGTTCAGTAGTAGGCATTGGTTGGTGAGCCAGTTCTCAATAGTGTTAAATGTATTTTGGGTTAAGATTTGTAGTTCGGATGGACAGGTGGCTGAACAGATGAGAGTGGAATCATCTGCATATTGAATACAGGTAGCTTTAGGGATAGCATTGTGAAGGTTATTGATAAAAATAGAGAAGAGTAGTGGGCCTAATATGGAGCCTTGAGGGACACCAAGTGTGAGAGGTAGCTGACTGGAGAGTTTTCCCTGCCATAGTACCGCCTGTTGTCTACCAGTGTGCGTGTTGAAGGAAATGGATTTTAGAGAAAGAATGAGAAGTTCATGGTTGACCATATCAAAGGCTTTTGATTGGTCAAGGAAGAGGGTGGAGGTTAGCCTATTGTCATTTCTGTTATTGTTTATGACATTAGTAAAGGAAAGGAGGGCTGAGGTGGTGCTGTGGTATGGCCTGAAGCCATGCTGGGTGTTGGATAGTAAGTTATTCTGTGTAAGGTTTTGCATTAGTTGCTTGTGTACACGTCTCCTTTATTTTGGCTAGTGGGGAAAGAATGGCAATGGTTTTATAGTTGGACATGTCTATTGAGCTACCACCTTTATGAAGTGGGATGATGTGAGATATTTTCCAGAGGCAGGGGATAGCAGTTTTGGATAAGGTTCTGTTAATAAGGATAGATATGGAATATGCAATGGCATCTGCAGCTATTTGTAGGTACTCTACAGGGAGGAGGTCAGCAGTGAGGGTAGTAGATTTTAGATTTTTTAGGAGAATTTTGATAAAACTAGTGGATATTGGTTGGAGGCTAAATTTGGGGTGATTTGTGGATAAATTAGGCGTGTGGTTTAAGTTTGCGGAGGTTAGGTGATTTGCTAGGGATTAAATTGTTTTGGTGAAAAAGTTATTATAAGCACTAGCTATGGTCTCTGGGAAACTATAGGTATGGTTAGCTGGGGTTGGGGTGGTAGAATGTCCTGGATGAAGTAGTTGATTTAAGCCTGCCCAGAGCTTTTGGGGATTGTTTTGGTGTTTTTGTAGGAGATTATGGTAGAAGCTTTTTTTATCCAGTAAAACAGATTTTTTGTGTCATTCCTGAGTTGACTATATTTTAGATGGTCAAGTGAAGCTTTGGTTGTTCTCCAGCTGGCCCAGGCTCTGTTTCTAGCTTTGATTTTAGATTTGGTCTCTTTTGTGAGCCATGGTGCTGTGTTTGATCTAGATTTTATTGTATGTGCTGGAGCATGGGAATCAAGGATACTTAGGAATTCAGTGTTAAAGTGAGCTACAGCCTCTTCTAGTGGTAGATTGTTTAGTTTTGACGAGTCAACTGTTTGTAGTTTGTTTAGGAATATTGAAGTGTCAAGGTTTTTTCTGTTTCTCACTGCTTTATATTTGGTCTGGTGAGGGTTTCCTACCTTATATTTTATGATATAGGTTAGAAAATGGTCACTAACGCTGTCAGGGAGAGTGCCAGCAGTATACAGTTGGGGTTGGTTGTTAACTAGGATCCAGACCAGGGTACTTTCCCTGTTGGTTGGTTTGTTTATCCTAGTGGGAAAGGTTATGGTCTGTTTAAATGCAGATAAGTTTATAGGAGTGGGGGGGGGGGGTTCAGAGGAGCAGAGGTGCCAGTTGGTTTTAAAGTCACCAAGAACTATGGTTTCTTGGGGATAAGTAGTGGATAACCAGTACAGGATATCCTCTAGGGTTGTTCTTGTAGGGTTGTAAGTTGTTGCCTGGTGGAATGTATCCACAGACGATGTTTAAGCATTTGTACTGGTTAATCTGTAATTTGGTTATGAGGAGTTCAGCACTGTTGAATTGGGGTGGTTGAATGGTGTCTCTATTAACACAGTGTTTTTGTAAAGGACTGCTATCCCACCTCCTTTCTTAGTAGCATGGTCTAACCAGTGTATATTATATCCTGGGGTAGTATCTCATTGTCGGTAGTACTAGGTTTTAGCCAGGTTTCTGTAAGATACATAATGTCTGGGGAGTGAGTTGCTAGGAGGCGTGTAGGTTGGGAATCTTATTATTAATACCTCTAATATTTAGGTGAAATGCTAGGAGGGAACTAGTGTGAGTAAAAAGGGGTAGCTTGACTGTGGGGTTGTGGTTGGAGAGTGGAGGTAACTGGAGTGCGGGTGAGCCAGGGTTGGGATTAATATCCCCATGTGTTATAAGGTTATAGTGACAGGATATTCTAAGCTTTAGGAGTTTGTTTATTAGTTTTATATAGTCTTTGTCTTTAGGATTGTGTTTTGTGGTTTTACAGGGTGATATATTATTGAGGGTCGTTGATTCAGTTTGCTGGGGATGGCACAGTGTTTAGTGTTATGTGTGTAGTTGTGGGTGTCTGTTTAACCTTGTGGGTAGTGAATACCATGGTCAAGTATTTGTTCGTAGGCAGTAAAATGGTAAAATAGAAACAGTATAGGCATTATGGTAATTAGTATTTTTTTATTTGTTTGCATTTTGTTAGGGGGGTGGGTGGGCCAAATTTGATGGTTGATTTTGCTAACAGGGTGTGGAAGAATGAAAGAGAAGAAAAATGGGTGTGGGGGAGGGTTGTTCAATGATTGGATCTTAGTATGAGGGAGTGGCTGAGCATAGTTTAAATGTAGGAGTAGTGGGGATGGGTGGAAATTGGGGGCAGGGAGGGGAGCAGAGTGAGCCTGAGCACAGCGGTGAGCGGAGCAGGCTAACACTGACTCCAAGTATTTCCCTGGGCTTATGGTATGTTAAGGTAATGTTTTGGCTGTATTTAGATTTGTTTCTTTTTACACCAAATGATTAGGCTATTTTTAATCTATAGGTTATACACTTGCAGGATAAATTAAAAGCTGCAGGGTATAATTTTCTGGGCTATGTGAGGGAGTGTCGTGGGGCTAACACTGACTCCAAGTATTTCCCTGGGCTTATGGTATGGTAAGGTAACATTTTGGCAGTATTTAGATTTGTTTCTTTTTACACCAAATTTTTAGGCTATTTTTAATCTGCAGGTTATACACTTGCAGGATAAATTAATAGCTGCAGGGTATAATTTTCTGGGCTATTTTCTCTGCAAAGCCCTGGCTGCTGTCTGTTCCTGGCCCTAGTGTCTTTGACTTTTTACCCTGCTCTCCAAACTGCTGATCTTGCAGTGGTAAATAAGAATCTGCCTGCCTGGTGACAAAGGACCCATTCCATAATTTCTAAGGTCTCTACACACTGCCTTCTATTCCCTGTATCCTCTCACGAAAGGAATACCCTGCTCTCCAAATAAGAATCTGCCTGCCTGGTGACAAAGGACCCTTTCCATAATTCCTGAGGTCTCTACACACTGCCTTCTATTCCATGTATCCTCTCACGAAAGGAAGAAAGAAAGTATGTGTTGTCCCATAAACTGACTGTAGAACCTATATTTGTAACTATTGCTTCTGGGGTTTAATACAAGCATCCCAGCCAGGACAGTCAGCAGCCATACCCTCCTTTCAGTCCTATAACCAGCACACCTTATCCATTCCCTTACTCTAGCCTCCATTTAGCTGTAAATACCTCTTTCCTTAGTCCTAGACCAGCTAACTCCCTTTAGAACCTATAACTGTAATATTATTGCTGACCACTAGGTGGCACTCTTATCCAGTCCTACCTGACTTACTTACCCCACTTTTTTACAATATTTCCACATTACATCTCTGATGTCTTGTACTAGCTCTTAATGGTATCCTGCTTTATCCTTGTACTCTTACTGCCTACACCCAGCTATCCTGATATTCTCTACCACTGATTCTCCTATCTCTGTACTTACCTACACTCAACTTACCTTCAGTATTCTGCATTTTACTGACTGTTTTTCTTGAAGCTGCTCCACTATTTGTCTCTACCCACTCTGTTCGCCCTGCAGGCTCACTCCGCTCCCCTACCCTGCCCCCTATTCGCTCCCCTACCCTGCCCCCATTCCCACCCACCCCCAACACCACTAACCTTATATGACATAACCACACCCTCTTCTACTCTCAACCAATCACAAAGTTACCACACCCCTTACCTTTGCACCAATCACTAGAAAATACTCCACAACAACCTAACCTACCCCCACCTTCTCTAACCAATCCCTTCCTCTCCCTCCAAAACTCCTACCTTCCACATACCAGTCTTATTACTACTCCTTACCTCCTACTTTGCACCTTACAACTAAATTCTTCCAATGACTAAACTACCTACCTCAGGACAGTTACAGATGCTCCTCCTTATAATACGTCTACCTTCTCTAACGATAGTCAACATTCTGACCTCCTATGAAAAACCATTATGTCCACAATTGCACTATTCCTCAAAACAAACAGCCATACCATATCTTGTTGTCTCACTAAACCACATAAACATAACATCTACCCCATGCTACCTACTAGCAAAGTATCACCGACTAGCCCACATTAGGTATAATTATCTAAAAACTAGGAAGTCTCTAAACCAACACTGTTTATCCCAGAATCCTAAATCTCAATCAAATGTCCACTTATGGAGACATTCATCTAAACCCAGGCCCAAGGAATACTTTTATTACCCAAGCCCACAGTCCTAAGCCCTCTAGTAAACTAACCCCCACCAAACCTCCCAACTCTCTCTTAATAGCACATCTCAATATACAAAGCATAAATAATAAAGTTGCTCAAATCCATGCCCTCTTGGATGTTTACTCATTTGACATCCTATGCCTGACAGAAACCTGGTTAAATCCTGGAACTCAAGACAATGTAGTCATCCCACCCGGATACAATATCTTAAGGCAAGACCGTATAACCAAGAAGGAAGGTGGGGTAGCTATTCTATACAAAGCAGGCATGCGTTACTGCTTCTGACTACAAACCACCTCAGGACAATAATGCCGAAATCCTTATCGCTAAATTACAGCTTAATACTTATAAATCCATCTATATCATCTGTATCTATCTGCCACCTGGTAATAACACCATCACCCTGGAAAATATCCTTAACTGGCTAGCACTAAACTTCCCACAAGAAACTATAGTTCTAGGTGACTTTAATATTGACTGGAAGTCCTGTAGCAATGAAAACCCTACTACCCATATTAACCTACATATTTTTTCTCAAACCATTACCTCCCCAACCAGGATAAATAAACCAAATAAAAAAGAAACTATCTTAGATTGGATTCTTACAAATAACCATCACCAACCATATGATGTAGGGACCCTCCCTGATGATGTGAGTAACCACTTACTTACCTATATCATCAGGCATAAGATCAATATACCCTTCCCACCCACACTGAGAACAACTCGCTCAAATAAAAACTTGAACCCAGATGTCTTCCAAAGTGAACTTAGGGCATGTGATTGGTCACCCTTAAAATACCTCCCACTATAGGAAGCTGCAAATTACTTAAATTCTAAATTCCTAGCCATTCTAGACCACCATGCACCAACCCGCTCTATCAGAATTAGGGAAATAGACAGGAAAGCCAAACTTCAAGTAACAAAATGAGTGTCCAAAAAGTCCAACAAACCACAAAGTAGCAGTCCTTAACGCTGAATTTATTTCATATAAAAAAGCGTTTTCGCTACTGGAATACGCAGCTTCTTCAGAGGAAATACTTTTTAATCTAATACAAAATGCAACTCAAACAGTTTAAATAGAACAGCAGGAAATGACATAAAAAACGTCACAGTTGTTATCACAACCAAAAGTTCAATTATTTAAAACCATCCAACTAAATGAGAGGTTCATATATTTATATTAAGTACTGAAAAACAACCTTAAGCAGGTTGAATGTTAAGGAACCCCAATTTAAAACATAAATAATAGTAAACAGTGAGACATCATTAAAAGTATGTAAAAAATATGTATAAAAATCTATATGTCAATATATAGCTTTTAATGTTACTTCTCAATAATAAATTATTTTACCAAGATGACTAATAATAATAAATCAATTCTGAATTTTCAGTTCCCAAAAGAGAAGAAGTTATCTTAAGTAACTTCTTAATTTGAGAACGGCTGCAATGTTTCAATTTTCATTAAGACCGGGAGCTCGAAAGGCGTCAAGCTTAAGTTGCCATTCGAGCTCCCGGTTCTCTAACACAAGAGACTGTGGTCCACCTCTAATAGTTGACGGGACATGGTCAATACACATAAAAGAAAAGTGGTGTCCCGGATTTTTATCTACATGTTTTGCCAGGGCATTGTCACCTTTATTTTTCCTGATTGCATAAGAGTGTTGGTAAATACGTTCACGGACCATACGGTCCATCTTACCAACGTAAAAAACAGGGCAACAGTCGCAGAAAGCGATATACACCACTGAGCGAGTTTGGCAATTAATTTTGTGATGAATCTCATATTTCTTTTTCCCAATTTCAAATGAGTTACCTATTTTGATGAACTTGCAATAGTTACAGAGGCCACACTTGAAAGAACCTTTTAATCTACTGAAGACTTGGTCAGATGGATTTCTCTGCAAAATTTCTTTCAAGTTACTACCTCTTCTATAAACCACCCTAGGTGAAGGACCCAATTTTTCTAGTAGTATTGGGGTGTTTGAAATAAAATGCCAATTCTTACAAATGATTGACCATATGGCTTGGGAATTGGTATTAAATGTAGTAACAAAACTAAGAGTTAAATTAGGTTCTTCTTTCTTATTCAAGTACATTTGTTGGTGGGTATCTGAAACACTTGTACTAACTGTTTAACATGTGGCATCAATTGGTGCGTTTGCACCAATATCCTCACGTAATACCAGGCTAGTTTGATCAAGGAGAGGTTGGTAAAAACCTACAGTCCTTTTCTGACTGACTTCACAAATAAGCTCGTTAATTAAATCAGGTGGATAACCACGGTTGGTAAACAAATTTTTTAAAAATGAACATTCTTTACAAAAGTCAGAGAAAGAACTACACATTCTACTTGCTCTAACAAGTTGGCCTTTAACTACAGACCGCTTCTGTTTGAATGGGTGAGCACTAGAAAAATGCAAGTAGGAGTTCACATAAGTAGGTTTCCTAAAAATGCTAGCTGTGATACTTAAATTCTAAATTCCTAGCCATTCTAGACCACCATGCACCAACCCGCTCTATCAGAATTAGGACTAAACCAGCCCCATGGCTTACTAAAGAAACCAGGCACAAAATCCTACTTAGAAATAAATGCTGGGCCAAATGGCGAACTACAAAAAAACCCTTAGATCAGCAGAAATTTAGACAGTTGAGAAATAACACAAAGAAAGCTATACTCTCAGATAAAAGAAACTTTTACTTAGAACTCCAGAAAACCCACCACAATAAACCACAAAAGTTTTGGGCAACCATTAACAAACTTCTTCTCCCAGGTCATTCCATTACACCAACCCCACAGGGCACTGATCATGAGAATCCCAAGCAAACTGCCAATACCTTCAATACCTTTTAAACAGAAGCCATTCAAACTCTTGCCAATCAGCTAACACCTGACAGCTTAACTTTGCTAACCTCAAGTACTAGCCCACTCCTTCCATTTCACTTGCAACCAGTCCCAACATCACACATTCTCACCCTTATCCAAAAACTTAAACCAACTACCCCATCAGCTGACCAACTACCTGCTGAATATCTGCAAATAGCAGCCTAATCCATAGCCTATCCCATTTCCATCCTGATTAACAGAACCATAATCGAAGGCAACATCCCAACTGTCTGGAAAATTTCTCACATTATCCCCCTACATAAAGGTGGTAACTCCAACGAATTGTCTAACTATCGCCCCATAGCCTTACTTTCTCCTCTGGCAAAAATAATGGAAAAATGCATCCATAGACAACTCCTCGACCACCTTATCCAAAATAACTTGCTTTCTAAATGTCAACACGGATTTAAGCCCTTCCACAGTACTACCACTGCCCTCTTATCCTTTTCTGACTGCATTAATAAAAACTGTAACAACAATATGCTTTCCTCTGCACTTTTTATTGACCTTTCAAAAGCATTTGATATGGTCAACCATCAGATATTTTTAAATATCCTTAAATCCCTTTCACTAGATGCACTGGCTATAAAATGGTTGCATTTTTACCTGGAAAATAGACAGCAGGCTGTGCTATGGGATAATAATCTATCTACCCACCTCCCATTACCCTTGGTGTCCCCCAAGGATCCATATTAGGACCTTTGTTGTTCTCAATTTTTATTAACGATCTTCACTCAGTAATTCCCCCTGCTACTTGTATTCAATATGCAGACGATTACACACTAATATGATCAGCCACTTCACCATCTGAACTACAGTCCTTAACCCAAAAGGTATTTAATACAGTAGAACAATGGTTTACTCAGCGCTGCCTCCTGTTGAACCCAAAAAAAAAAAAAGACTCTTGATCTTTCCTCCGACCTGGAAGTCCTCCATAGTAGATTTTACTGTCACATCTAACAATGGTACACTCATATCTCCTGATCCAACTACAAAACTCCTTGGAATAACAATTGATAACAATCTTAACTTTGACACTCATATCAACAACACAATAAAAACTGTAAATAGAAAACTGGGCTCCCTCTATAGGATCAAACCATTCCTTACTCCAGCAGCCAGAATAACTATTGCCCATACCCATCTAATGTCTACACTCCTCTATACCTCACCAATATATACTAAACTGTCTAAGAATACCCTCAGCAAATTTGAAAAATCCTACAACAACATTGCCAGATTTGCCACTGGCAATCCATTTAGAACCCACCACTGTTATAATTTAAAGCAGCTAGGATGGCTTGAGTTACAAAATCAACTAAAATTTCACCAACTTACCATTGCCCACAAGACCCTTTACCAACCTACTAATACTCCAATACTTTCAACCCTCATTACCCCCTATAAAAATCTTAACACCTTACACTCTTCAAATAAACTACTTGTTACAAGATGTAAATCCAACAACCTGGCTGGAGACTTTCTATTCTCCAATACTGTTGGGCACAACTGGAACCTACTCCCCAGTGAACTAGTATCACTATCCTCAATATCACTTTTCAAATCTAAACTGAAATTGTATCTTAGAACACACTGGCTATGCCCTGTATTAACCCAGACTAACTTCTCATTTTATGATGAGCTACTGCTTATACACTACCTCTCTCTATTATATCCAGTTTCCTGAATAACAAAGAGAAGTTTATTCTTGTAAATACTACCTTTGTTTGTGGTGATTTCTAACTTATTATTTGTTATATGTATGTTAGTGGTTTATGTTTCACTTGTGAATTACCTGTTATTATTTGCTAAATTGTATTTACCTGTTAATTTCTTTGAATTATGATCTTGGAGCTTATCTCCCTGGGCCTCTACTGAAAATGCACATATATCCAGTTAGACTAGCCTGGTTAACAAATGTAAAATAAAATAAAAAAAAATGTGAGGGAGTGCCATGAGCGGGGCAAACACTGACTCCAAGTATTTCCCTGGGCTTATGGTATGTTAAGGTTTTGGCTGTACTTAGATTTGTTTCTTTTTACACCAAATTTTTAGGCTATTTTTAATCTATAGGTTATACACTAGCAGGATAAATTCATAGCTGCAGGGTATAATCTTCCGGGCTCTGTGAGGGAGTGCAGGGTAAAATTACTGTTGTAGCAGGTTAACTTGTTTGAGGAAAAACGGGGGTGGGGAAGAGAGAAGGCAGTAGGAGTGGTTAGAGGGGGACCTTGATTGACTCAAGACACTACACCAGAGGTACGTTTACTGTAAGGGCCTAAAACCTGCACTCAGCACTTAATGTTATTTATGTTTAGCAGGAAAGACAGACCAACAGTATATACTTTTGAGGATTTTTACAAGGGTTACTTGTTCAATGTCAGACAAGTAAAACTTTTATACAGGAAATATATGTTTGTTTAGAAAGCCAGAAAGGTACAAGGCATACCTGCAAAAATTAGGGTCAGAGACACTAATGTAAGAGTCAGTGTACTTTAGTTACAAGGGAAGGAGGTAAACACTCAAGTAGAAAAGGGCACTATGGCTGACCAAAATAGTGACTCGCTTAGTTACACAGCACTACAAAAGTAAGCTTAACAAATGTTTTTATATGTGTAACCTACTCTGTCTAATTACTGGGAGAAAAACAGTTTTTGTTGAGAGAGTGATAGCCAAATTGCAATCCTGTAGACACTGTTATGCAGCAGCTGCAGTATGCTAGTGGAAGTAATCTGTTTAATTACTGGGAGAAAAACAGTTTTTGTTGAGAGAGTGATAGCCAAATTGCAATCCTGTAGACACTGCTATGCAGCAGCTGCAGTATGCTAGTGGAAGTAATCTGTTTAATTACTGGGAGAAAAACAGATTTTGTTGAGAGAGTGATAGCCAAATTGCAATTCTATAGACGTTGTGCAGCAGCTGCAGTATGCTAGTGGAGGTAATCTGTTTAATTACTGGGAGAAAAACAGTTTTTATTGAGAGAGTGGTAGCCAAATTGCAATCCTGTAGACACCATTATGCAGCAGCTGCAGTATGCTAGCGGAGGTAATCTGTTTAATTGCTGGGAGAAAAAGTTTTTGTTGAGAGTGGTAGCCACATTGCAATCCTGAAGCTGTATTCTTGGCCTTGGACAGTGCTGTTTTAACATGTGCAGCAGTAATACTGGGTGCCTGGCAATCTACTGATATTGTGACTGGTCCTTGGGGGAGGAGAGGGGTAAAGTTGGCACTGAATCTGTCAGCCAGTATACTGGCAATATCTGTTGGCTTGGTATATGAGGTACCATTGTGCAGTAGCTCAGAGCAAATCTGGGTATTGCCATGGAGATTCTTTACATAATTATAGAAGGCCTTGTGGTTGTCTTTACTATCTGCTGCAATTCTGTTTTCATAGCTAGCTTTACAGGATTTGAGGAGGGATCTCAACTTTTTGTTGAGGCTGATAAGGGAGTTTTTCCAGTCTTGGGACTTCACCTTATTCCATCAGTTTCCTCCTTCTGTTGTAGAGTTTGTTTATGGCAGGGTACCACCAGATTGGCTTCCTTTTTTTTGAGGAGAGCATCTTGGTTCTATCGAGTATGGTGAGATTCATGCATTTGTGTATGTGTTCGTACTGTGCATTTGTATATGATTCAGCAGTCGTGCAACTATTCTCCATTTGCCTGGGTGCTGTGAAGTTAGCCACCTCTGTTTTTAGGAGCCCAAAGTTAGCTTTGGAGAAATTTTTCATGGTGGTTACCTTAGTGGGGTGGGGTGGGAGGAATGTGGATTTCCAAGGTCATTAGTTTGTGGTCAGATCTAACCAGGGAGGAGTTGACTATTGGTGTACAGCAATGGTTGCCCATGTTAGTAATGACCAGGTCAAGGATGTTGCTACCTTTAGTGGGGGTAACAAGAAGCTGGTCCAGGGCAATGGAATTAATGAATGAGCCATGGTGCTGTGTTTGATCTAGATTTTATTGTATGTGCTGGAGCATGGGAATCAAGGATACTTAGGAATTCAGTGTTAAAGTGAGCTACAGCCTCTTCTAGTGGTAGATTGTTTAGTTTTGACGAGTCAACTGTTTGTAGTTTGTTTAGGAATATTGAAGTGTCAAGGTTTTTTCTGTTTCTCACTGCTTTATATTTGGTCTGGTGAGGGTTTCCTACCTTATATTTTATGATAAAGGTTAGAAAATGGTCACTAAGGCTGTCAGGGAGAGTGCCAGCAGTATACAGTTGGGGTTGGTTGTTAACTAGGATCCAGACCAGGGTACTTTCCCTGTTGGTTGGTTTGTTTATCCTAGTGGGAAAGGTTATGGTCTGTTTAAATGCAGATAAGTTTATAGGAGTGGGGGTTTCAAAGGAGCAGAGGTGCCAGTTGGTTTTAAAGTCACCAAGAACTATGGTTTCTTGGGGATAAGTAG
The DNA here is from genome assembly GCF_019279795.1 of Protopterus annectens. Taxonomy (NCBI): domain Eukaryota; kingdom Metazoa; phylum Chordata; order Ceratodontiformes; family Protopteridae; genus Protopterus; species Protopterus annectens. The sequence goes on along the minus strand of NC_056744.1, from coordinate 1,490,438,820 downwards.
TGGATAACCAGTACAGGATATCCTCTAGGGTTGTTCTTGTAGGGTTGTAAGTTGTTGCCTGGTGGAATGTATCCACAGACGATGTTTAAGCATTTGTACTGGTTAATCTGTAATTTGGTTATGAGGAGTTCAGCACTGTTGAATTGGGGTGGTTGAATGGTGTCTCTATTAACACAGTGTTTTTGTAAAGGACTGCTATCCCACCTCCTTTCTTAGTAGCATGGTCTAACCAGTGTATATTATATCCTGGGGTAGTATCTCATTGTCGGTAGTACTAGGTTTTAGCCAGGTTTCTGTAAGATACATAATGTCTGGGGAGTGAGTTGCTAGGAGGGCGTGTAGGTTGGGAATCTTATTATTAATACCTCTAATATTTAGGTGAAATGCTAGGAGGGAACTAGTGTGAGTAAAAAGGGGTAGCTTGACTGTGGGGGTTGTGGTTGGAGAGTGGAGGTAACTGGGTGCGGGTGAGCCAGGGTTGGGATTAATATCCCCATGTGTTATAAGGTTATAGTGACAGGATATTCTAAGCTTTAGGAGTTTGTTTATTAGTTTTATATAGTCTTTGTCTTTAGGATTGTGTTTTGTGGTTTTACAGGGGTGATATATTATTGAGGGTCGTTGATTCAGTTTGCTGGGGATGGCACAGTGTTTAGTGTTATGTGTGTAGTTGTGGGTGTCTGTTTAACCTTGTGGGTAGTGAATACCATGGTCAAGTATTTGTTCGTAGGCAGTAAAATGGTAAAATAGAAACAGTATAGGCATTATGGTAATTAGTATTTTTTTATTTGTTTGCATTTTGTTAGGGGGGTGGGTGGGCCAAATTTGATGGTTGATTTTGCTAACAGGGTGTGGAAGAATGAAAGAGAAGAAAAATGGGTGTGGGGGAGGGTTGTTCAATGATTGGATCTTAGTATGAGGGGAGTGGCTGAGCATAGTTTAAATGTAGGAGTAGTGGGGATGGGTGGAAATTGGGGGCAGGGAGGGGAGCAGAGTGAGCCTGAGCACAGCGAGGGTGAGCGGAGCAGGGCTAACACTGACTCCAAGTATTTCCCTGGGCTTATGGTATGTTAAGGTAATGTTTTGGCTGTATTTAGATTTGTTTCTTCTTACACCAAATGATTAGGCTATTTTTAATCTATAGGTTATACACTTGCAGGATAAATTAAAAGCTGCAGGGTATAATTTTCTGGGCTATGTGAGGGAGTGTCGTGGAGCGGGGCTAACACTGACTCCAAGTATTTCCCTGGGCTTATGGTATGGTAAGGTAACATTTTGGCAGTATTTAGATTTGTTTCTTTTTACACCAAATTTTTAGGCTATTTTTAATCTGCAGGTTATACACTTGCAGGATAAATTAATAGCTGCAGGGTATAATTTTCTGGGCTATTTTCTCTGCAAAAGCCCCTGGCTGCTGTCTGTTCCTGGCCCTAGTGTCTTTGACTTTTTACCCTGCTCTCCAAACTGCTGATCTTGCAGTGGTAAATAAGAATCTGCCTGCCTGGTGACAAAGGACCCTTTCCATAATTTCTAAGGTCTCTACACACTGCCTTCTATTCCCTGTATCCTCTCACGAAAGGAATACCCTGCTCTCCAAATAAGAATCTGCCTGCCTGGTGACAAAGGACCCTTTCCATAATTCCTGAGGTCTCTACACACTGCCTTCTATTCCATGTATCCTCTCACGAAAGGAAGAAAGAAAGTATGTGTTGTCCCATAAACTGACTGTAGAACCTATATTTGTAACTATTGCTTCTGGGGTTTAATACAAGCATCCCAGCCAGGACAGTCAGCAGCCATACCCTCCTTTCAGTCCTATAACCAGCACACCTTATCCATTCCCTTACTCTAGCCTCCATTTAGCTGTAAATACCTCTTTCCTTAGTCCTAGACCAGCTAACTCCCTTTAGAACCTATAACTGTAATATTATTGCTGACCACTAGGTGGCACTCTTATCCAGTCCTACCTGACTTACTTACCCCACTTTTTTACAATATTTCCACATTACATCTCTGATGTCTTGTACTAGCTCTTAATGGTATCCTGCTTTATCCTTGTACTCTTACTGCCTACACCCAGCTATCCTGATATTCTCTACCACTGATTCTCCTATCTCTGTACTTACCTACACTCAACTTACCTTCAGTATTCTGCATTTTACTGACTGTTTTTCTTGAAGCTGCTCCACTATTTGTCTCTACCCACTCTGTTCGCCCTGCAGGCTCACTCCGCTCCCCTACCCTGCCCCTATTCGCCTCCCCTACCCTGCCCCATTCCCACCCACCCCCAACACCACTAACCTTATATGACATAACCACACCCTCTTCTACTCTCAACCAATCACAAAGTTACCACACCCCTTACCTTTGCACCAATCACTAGAAAATACTCCACAACAACCTAACCTACCCCCACCTTCTCTAACCAATCCCTTCCTCTCCCTCCAAAACTCCTACCTTCCACATACCAGTCTTATTACTACTCCTTACCTCCTACTTTGCACCTTACAACTAAATTCTTCCAATGACTAAACTACCTACCTCAGGACAGTTACAGCTGCTCCTCCTTATAATACGTCTACCTTCTCTAACGATAGTCAACATTCTGACCTCCTATGAAAAACCATTATGTCCACAATTGCACTATTCCTCAAAACAAACAGCCATACCATATCTTGTTGTCTCACTAAACCACATAAACATAACATCTACCCCATGCTACCTACTAGCAAAGTATCACCGACTAGCCCACATTAGGTATAATTATCTAAAAACTAGGAAGTCTCTAAACCAACACTGTTTATCCCAGAATCCTAAATCTCAATCAAATGTCCACTTATGGAGACATTCATCTAAACCCAGGCCCAAGGAATACTTTTATTACCAAAGCCCACAGTCCTAAGCCCTCTAGTAAACTAACCCCCACCAAACCTCCCAACTCTCTCTTAATAGCACATCTCAATATACAAAGCATAAATAATAAAGTTGCTCAAATCCATGCCCTCTTGGATGTTTACTCATTTGACATCCTATGCCTGACAGAAACCTGGTTAAATCCTGGAACTCAAGACAATGTAGTCATCCCACCCGGATACAATATCTTAAGGCAAGACCGTATAACCAAGAAGGAAGGTGGGGTAGCTATTCTATACAAAGCAGGCATGCGTTACTGCTTCTGACTACAAACCACCTCAGGACAATAATGCCGAAATCCTTATCGCTAAATTACAGCTTAATACTTATAAATCCATCTATATCATCTGTATCTATCTGCCACCTGGTAATAACACCATCACCCTGGAAAATATCCTTAACTGGCTAGCACTAAACTTCCCACAAGAAACTATAGTCCTAGGTGACTTTAATATTGACTGGAAGTCCTGTAGCAATGAAAACCCTACTACCCATATTAACCTACATATTTTTTCTCAAACCATTACCTCCCCAACCAGGATAAATAAACCAAATAAAAAAGAAACTATCTTAGATTGGATTCTTACAAATAACCATCACCAACCATATGATGTAGGGACCCTCCCTGATGATGTGAGTAACCACTTACTTACCTATATCATCAGGCATAAGATCAATATACCCTTCCCACCCACACTGAGAACAACTCGCTCAAATAAAAACTTGAACCCAGATGTCTTCCAAAGTGAACTTAGGGCATGTGATTGGTCACCCTTAAAATACCTCCCACTAGAGGAAGCTGCAAATTACTTAAATTCTAAATTCCTAGCCATTCTAGACCACCATGCACCAACCCGCTCTATCAGAATTAGGGAAATAGACAGGAAAGCCAAACTTCAAGTAACAAAATGAGTGTCCAAAAAGTCCAACAAACCACAAAGTAGCAGTCCTTAACGCTGAATTTATTTCATATAAAAAAGCGTTTTTGCTACTGGAATACGCAGCTTCTTCAGAGGAAATACTTTTTAATCTAATACAAAACGCAGCTCAAACAGTTTAAATAGAACAGCAGGAAATGACATAAAAAACGTCACAGTTGTCGTCACAACCAAAAGTTCAGTTATTTAAAACCATCCAATTAAATAAGAGGTTCATATATTTATATTAAGTACTGAAAAACAACCTTAAGCAGGTTGAATGTTAAGGAACCCCAATTTAAAACATAAATAATAGTAAACAGTGAGACATCATTAAAAGTATGTAAAAAATATGTATAAAAATCTATATGTCAATATATAACTTTTATATTACTTCTCAAAAAAAATTATTTTACCAAGATGACTAATAATAATAAGTCAATTCTGAATATTCAGTTCCCAAAAAAAGAAGAAGTTATCTTAAGTAACTTCTTAATTTGAGAACGGCTGCAATGTTACAATTTTCATTAAGACCGGGAGCTCGAAAGGAATCAAGCTTAAGTTGCCATTCGAGCTCCCGGTTCTCTAATACAAGGGACTGTGGTCCACCTCTAATGGTTGATGGGACATGGTCAATACCCATAAAAGAAAAGTGGTGTCCAGGATTTTTATCTACATGTTTTGCTAGGGCATTGTCACCTTTATTTTTCCTGATTGCATAAGAGTGTTGGTAAATAAGTTCACGGACCATACGGTCCATCTTACCAACGTAAAAAACAGGGCAACAGTCGCAGAAAGCGATATACACCACTGAGCGAGTTTGGCAATTAATTTTGTGATGAATCTCATATTTCTTTTTCCCAATTTCAAATGAGTTACCTATTTTGATGAACTTGCAATAGTTACAGAGGCCACACTTGAAAGAACCTTTTAATCTACTGAAGACTTGGTCAGATGGATTTCTCTGCAAAATTTCTTTCAAGTTACTACCTCTTCTATAAACCACCCTAGGTGAAGGACCCAATTTTTCTAGTAGTATTGGGGTGTTTGAAATAAAATGCCAATTCTTACAAATGATTGACCATATGGCTTGGGAATTGGTATTAAATGTAGTAACAAAACTAAGAGTTAAATTAGGTTCTTCTTTCTTATTCAAGTACATTTGTTGGTGGGTATCTGAAACACTTGTACTAACTGTTAAACATGTGGCATCAATTGGTGCGTTTGCACCAATATCCTCACGTAATACCAGGCTAGTTTGATCAAGGAGAGGTTGGTAAAAACCTACAGTCCTTTTCTGACTGACTTCACAAATAAGCTCGTTAATTAAATCAGGTGGATAACCACGGTTGGTAAACAAATTTTTTAAAAATGAACATTCTTTACAAAAGTCAGAGAAAGAACTACACATTCTACTTGTTCTAACAAGTTGGCCTTTAACTACAGACCGCTTCTGTTTGAACGGGTGAGCACTAGAAAAATGCAAGTAGGAGTTCACATAAGTAGGTTTCCTAAAAATGCTAGCTGTGATACTTAAATTCTAAATTCCTAGCCATTCTAGACCACCATGCACCAACCCGCTCTATCAGAATTAGGACTAAACCAGCCCCATGGCTTACTAAAGAAACCAGGCACAAAATCCTACTTAGAAATAAATGTTGGGCCAAATGGCGAACTACAAAAAAAACGTTAGATCAGCAGAAATTTAGACAGTTGAGAAATAACACAAAGAAAGCTATACTCTCAGATAAAAGAAACTTTTACTTAGAACTCCAGAAAACCCACCACAATAAACCACAAAAGTTTTGGGCAACCATTAACAAACTTCTTCTCCCAGGTCATTCCATTACACCAACCCCACAGGGCACTGATCATGAGAATCCCAAGCAAACTGCCAATACCTTCAATACCTTTTAAACAGAAGCCATTCAAACTCTTGCCAATCAGCTAACACCTGACAGCTTAACTTTGCTAACCTCAAGTACTAGCCCACTCCTTCCATTTCACTTGCAACCAGTCCCAACATCACACATTCTCACCCTTATCCAAAAACTTAAACCAACTACCCCATCAGCTGACCAACTACCTGCTGAATATCTGCAAATAGCAGCCTAATCCATAGCCTATCCCATTTCCATCCTGATTAACAGAACCATAATCGAAGGCAACATCCCAAATGTCTGGAAAATTTCTCACATTATCCCCCTACATAAAGGTGGTAACTCCAACGAATTGTCTAACTATCGCCCCATAGCCTTACTTTCTCCTCTGGCAAAAATAATGGAAAAATGCATCCATAGACAACTCCTCGACCACCTTATCCAAAATAACTTGCTTTCTAAATGTCAACACGGATTTAAGCCCTTCCACAGTACTACCACTGCCCTCTTATCCTTTTCTGACTGCATTAATAAAAACTGTAACAACAATATGCTTTCCTCTGCACTTTTTATTGACCTTTCAAAAGCATTTGATATGGTCAACCATCAGATATTTTTAAATATCCTTAAATCCCTTTCACTAGATGCACTGGCTATAAAATGGTTGCATTTTTACCTGGAAAACAGACAGCAGGCTGTGCTATGGGATAATAATCTATCTACCCACCTCCCATTACCCTTGGTGTCCCCCAAGGATCCATATTAGGACCTTTGTTGTTCTCAATTTTTATTAACGATCTTCACTCAGTAATTCCCCCTGCTACTTGTATTCAATATGCAGACGATTCCACACTAATATGATCAGCCACTTCACCATCTGAACTACAGTCCTTAACCCAAAAGGTATTTAATACAGTAGAACAATGGTTTACTCAGCGCTGCCTCCTGTTGAACCCAAAAAAAAAACAAAACTCTTGATCTTTCCTCTGACCTGGAAGTCCTCCATAGTAGATTTTACTGTCACATCTAACAATGGTACACTCATATCTCCTGATCCAACTACAAAACTCCTTGGAATAACAATTGATAACAATCTTAACTTTGACACTCATATCAACAACACAATAAAAACTGTAAATAGAAAACTGGGCTCCCTCTATAGGATCAAACCATTCCTTACTCCAGCAGCCAGAATAACTATTGCCCATACCCATCTAATGTCTACACTCCTCTATACCTCACCAATATATACTAAACTGTCTAAGAATAACCTCAGCAAATTTGAAAAATCCTACAACAACATTGCCAGATTTGCCACTGGCAATCCATTTAGAACCCACCACTGTTATAATTTAAAGCAGCTAGGATGGCTTGAGTTACAAAATCAACTAAAATTTCACCAACTTACCATTGCCCACAAGACCCTTTACCAACCTACTAATACTCCAATACTTTCAACCCTCATTACCCCCTATAAAAATCTTAACACCTTACACTCTTCAAATAAACTACTTGTTACAAGATGTAAATCCAACAACCTGGCTGGAGACTTTCTATTCTCCAATACTGTTGGGCACAACTGGAACCTACTCCCCAGTGAACTAGTATCACTATCCTCAATATCACTTTTCAAATCTAAACTGAAATTGTATCTTAGAACACACTGGCTATGCCCTGTATTAACCCAGACTAACTTCTCATTTTATGATGAGCTACTGCTTATACACTACCTCTCTCTATTATATCCAGTTTCCTGAATAACAAAGAGAAGTTTATTCTTGTAAATACTACCTTTGTTTGTGGTGATTTCTAACTTATTATTTGTTATATGTATGTTAGTGGTTTATGTTTCACTTGTGAATTACCTGTTATTATTTGCTAAATTGTATTTACCTGTTAATTTCTTTGAATTATGATATTGGAGCTTATCTCCCTGGGCCTCTACTGAAAATGCACATATATCCAGTTAGACTAGCCTGGTTAACAAATGTAAAATAAAATAAAAAAAAAAATGTGAGGGAGTGCCGCGGAGCGGGGCTAACACTGACTCCAAGTATTTCCCTGGGCTTATGGTATGTTAAGGTTTTGGCTGTACTTAGATTTGTTTCTTTTTACACCAAATTTTTAGGCTATTTTTAATCTATAGGTTATACACTAGCAGGATAAATTCATAGCTGCAGGGTATAATCTTCCGGGCTCTGTGAGGGAGTGCAGGGTAAAATTACTGTTGTAGCAGGTTAACTTGTTTGAGGAAAAACGGGGGTGGGGAAGAGAGAAGGCAGTAGGAGTGGTTAGAGGGGGACCTTGATTGACTCAAGACACTACACCAGAGGTACGTTTACTGTAAGGGCCTAAAACCTGCACTCAGCACTTAATGTTATTTATGTTTAGCAGGAAAGACAGACCAACAGTATATACTTTTGAGGATTTTTACAAGGGTTACTTGTTCAATGTCAGACAAGTAAAACTTTTATACAGGAAATATATGTTTGTTTAGAAAGCCAGAAAGGTACAAGGTATACCTGCAAAAATTAGGGTCAGAGACACTAATGTAAGAGTCAGTGTACTTTAGTTATAAGGGAAGGAGGTAAACACTCAAGTAGAAAAGGGCACTATGGCTGACCAAAATAGTGACTCGCTTAGTTACACAGCACTACAAAAGTAAGCTTAACAAATGTTTTTATATGTGTAACCTACTCTGTCTAATTACTGGGAGAAAAACAGTTTTTGTTGAGAGAGTGATAGCCAAATTGCAATCCTGTAGACACTGTTATGCAGCAGCTGCAGTATGCTAGTGGAAGTAATCTGTTTAATTACTGGGAGAAAAACAGTTTTTGTTGAGAGAGTGATAGCCAAATTGCAATCCTGTAGGCACTGCCATGCAGCAGCTGCAGTATGCTAGTGGAAGTAATCTGTTTAATTACTGGGAGAAAAACAGATTTTGTTGAGAGAGTGATAGCCAAATTGCAATTCTATAGACGTTGTGCAGCAGCTGCAGTATGCTAGTGGAGGTAATCTGTTTAATTACTGGGAGAAAAACAGTTTTTATTGAGAGAGTGGTAGCCAAATTGCAATCCTGTAGACACCATTATGCAGCAGCTGCAGTATGCTAGCGGAGGTAATCTGTTTAATTGCTGGGAGAAAAGTTTTTGTTGAGAGTGGTAGCCACATTGCAATCCTGAAGCTGTATTCTTGGCCTTGGACAGTGCTGTTTTAACATGTGCAGCAGTAATACTGGGTGCCTGGCAATCTACTGATATTGTGACTGGTCCTTGGGGAGGAGAGGGGTAAAGTTGGCACTGAATCTGTCAGCCAGTATACTGGCAATATCTGTTGGCTCGGTATATGAGGTACCATTGTGCAGTAGCTCAGAGCAAATCTGGGTATTGCCATGGAGATTCTTTACATAATTATAGAAGGCCTTGTGGTTGTCTTTACTATCTGCTGCAATTCTGTTTTCATAGCTAGCTTTACAGGATTTGAGGAGGGATCTCAACTTTTTGTTGGGGCTGATAAGGAGTTTTTCCAGTCTTGGGACTTCACCTTATTCCATCAGTTTCCTCCTTCTGTTGTAGAGTTTGTTTATGGCAGGGTACCACCAGATTGGCTTCCTTTTTTTTGAGGAGAGCATCTTGGTTCTATCGAGTATGGTGAGATTCATGCATTTGTGTATGTATTCGTACTGTGCATTTGTATATGATTCAGCAGTCGTGCAACTATTCTCCATTTGCCTGGGTGCTGTGAAGTTAGCCACCTCTGTTTTTAGGAGCCCAAAGTTAGCTTTGGAGACATTTTTCATGGTGGTTACCTTAGTGGGGTGGGGTGGGAGGAATGTGGATTTCAAAGGTCATTAGTTTGTGGTCAGATCTAACCAGGGAGGAGTTGACTATTGGTGTACAGCAATGGTTGCCCATGTTAGTAATGACCAGGTCAAGGATGTTGCTACCTTTAGTGGGGGTAACAAGAAGCTGGTCCAGGGCAATGGAATTAATGAATTCCAGGAAAAGTTGGGCAAGTGTATTAGTACATGAGTAGTTTTCCCAGTTAATGGAGGGGTAGTTGAAGTTGCCCAGTATGAGAGTGTTAGGTTGGACCCTAATATTCTCCCGTGTGCTCAGCAATGTGGAGTGTGAGTCTTGGGACATAGTTGGGGACCTATAGCAGGCTACGACCTGAATCACTGTCTTACCCAATGTCAGCTCCACCTGAAGTATCTCAGATGCATTATGTTGTGTTACCAGTCTGGAAGTGTGCACATCCTTTATGAATATGGAAACACCACCACCTGTGGAGCTTCGGTCCAAGTTCTGGGGCCAAAAGATGTGGAATGAGTTATAGCCTGGTAGTGCAGGGGTGCTTTCTGCTGCTTTAAACCAGGTCTCTGTTACGGCACAAATCTCGATATTCTCCATTTTATGGAGTGCTTTGAGCAAATGCATTTTGAGATATGGACTTCTAGTGTTTAGCAGCGTGACCCTCAGATTGCATTTGCTTGTAGCTGTTATGGTGGTAATTTGGTCTTTGGAACACAACCTAAAAAAGGTGCTATAGGGGTGGCAAGAGCCTTGGCCAGCATCCAGAAGCCCAGAGGTGACAGATGCAGGCCATCTCTGGCAAAGCATCGAGGTCTGTCAGTCATGTCATCCCAGACAGACAGATACTGGATCCCCTTAGAATGACACCAGAAACTTAGCCAATTGTTGAAATCAATCATTTTCTGCTTGTACTGTGGTACATTCTGGGTGATGGTAGGATGCTGCTCAGGGCTAGGGTCATACCTGCCTGGGCTACATAATCCAAGAGCTCCTCCATGTCTCTTTTCATGTAGTCCAGGGAGGTACATTTCAGGTCATTTACACCCACATGTACAATGACAGTGTCATATTTGTACCTGTTGTTGAGGGACCTGAGTGCATGCATTATGTGGTGGATCCTGACACCTGACAGGCAGCTGACTGTTACTTTCTCTTTATTCAACCTAGTGAGTGGGACAGCAATGTGCCTCACTATTGAGTCACCTATGACCAGTGTGTTGGGCAAGCTGTTTTGCCTTAGGGGCTTTGCTTGAGTGGCACATTGTTTAGGAGAGTTATGTGTCTCGTGATTAGTTTTGTGTTGTGGTAGTTGAGTGTGTTTCTGCCTTAGAGGTCTCTGCTGTTTGGGTAGATTTTTATTGAGAGCCTCCGTGAAGGTAGGTGTGTGGTTTGTGTTTTTATGTGAAGGCAGTGCTGGTGTGTGTTCTGGAAGGCTATGTGTTCCATGTGGTGTGGTGCAAGTGTTGACCTTTTCCTCTTGACCAGCTATTCCGGTCTTGGAGGGAGAGTGCGTGGCTTCCAATTTGAATATATAAGTGCATCTCTCACAAGTCTGAGTGTTGGGAGGTAAGAGGAGAGGGTTGTCAGTGTACATGAGGCAGTTGCTACATTGCCCCAGGATGCCCAAGTTCACCAGGTTAATAGAAGAAAGCACAGGGAACTGACCTTTAGACATGCCTGGAGGGGTGGGCATTAATAATAAGTACTGAAGCTGTTTCCTTGTAGAACATTAAGTGCTGGTAGCACTTTTGTGTGCTACAATAATTGCTACAAGAAGTCTGGTAAAGTGGTAGACTAATAATCTAGTATAAGTGCAGGAGAGAAGCGAGAACTGGCAGATCTAAGGGAAAAATTGAAGAGCAGACTTAGGCTCTGCTTAGAAGCTTACAAACAGTCCTGGATACAGCAAATCTGTATCTAGACTAGACTAGTTACAGGAAAGGCGGGAAGCAAACGCAAATGTGGGTTTTTAAACCAGAAAGTTCAAAGAGATGGAAAAACTGCCCAAACAGCCAATAAACTACAATTTCTGAGCCAGAAACCACTCCTGTTGTATTAGAAAGGCTACCTAATGCTTACCACTCTCACTGATAAGCTAGAAGGTTTCCCTCCAACACAGAAAAGCTTGGGGGCTCAGAAACTTACAGACAGTCCTGGATACAGCAACTCTGTATCTGGACTAGACAAGTTACACGAAAGGTGGGAAACAAGCACAAAAGTGAGCTTTTAAGCCAGAAGTAGAAAGAGATGGAAAAACTGCCCAAGCAGCCAACACACTACAATTTCTGGGCCAGAAACCACTCCTCCTGTGGCAGATAGGCTACCTAGTGCTTACAACTCTCACTGATAAGCTAGAAGGCTTCCCTCCAACACAGAAAGGCTTGGGGGGCTCAGAAGGTTACAAACAGTCCTGGATAAAGCAAATCTGTATCTGGACTAGACTAGTGACAGGACTGGTAAGAAACAAGTGCAAACAAGGGCTTTTAATCTAGAAGTTGAAAAAGATGGAAAAACTGCCCAAATGGCCAATAAACTACAATGTCTGGGCCAGAAACCACTCCTCTTGTGGTAGATAGGCTACTTAGCGCTTTCCACTCCCACTGATAAGCTAGATGGCTTCCCTCCAGTACAGAAAGGCCTGGAAGGCTCAGAAGCTTACATACAGTCCTGGATACAGCAAATCTGTATCTGGACTAGACTAGTTACAGGAAAGGTAGGAATCGAGCTTAGAATTTTTTTTTTTTACAGAAAAGCAGCTAAAACAACATTAAAAACAATTCAAGTGTAGTGCAAGCTAGCACACTTGAGTGTGTAACTGTATTAAAGCAAATACAGTTTAAATAAATGTAATGTATTCAAAACGTATTCTGAACCGAATTGAATTATTGTTTTATTCAACTCTGAACAGTTAAAAGGTGCAAAAATATATACTTAGTGGCTCAGAAGCACACTCAGTCAGAACATAGGGAGATTCTAGTAAAGTTTTTATTTTTTTTTTTTTTTTTTTTTTTATTTTTAGTAAAGTGGAAAGGGAGAGCAAATGTATAAAAGTTGCAAAAAGTGTACTTATCAGTTTGGAATAGATTCCAACTCTGCGCCCAGTCAGGAGATCTATCAGATTTGCACCAATTCACAGAAATGCAGTAAAGTAATATTTGGTCATGTTCAGTAAAAGAAAGTATTATATTTATCAAACAATTTGTAAAATACTGCTACAGTCACTGACTTCTTTATGAGAAAATATGTTCCCCAACTTGACTGTAAATTAAAAAAGAATTGACATTCCATATTTTAAAACTCTCACATCAAAAAACAACTCAGTTCTGCATTTAGAAAGTCATTTACCTGTTTTCCTAAGATGTGCTGTGCAGGCAGACATCCACCAAAATGTACGTCAATCAGTACTACTTTGCCTCTATTTTGGTAATGGGGAGCTCCCACTGCATATGTGACTTGAGAGTGATTTCTTAATTCTTTAAGTGCATAACCTGTAGGATAAATTGCACCATGACTATTCTGTGGCTGTAAATATAAGTAAATATTAAAATACAATACTCAAATCTTTGCTTATGATTTATTATTAGAATACTTTCACAGTTATCAATCTTGTTACATAAATAAAGTGAAATTATTAAATATAGCCTTATTCAAAAAGAAATTGGAGTTGTGTAAGAATTTACCACAGCAGTAGATGTCTAAATCATACACTGTAGCAGTACTACTGACACAAGTGAACTATCTTGCCAACAACACTGTACATGTGTCCAATATGCCAAAGCCTGGGTGCCTTTCTCTGTCAGTATATCTGCCTCATGAAGGTACAAGACAGTGTGTTGCTACATAAAGGATGTATGGATGCAAAGTTCCTCAGAACATCCTTGGCCTAGGAGAAGAAAAAATGAGGCAAAAACATAAAATGAATACGACTCATCTCAGCAGAGTGAAGACAGAAAAATAGATCCAAAGGGAAAGGAGGGAGGATGCAGATGCTGCAACAGTTATCATTTCAGACATTTACTATTATTGTAAGGTTTTACATAACTGCATTATATCCTTCATATAATTACTGTTACAGTATTCCTGATATATGTGAAAATTCATAAAGGTTTTTGATTTCCTGAGATGAAGACTAAGGCATGGAACTGCATTACTTTCTACCAAAATGTCCTTAGCTGATTCAATTTTTTATTATTATTAAAGCAATTAAAACATCCAAATAATTCCGCAGATTTCCACTGAAACATTATATGAGAGTACCTTCCAATAGACCTTTAGTAGAAAAGAATGGAGTTAATAAATTAATATCAGGGTTTTAAATTGATGATAATTTAGATTTTTGTAGAACTGAGTTTACATAGTTGGATTGAGATGGAGAAGAAATATTGTGCTGTATGTAATTGCAGAATATTAACCATAAATGATTTTTTAGATCATAATAACAGGGTGAGATTTTCATTTTTTATCATTACATGATCAAATAGGTAATCTCTTCCAGTTAGCAGAACAGTTGAAGCCAATCATCTGCAATTTGAATGATAGCAGCACTGACATATATTTCGAGATCAGAAAGTTTTATACCTCCTTTATCCCATGGTTTAATATATAGGGAGTAGACGATTTTTGTTTTTTTTTGGGGGGGGTACCATAAGAATATTAATGTTAATTTTTTAAGCAAAAAATATTTAAAGGGATACAGGGAAGTCATATATAAAATGTATAAACTTTTTAGTGAAATGATCATCTTTATTAATTGAAGTACATCTTCAAATGACAGAAATAATTTAGTCCAAGATTCTATTAGCTTAAAAGTGAGATCTAGTTTTTTTGTATTAATTTTAGTATAATTCTTTTTAACATTAATTTATAAATATAAAAAATCTTGAGACTATTAAGGAAAGTTATGATATGATGATAAAGATAAGTCAAAGCATTTATTTAATAGAAAAATGTAGATTTTTGAGATAAAATAATACATCTGAAATTTTACTAAAATCAAAGCTTATTTAAGAGATTGGTGTAAATCTATGAGAGCTAACATGATACTATCTGCAAAGAGCAACAGTTTGGATTCATAGTCAGCACCTGTTTTTATTCCATGAATTACAAAATATTCCATATCAAGTAGTAATGATCTTTATTTATATATATGAATTACTAAAATGTCAACAGCTAAAACAAACAACACTATGGAAAAATGCAACCCTGTCTGTTCCCTTTAGCAACTATGACTGGATTAGATGTAAACCGGACTTTGTTAATATATGCTTTTTTATCTTTATACAGTTGCTTTAGTGAATTAATAAAATGAAGTGGGAAGTCAGAGGCATGTACTACTTCAAAGAGGCAGGTCAAATCTAGAGAATCAAAAGCTTTTTCAATGTTAAGACTAATAAAAACAGGTCTGTATCATTATTTATAGTTATAATAAGTTAATAATCTTTTGATATCATAAAATAATAATAATAATAACAATAATAATAATAATAATAATAATCCTATTTGTTTACCAGCTAGGCCCACTGGATACACAGTCCTTTTTCAAGGGCAACCTGGGAACAATATCTGTTGAAGTAACTTGCTGAAGGTCACACAGGAGGCAAACAATGGTTTAGGGAAAAAAATGACATCAGGTTCACAGTAACTAGGCATGGAGACCATTAAGAAGCCCAGCCCCAATTCCCAATTGCTCCAATGTTCTGTTTGGTTAAGTGATTTGTTCAGTGTTACACAGTAGGTAAATGAAGGTGGAAAATTCATACCCTGCACAATTGGCACAAGTAGCAGCTAATTAACAATAGAACTTCAGTCCCCTGCACTATCTTGCGTACGTCTTCTGGATATGAACTCCATTTGATCATCACTAATTAGTGAAGAAATAAAGTTTTTTTTTACTCTATTTGCATGAACATACAGGAATAATCTATAACCAAGATTTAATAGAGTAATTGTTCAATAAGCTGAACAAGAAATGGCATATTTACCTTCTTCTGGAATTGGAGTAATAAATGAAAATTTCCACAAAAGAAGAGTTATTAGTGATTTTTGTTTCTCTAAATGAACTTTATGCAAGAAATGGAATGTTCTACTGGGTAACAGCTTGGACAATTCGGGGATTATACCATCAGGACCAGGAGATTTATTATTTTATCAATCTTTTATTTTTTACATACTTTTGAAAATGAAATAATTTTGAGCAGAATATTCCTACAGTTTTCTGATAATTTAGAAATTTGTAATCTGTTTAATGAATTTTTAATTAACTCTGTTGAAAAAGATTTATTAGTTGAGTTGTTTAAAAAAGTACAGTATCCATTAAACTGACATAAAAATACCTTGAATGACAGTAATACTTTTACCATGTTTAGATGATCCTATTTCTCTAACATGATTAAATCTTAAACCATTTTAACTCTTTTAATTAGGTTATCCATATCTCTGGGTGACATTGAATAAGAAGATAATTTAATTTTTTTTCAAAAGCATGAAGTATTTTGTGTTGAAGAATTTCTTGATAGATGTATCACCTTTCTGATAAGATAAATTAAGGGCATGAAGTTTGTTTTGAAGCTTAACTTTATTTTTACACCATGTTATGGATTTACCATAAATATAAGATTTGAAGCAATCCCAAAGTATCATTTTACTAAAATTATCAGTATTATTTGTTTTCATAAAAGATTCCACTTCAGAGTAAAACTAATCTTTGAACATGTTTATGTTAACTATATAAGGCAAAATATTATTAATGAATGGAAGAGTTTTAAAGTTAGAAATACAATTTAAAAGTAGAGAGCTGTGGTCCTAAAAGGGGAAAGTTGTTTAGCTCAGAAATAGAATTATAGGAAATAAACAGTTTGCCAGTTCTAGTTTATTAAATTTAAGTCTGCATCAATATGAATTCAATTTATTAACTACTTGAAATGTATTTTATCTTTAAAAAAAAACATCTAGTGACATATGGAAGAATGAACAGGTCAATAAAAAGCAATGATAATTGATAAAAATCATAGAATTAAAAGAATTCCTAGATTAATAGAATGAAATTGTACTCCTTTCTCCCTTTTCTAAATCAGACCAACAACTCAAGTTAAAAATATAAAATTAAATGATGAGACTAAAGAGCTCTGTAGTAAAAATTAAAATTAATCAGCTAACCTAGTAACAAGTGTGAATAATATTATAGATGTTTAAAATGTATTAGTCAATTAATTAAAATTACATTTTTTATGTTGTTTCAATTCTATTTTTTGTAAGTAATAATTGTTATTACTTCTTTTTATTCCAGTTTTAATCTAATTTACTCCTTACTTCAAATATTCTGTACTCAATGGATCCTTCTTATCACACAGTCATATAACTTTTATTAATACATACATATAATATAATATGACTTTACCTCATGGCTTCTTATAAATCAAAGATAAATTCTCAGTCCATAACTTGACCTCCATTACTAAGTTAAAATATCTAACACAATTTACTGTATAGTAATCAATATGATTTATAGTCATTATTAAAGATTACGTTAAAGATTAGTGTCATTAACTTACAATGTTTCTAAAAATACAGAATATTATGTAGCTATACAATCTAACTTATCATTTTTATGTTGAAAATCTATAAATATCAGTTTCATTTTAATGGTAGTAAAGATCATACAACTGTTATGAAACTAAAGAACTGATAAGCTATATGAAAATAAATATTTCTTTTAAAGGTAGTTCCATATATCTCCATATTAAATAAACTTCAAGAAGATAAGAAAATGAGTTATCATTTAAAATGGAAAGACTAGATGAAGTAAGTAAATGAAAACATTTCAGAAATTAATATCCCAGTTCCTTATTTTACTGTATTATATCTTCCTTCCCCTCTTTTGGAGTCTCCCTCTCTGTATATGTGTGTGTGTGTGTGTATATATATATATATATATATATATATATATATATATATATATATATATATATATCTATATATACACACACACACACACACACACATAAATATATGGATCCCCTTCAGATAGTCAGACTTTTAAAAGCTCAACTTTCACATGGCCGAAACCATATGATCGAGGTTTTAAAAGCTCGACTGGTCTGAATGGAGATCTCCATACAGTGTGGAACGGTGAGATTTCCCATTTCCGCAATGTAGTGCAATCTCAGAGTTGGTATATTTAAGTAGCAGGGGGTGTGGGGGTACAGGTGGGCTTGCCCCCTGCTAGACACATTTAGTTTTTTTTTGTTTGTTGTATTTTTTTTTTACATGATCGATATTTCAAATGTTTAATCACATGGTCTCGGCCATATGAAAGTCGAGCATATGAGATTTTGATCATGTAAAGTAGATCCATACACACACACACACACACACACACACACACACACACACACACACACAAACCCTGTCCCTGGAGGCCTTATCAACTTTGTAATGAGTGATAAAAGTATGAGGTTTAGAACAGGTGGCTGCAGCACAAATGTTATCAAGGGGCAATTTGGCTTGGAACGCAGAAGATGTAGAAACTGCTCTGGTCGAGTGAGCTTTAATCTTGTGTAATAAAGGCATATTAGCAGCTGAATAAACAAATGTGATACAATCAGATAGTCATTTAGAAAGAGTTGTTTTGGCCACTGGTCTACCTTTTCTGGCTTCAGAGAATGACACAAAGTGTTGGTTTGATTTCCTGATATCTTTTGCTCTTTCCAAATCAAATCTGAGCTGTCTGTGAACGTCAAGTTTGTGCGCATATACTCCAATTTATTGGAATGGTTATGACTGAAAATGGGTAAATTGATTATATATGTTGTGGATACGGTATGTGTACAAAAGAACTAATTTGACCATTTGGTCACAGGAGAATAACATGCTGATGAATATATCAAAAACTAAGCATATGAGATTTGAGAGACACAGCTTGAAAGGTGAATATTTAACACAGTGTACAGTGATTGAAACTGTAGATTCATTTAATGACCTAGCTATATGGTAGATCCAGGTTTAATGACAGTTATAGAAATATGGATTGTATAAAAAGATTTATAAATTCTAGATTTTAGGAAATCAGAAATGATGAAATCAGTATTTGTTAGTTACATTAGACCAAAGCTTGAGTGTGGAATAACTCTACGGAAACTTTGTAAGAAAACAAGCATGAGTAAATTGGAAAGAATACATAGAAATATGCCAAGGGAATCCATGGATGCAAAAATTTAAGTTATTATGAAATACTAAAATATCTGAACTTGTACAGTGTTTCATATAGATATTAAGAGGAGACCATATTAACGTATACAGAACATTTACAAACCACTAACTCTGGGAATGTTTGGGGTTTTCAAAAAATACTAGAGAATCATCAGACAACCAATGTAGAAGATAATAGAGGAATGACAGCTAAACTAATTTGTTCTCTAAGAATTGTAGCTGATACATCTCAACTGTCCCTGATTTTGACTCAAATTTTAGCTCTGTCCCTCTTAATCCCTCCTAAAACTAGTGACATTTGGAGGAGAGGTGGTGAATTACACTTAATGAATAATGACAATAATTAAGAGTTATATACTTTTTTTACTTCAGAAAATGTATAGTAATTCACATGCTCTGATTCTGTCAATGTCTCACTTTAATAGCACTAATATTTTAAAAGTGTCCCTGATTGTCCCTAATTTCTTCTGTTTGTCCCTGATTTTGTTGAAATTTGTCCCTGATTAGTTGAGAGCTTACTAGTTTAGATATTTTTAAGAACAACATGGACAATTAATATAATAACAACTGTTTTGTTACACTGCAGGCAAGAAGGGCATCATTGCTCATGCCTGAAATATTTATATGTATGCATGTATGTAGGAATTGTTAAAGAAAGTTGAATCAAAACCAAATTTAAAAGGCTAATAAAGGCAGACCAGGATAGTGTACTACAAAACCAGATATAGTAGCTCATGAAAATAAACAAATGTAGCATTGATTACTGAAATTGCTACACCCAGGGATTAAGGTTTCTTGAGTACAGAAAGACACAAAGTCATAAAATATCATAATTTGCAGGCAGAAATGACAGCAATGTGGAAGAAAAATACCCACACCGTTCCAATATTAGTAGGAGCAATGGGTCTAATAAAAAAAAAAAGAATTTACAGTCACACTCAGATATGCTACCAAGAATCCCATATGAATTACAAAAGAAGGAAATTTGGGGCACTTAGCAGGTGATGAGAACAGCACTCTCAGCGAACACCAGTGACTGAAACAATACTAATTTCATGAACTCTAATCATACCGTGACTTAGAAATGAGAACTGCAACGGTAATTTAATGGTATTAGTAACTCAAAATACACAGAGAAATTAAACTAAGAAGTAGCAGTAAGCATCCAGAATTTGGTCTGCTTAACATGCAGGTTCATCTTGTTTTGGTACAGGATGAGCCTGAGGTCATTTTTTTTGTTGGCACTAAAAAGAATTTTTAGTAGACCCTGGATCTTCTCTGGTCTGGTGGGAGTCTCTGGATGACTTGTTTTTGTAGCAGCTGGAAAATCTCAGCTGCATCTGCTGTTCAGTCATGGCATAGCACATTGGGAAGGCATTTTCTTTTTAAATTTGGGAGGTGGACAAAAATGGAATAGAGTAACATTGGGAAACCACTCAATGCCCATACATCTGAAGTACTGGCTTCCTAAGCTTCTGGGTGCACAGATATGCATTTCATGACTACTTCCAACATGCAGCATTTGGGCAAGCATTCAGGAAAGCTGAAATGGCTTACCAGAGAAGGTACCTCTGAAGCTTTGGTTTTGCAGACTGCCACTGACACATGGAAGAGTCCATAAAAGCTTATCCTTCTGCCTCAGAGGGCATTGTCACCCAGACTGTCCTATAAGAACTGCTGTGATTTATGAAAAATATTTTCCTGCCACCACACTGATTCCAAATGGTCTGTTGGGGGAAGGAAAATGGAACTCCCACAGCAGAAGAAACTTTTCCCATCCTGCTTGTTCTTCATCAAATACACCTTAACTGTATGTCCAAAGAAGGTGGTCCCATAAGAGGGGCATTAAGAAAGGATACCTTAAAGCACTCTGCAAAATTACAGAAGTGCATCTAGGTGTGCCATTGACCATCTACATCTGTGCCCGCTGCTGTTGTAAATTAGCCATATGGAAACATTAGAAATAGAAAGCATAGTGGGCATCTGAGTTTCTATTGATTTTTGAACCTCCAGAGACTGTAAAGAAGCCATGGATTTATACATTTCATTAACAAAGTCACAATGGCATTTTGTCAAATAAGCTATATAATTTGGGGCATGGACAGCAAATGAGATTGTAGCATGTGTACTTAACCAATCAGTCCAATGCTCAGGACTCCCTGTTGTGAAGATGAACCAATGAGCTCTCTTCCAATATGACTTTTTTTAGTGGCTGCACCACTGATAACAATATGTACAGCAGGATCCTTGCTCCTGTAAGCCCAGTCTTTATGGGGTGGCCAAAATATTATTCTGTTTACATGTGATTGGTTCCACTGCATTGAGTTCACTCCAAGCTTGCCAAGACACCAAATTAATGAGGGAGTATGGAGGGGTGCTACACATGACATAGGTGGAACAGCACTTAAACCTTGAGGGAAAAAAAAACTCCTCCAGGGAAGGGGCTTCAGTGGTCCATCCTCCACATTGCCTCATCAATTCCAATAAGTTGACAAAGGAAGCACCCTTGTAGGGAACTTTGGGGACACCTCTTCACTTAGGTTAGAATTCTCTGAGATGTCCAGGTGTTTCCCCCTATACAGGCTCTTTTTGTGTATTTGCTGGGGAGAGGGGGACTCCAGGGGAGACACAGAAGCCAAAGTGGAGCTCCTAGGCTTGGGCTGGGTAAAGCCAGATCGTGCAAGCTCTTCCAAAGACCACTTCTGAGGAAACAGACATAGGGACCTGGATGGATCTGGTACCAGTGCCAAATATCTTGTCTCAGAGTGAGACAACAGTCTCTTAGCAACATCAAACACCAACACCAAAACTGGCCAGGTGAAGTGAGGGAGAAAGAGTCCTTTTGATCCTCCAATCTCATGGCATCTCCGAACTCCACCAATGTTCAGTTTAGATCTGATGAAGAATTCAGAGCTAAGCTATGAAGAGAGACAATGCTCCCAGGGAAAGTGACAGATCTAATACTCCTGACCCCAACATCTCTGGTCCAACCTCTTGGTGTTGAGATGCCTGAGAGACTAACAACATCAGAATCAAGGCCATCAAGGCAGAATTCTGTGCCAAAGGTAACCTTGCAATAGTTAGCAGCATCAGGGCCAACCAGCTAAGGGTTAGACTGAAAGTCAATGCAGCCAAAGAGAGGCCCATAGAAGGAAATGAAACTGTTGGAACTGACTGAACAAAGGCTTCAGTGGTTGACACTGGATGGAAACCTAAACCAAGAGACAGGGATAATGCCTGGTTTCATCTGGGTCTGCAAGAATGATCTTATAAGTTGGTCCAAATCAATATCCTTGATGCTCCTAGCAGACCTCATGGACCTAGTTGAAGCCATCAAAAGAGGCTTTTTGTGTCCAGACACAGGGAAGTTAGACTACTGCACCCAAAAAGGCGAGTCTTGGACCCAAAGAAGAGACAGCTTCAAGGAGGATTTGACAGGTGTAATAGGGTGGAATGGGGTGAAAGTCCTGTCAAAAATCAGAGTTGCCAGAAGCCAGGCTCTTGGGATATCCTGGTCCACAAAAACGTATAATCTGAAGATGAGTTCGATGTTGGATCCAAAACTGAAGAATAGTGCCTGGAAGGTGCTGACTCTTAATGTAAAGACTGAATCAAAGCCACTGAAGGCCTTGATGTCTGCCCTACACTTTTTTGATTACCTTTCCATGAGTTTCAGTCTTTTTTCTTTCTCTTTCTCTTACTTCTTCATCATTTCTATATTTGTTTCTTGTTTGGTGCTATAATGCTCTCCTTTTTCTTATCCAACTTCCTTTTAGGATCAGGGATGGAGAAACATCAAAGATGAATCTGAAGCAGGTAACAAACCCTTCAGAATCAGCTTGACCCTTCTGTTAGTTTGGGCCCTACTACCAAATGCTGAACAGGCCTTACACTCTTCCTCAAAATGAGCTACACCTAAACAAATTACATATTTTCCATGTCTTTCTTGGGGCTGAAGCTTATACCCACAAACCAGGCATTTTTTAAAACATGAGGACTTGTACATTATGTAGCAATGAACAATCACTTAAGTTTAGTAAAAAAACAGAGAACAGTAAATAGCAACAAGCACTGAAAACCACACACTATAAAAGCTGTAAAGGTTATAAAACCCTATAAGACACTCTTAAAAGCTCTACCACACTAATAGTAACTAGTAGTCCACATACGTAAAATCTAGACTAATAATACCAATGGGCAGTGTAGAGAAAGGCAGGAAACACTGCACTAAGTAACTATTCTAATGTCTACTAACTACTGTCTATATTAACTTTATTTAAGAAGGGGAGGAGGAATCTAATATTGCAGAATAAATATGTCAAGAAAAGATCAAAATAATCAAAAATATTACAAAAATGTTGAACAACTAGCTTTAGCTGCAAAGACATGTCAGGCACATGAAAGCAGCTAACGAGATCTGAGCAATATCAGGCTTGTGGGGTAGTATGGGACAGGAGGCAGAACTTCACAACTAATGGTCTGGAAAAGCTAGCATTGGATTTGAGGAATCCACAAGATGAGACAGATGGGAAAAACAACATCAAATCAGGACTTCCACATATTGAAGTTTTCTAGAAATTTTGGAGAGATATTACCCCAGGAATGCTTGTGACAACAATATTACTCCAGGAATGCCTGTGACAACATATGCAATTTAAGCAACTTTTCAAGGAAGTGACCACATGAGGACTACAGTGGGTAAATAATTTATGAGTCGATGAGGACAAAGTACTGCTGTCCTAAAACCTTGTAGCTAATTAAGTTGCCAGTTTCTACTGAGAAATTCATCCCCAAAAAACAAAAGATTCTTTGAAGCACTACAATGGGGGGCCAGCTTACATGGAACAGATATTAGTAAAGTCAAAAAACATACAACCTCTTCTATGTGCCAAGTATATAAAATTCACTAACATTTTAAAGCAACAAAAATGAAACAGCTAATGAATATGCCAGGAAGGACTTTCTACAACTCTCAAAGGGGATGGGGAACCCCAGAACAAAAGGAAGCAGACCGGGAAAACAGCAGGAATGACAATGGTAGGAAAACAAATTCAATACATTTTTTTCCCTCTTTGGAACAGTTATCTATCTTGAAATTATGGCTTCATTTCATTCTTCCTAAACCACATTAACTGAGTTAACAGCTTTTTCTTGCAACTTAAATGGCTTATTCCTTAAATAATATTCCATAGGTGAACAGCAATGCTATTGCATGCGTAAGAAAGAAATCCAATTTTTGTCCAGCTTTATTGGTCTCTTTGTAAACACTTCAAGATCTTTAAGACACAGATTTTTGGAATAATAAGTTGATAGATGAGTTCATAATTTGGACTTTAAAAAAGAATTGCTTAGTTGTTAACACACTGATGATGGATTACTTAAAATGTTAAGTAATGTTGATTTACATTTTGCCATATGTGGCTATTTAATTGTTAACAAACACAATTTAGAATAGTTTAGGGATACAAAAAGCTCATAAGAAAACTATATCTCCTAATTTTAGAAAATACTGGCAGCGCTGGGGTGTGTGGAGGGGAGGGGGTTGCAAAGGTAGCAAGTACTGGCATCTTCTTATATGAGAAAGCGAAAAAATATTTCAGCTTGTTTTCCTCCTTTAGCAAGAATTCATAGGATTTCCAAGGGAAGGTGGGTCAAATGTCTTTAGAGGATTTTAAATCCTGTCTTCTAGTTATATTGTTCCTCATTTCCTTGTCTCTCTACTATTCTACACAACGGAAGAATTGAGTTAGTAAAGGAAATCTTGACAGCTAAGACTAGTTAAATAGAATATTTCATCAAACTACATGGATAGCTATGTGGGCATCTATGGTCCCAGTTTTGGCCAAACTAGTTTTAGGACACTGGGAAGAAAAATATCATTTTTCACATTCATATTTTCAAGTGACTAAATTGTTCTATTGTCATTTCACTGGCATGTTCCTCCAAAGGGACAGCTTCAGAATTCCAGATTTTATTGTGTAATTTGAACAACAGTTTCCATTTTTAAGTTAAATCGATAATGTGGAAAAATAATAGCTATTTGGGCAATGAATTTTTTGAGATGAGGCAAAAAAGAACTTTTTGTTTCTAGGAACTATTTGCTCTTTAACAGTGTACACCCATTTTACATA
Source organism: Protopterus annectens (assembly GCF_019279795.1). Lineage (NCBI taxonomy): Eukaryota > Metazoa > Chordata > Ceratodontiformes > Protopteridae > Protopterus > Protopterus annectens. The sequence goes on along the minus strand of NC_056744.1, from coordinate 1,490,413,957 downwards.
ATTGTGAGCCAGAAAGCTAGAAATTAAAAGTCATGTTTTCAAGCAAGGGCTACTCCTTGCGCCTGGCAGAAAATGTTAGAAAGGAAATGTTAGCATATAAGCATGCTAAATTTAGACCTAATTTAGAAGTATCACTGGAAAAAAATGTAAGTTATGCACTTAAAGGAATGTTAAATGTTGTCATTCTTTGCCCGGACACTGGACACTATTAGATTAGATGGGTCACCAAATGCACCTATTCCATGGCAATAACAAGAACAAAAACTCCAGCCAGCTCGAGTTCCTTCCTTGTACCATAATGTATTGTTCTCAGCTAGCTCTCCAGGTTGAGTAAAGCCATCATTACATACATAGATAGGTATAGTAAGGAAAAAACTGACCTGATGATATGGACAGCTCTGTGACCAGGAACAATTTTTAGGCCTCTGATGCTCCTCTAGGTTCATTCAGATAAGGCAGTTTGGAGGGAGATAGGTAAGTGAGACACTCCAAGTCTCCAGACAAAAAAGTGCATAACATATGCATTTTGGATGGTCTTGTCCAGACACTGGAAACAGATGACCAATGTCCCCAGCAGAATTTGATAGGTACTAAGACAAGATATCTCTAAGAATGGAAGCACCAGGTGAAATGCTAGACTTGGACAGAGTATTCATATTACAGAGTTTTGCAAAAGTAGGTAAGGTAGACCATATAACTACTGCACAAATTTCATCCAAGGATAGGTTTCTGAGGAAATCTACTGAGGTACCCTGATCATTGACTCAGTCTGCTCTTGGTTTGGTGGCTTGGAAGTGTACAAATATGTGATACAATCTGATACCCACTTGGATAATGAAACTTTGGTCATGTTTTGACCTTTTCTTCACTCTTGAAAAAAGAGATAAATGATTGGTCATACTATCTGAATTCCTTGGTCTTCTAAAGGTAAAATCTAAATTGCATGTGTACATCCAAACAGTGTAGTCTATATTCTGATTTGCTGGAACAGTTGGGAAAAGCACAGGTAAGTCTATGGATTGATGTAAATTAACTTGTGTAGCAATCCTGGGATAATCCAATTTACTGGATATTCTGTTTCATTTTACTGTTATTTCTTGCTTGCAAACTTTGTCTCTCCACTGACTTACAAGGGTAATACTTCTTGTCTTTGTATCTTTCCACTCACCACTCTGGTAATACAAAGTTGAATCTGTCCTGCACTTGTAGGCCAGGTCTCTTTTCTCAGTTTTTTGAAAGTATTAAATATTATGTTAATGCTGCACATGGGCTGAATGCAGTAAGTCCACTTATTAATAGAACAGGTTTTGCATTAGCATGCATTTTCTGGTCAAAATGAAGTACACAATATGAAAATCTAATATCTGGCATTAGTGTCTGACTGTAATACTCAGTGATTTACCAGAAAATCAAACATTTTATGAATGAGGCACAGGGTAAAAAGATGAGGAAAATTAGAGTATGGTTCAGTGACATTAGGTAAAATCAGAGACAATTAAGAGATATGGCGTTCATGCTATACATGATGCCTTCACATTTGTTTTCACATAAAAAGATCAGAAATGTATGGTGGTTTGAAGACTGGATTAACCAACAGCATGTAATTAACCATAAAACTGAAAATTAGACAAATAAATACAAGTAAAACTGCCCCAGTCTGAAAATCCTCTCTTTGTACTCCTTTCTCCCTTTTGCTGACTAGGTAATGAACTCTGCTGACCCTGACATGATGTCAGCACATCAGAAATGAAGCAAAATGTCTTGCACAGAAATCAGTGAGGGAGCACTACGTTGTAGCTATGGAGAAACATTTTTGGAAGAGATCTTACTTAATAAGAAAAAGTGTGAATACAAACTTAAATGATAGAAAGACAGCAAAGGTAAGCAACTACTGAAGAAATGTATTTTGAGAACAGATAGGCTACTCTGATTTTGTCAGTTTCCACATGATCTTCAAGGGAATGCTTTGCAGAGACTGTGGGTGGCTACTGAGGATGATGTAACTCAGTGGTAGGCAGATATTGTTGTTAAACTTGGGGGCAAGATGTGACCAATATGCTGTTAGATTGTCCAGAAGGAAAATTTTATCCATTTGCCTCTATAAAACTTCCTGGACAAAGGTTTCTGACAGGCCGTAATCAAGTCTTTCACATGTGGTAGGAGCATAGAGTCCTGGCCATCGCTGACATTGGAGAAACCAAGCATTAATTGAAGGGACTGAAATTCCAAGTAAGACTGACCAGATGGCTGAGACAGCAAGTTGGAGTACTATAGGGCAGGAAGAGGTTTTCTTCATAAATGTGGCCAAAGCAAAGGGAACCAAAACTGGCATGGCCAGAATGGGGTTATGAGAATGACAGTGGCCTTGAACATCCTGACTTTATGTAAGAATCTTGGTAGTAGTGGTACTGGGAGAAAAACATAAAGGGTACCGGGGCAATCATGGGCAAATCTGTTTCTTGGACAGTATACCTCTTGAAGGACAATGAAGAAAAAATTGTTGCATTTGGTGTTTGATGGTGAAGCAACTAGACTGCAACATGGCTTTCTTTCCCCATTTGTGAAAACTTTTAAAAGTTAACTATCCACTGAGAGATCATTAATAAGTGAGTAGAATTTGTTTCTTCAACCTGTCCATAGTCATGTTGGGTATCCTTGGGATGTGCATTGCTATACGAAAGTGTTACGAAAAGATGACTCACTCCCATACCTGCATGGCCTCTTATCAAACAGGGTAAGAACAGGTTCCTACCCAATTGTTGTTATACCGTACCACCGTAATATTGTTTGACTGATAGACACTGCACTTTGGGGAAGCAGGTACTAAAAGCCTGCAATGCAAGGAAGACCATTCTCATCTCCAAGACATTTATGTGCAACTTGACTTTGTCTGTTGTCCATGCCTCTTGGACTATCCTTATCAAGAAATGTTCCCTCCCACCTGGGAGACTGAAGGCTCCAGTTGGGATTTTCGAAGATTGATTGCGATCTCAAAGAAAAGACATAGATGGTGAACATACTGCCTTGCCGTAATGAGATTATTTTTGCAGATGCAGTGATGAGACATTCATCTATGTAGAGAATACTTATGTTCATCAGTTGCATATAGGAGGTGACTGGAGCTAGGTATCTGCAGAACACCAATGGGGCTTTGGTGCAACCAAAGGGCAATGCTCTGAACTGGTAGTGACTGTTTCCCATCAGAAAGTGTAGAAATCTTCTGGATGGATTGTCTATTTTGTTGTACACATATGCATCCTGGAAAACCAAAAAGCACATCCAATTTCCTGTCTGCAAGCAAAGTGGGATAGATTGCACCATGACCATCCAGAATGACTCATTCTTCAGATATTGATTCAGATAGCTGAGGTCCTGAGTCTTTCTGGACATCAAGAAGAACCTGGATTATCTCTGGTCTGGTATTACCTCCTGGATAGCTTTTTATTTTTTGAGAAGGATTTCCAACTGCTTTTGAGCCATTCTCCTTTGACAGGGAGTAGCTGATAGTGGATGGGAAGATGGTTGCCTAGTATGGTTTGGAAATGATTTCTCTGATCCAGGTGTTTTGTGTGATGGCCAGTCATGCAAGGGGATGCATAGAAAGTCATTCGCAAGTCATCAGAGTATAGCAGCTGGGCAAAAATGCAGGGTTCATATTGCCTGGATTTGGAAAAGGGACCAAAAAACCCTTGCTGATGTGGGTCCATCTCTGCATCACTGACAGCAGCTACCACAGAAACTCCCTTTGACATGGGAAACTCTGTCAAATTGCTGCTAGTTCTGAGGCTTGTGGAATTTTCAAAATGAGATGTTCTTGGCTGCCTTATAGTTTCTTTGGAGCAACTGTTGAGCAGTCAAGCACTTAACTATAACAGTTGTGAGAATCTGCTCCTTTTGTTCACACCAATGCAGCTTATCCTTGACTTTCTACCAAAAAATTAGATCCATCAAAAGGTGGCACTGAGGAAGGCCATTTTGAACTGTACTGCACATTCTGTAAGGCGAAGCGGGGCTAAGAGCCACACTGGAATGCTTGAGACCAGCTTTGCTGCCCCATCCACTGCATTATGTAAGAGCTACATGGAGAGTGAAATCATTGAACTGAAGGTAGTCATCTGTATATCCAACTATTTTTGAAGGTCATCAGTGGGCAACTGTTTCAGAGTCTCGACAGTTTTGCCTGTATGCATTTTCCATCTGAAGAAGTCTGTTTGCAGACAGAAATGCTGGTTATTAATGTGTATGTACTGAGGCCTGAAGGGGTATTTTTAAGTGTTTTTTTATTTTTATGAAGTGAAGTGAATATTAAATATATTTTATCACACCAAGAGGGTTTCATGGGCTTTTCCCAAGAGCTTTGGTGATATCTGAGTTACTTTTGCCTGTCTCTTAGATCCCACTAAAAGCTTATTATGCACACCAAGTAATTCATTATCCTAACAGAAAAAGTACTTGGCATAAACACATACTCCCCTTGTCTATTCATCATCTGAGAATGCTCATTAGGAGGAAAGATGGTTTGAGCTTCCTCTGGGACCTCCTGGAATCAACAAGATGCCACTTACTCTCTTAGAGGTCCTACACTGTCTATCACATTTCTGGGGAATAGCTTTGATGACTTCTGCCTCCTCCCATGCACTGTAACAGACCATATCTATGAGCCTTTCTGGTGTGGGTGCTAGCTAGGCTGCTGGGGTGAGGATCTGTAGGCTTCCTGCAGGATCTCCTTTTCAGGAGAATTGTGGTCAACAGGTGATGATCCCCTAAGTCAAATCATTTACGAAACCTCACCAAACTTGGTGTCCTCTGGAAGGGATCTGTGTTTGGGAAGGGTATTCTAAAGGGGATTCAAAGTGTTTCCTCTTCCATGGCCTCTTCCTAGGAAGACTCTGTGGAGATTCTTAAAAGCTTTCCATAGGAGAAGGAAACCCTGCCTGGGGGTACCTTCTAAGCCTTTGAGAGCAATATTAATGAACAGATTAAAGGTTTAGCTTCAATGGTGCAAGAGGGAGGAATTGGCAGAGTAGGTGTCTATCCATGCCAAAGAACAAGATCCAGTACCCTCAGCCTGACAACTCCGAAGTACTTGGGGTCAAAGCCACTGTTGTCAATTGCATCAAAGCCAAATCCAGGTGATGGAAACTTCAGCACCAACTACTGGCCCCAATGACTCTGGCACTGAGACCACTGCGCTGGACTTTGGCTAAAGAAGAATGAAGAATCAAACTCCAAAAGTGCCACCACCAACAGGTTTCCCAAAATGTTTAATTCTAAAGTTAACACTGATCAGCCTCAACAATGATCTTCTTGGGTCTAGTGGGGGTCGTTGCTAAAAGTTTGTGAACACTCACAGTAATTTTGACAATGGTGATATTAACATGATAACTGAGTTTATGGAAATCATTGTAAGTAATAATTTTTTTTTTTTTTTTGAAGATGAACATTTCAAGTAGGCCAGTGATGTTGCAATGGGTGCTGCTTGGGCCCCTTTGTATGCGAACATTATCATGTGGTACTGGAGCAAATGTTTGTGTTCCCATCTTGGTCTAAGCAGTATTTTATTGCCTGTTTCAGGTTTTTAGATGACATTTTTTAATCTGGAAAGGTGATGAGGTTGGGCTAAAGGATTTTATAGATTATTTAAATAGTCCAAAGCAATGAGGTTCCAAGTACCAAATAAAGCCAAATAACCAAGCTGAAATACCCAGGAAAGGAACAGCCAGCACTAGAAAAGTTTTAATAAAGCCAAAAACACACAGTAACACACATTAACGCATACACTGTAGTACAAAGCATTTTCGTCAATATTCCAAAGACTTCATCAGATGTAGGACTGAAAGCCAACACTCCAATTTATATACAAGCTCATTTCCTGTTAAAATTACTAAACATTGATTTAAAAAGACAGTGAATAAACTTTAACAAGACATGTAACTTCTCATCTTAAAAAAAAGCACTTAAAACCACTAAATAAATAGATAAAACCTTAAATATGTTAAGATAAAACCATTTCTCATCCATAGTAATGTTTGTGTATACAAATATATAAAAAATATATACAAATCTAAATGACCTTAAGATGAATGAAAGTGAATGAGCTGGTGAACATAAAAAATGCTAAATACTAGTACAGGGGCTCCATCTTGTGGCTAAAATGTGAATTATTCAGAGAAAACCATGCATACACAACAAGCAACTTAAGAAACTATGATTTATGTACAGGCTAAAACACTGAAAGAAAATTAAATTTGTATTTAAAACTATAACTTAGCAGTTCTCATTTTCAGTAAGGGGTGTAATTGAAATATTTTCACTTAAACCAGGAGGGAGTGTGGCTTTATTAAAACATTGGACTTTTCTAGTGCTGGCTGTTCCTTTCCTGTGTACTTCAGTTTGCTTATTTAAATAGTATTACTTTATTCTTGAAATTCACTTACACTTTTTCTGTCAGAAGTATTAATTATTTGGATGCATTTTTATAAAAAGAGTTTAGTTCATGTAAGTTTGAATTTAAGCTTAGAGGAAGTCCAAGTTTCCTGATAGCTGTCACCCCTATAAGCAGAAACACAGTTTGGTGAAGGGCCATATGCTGTGACTGGCCAGAATTATTTATAAGGATGGAAATGTCCAGGAGAAAATTGTGTTTCTGAAGCTCTGACTTTTGTAAATAGGTTATCCAGAAGCTTTATTTGGCGAGGTGCATTATGAAATCAATAGGGGATGGAAATCCAAGTTCCTTCTGCTTCTATGGCATAAATTACCTGTTAGCTAGGAAAGACTGAGCTTTACACTGAAAAGCAGCAGCACTGAGGTACCCTTTCACAACAGCCTTGTGCTTAAATATGTTCAGGAAAGCAATATGATTAAGAATTTAGTTAAAGCAAATTGGAATTTTTTTGAAATTATCATGAGTTAAGAAAAAAGGTGGGAGATGCCCCCCATTTTAGAAACAGGAGATATATCAGTTTAAAAGAAAAAAAAAAGATAAAAAGCTGTAGCTCCTGGTTTAAACTTTAGTGTGGGATCTATTAAAGGCACCAGAAAAGGTGAGGTGGTTAGGTTACCTAATTTAAATTACACTTTCTGATTCAGGCAGTGTTTCAGTTGTAAAGGTATAGGAATAGTGTACATGACCTTCTGTGACTTTTATTTTTCTTTTTATGTCAGGAAGAATGAGCATTCTTTGCAAAAGAGAATTTATGAGCATCTATATGACATGAGCCAGAAAAAGGAAACTATGCCTTGTAAAGACATAAGATTTCCTGTGGACAGAACAAAAAATGTTACTTTCTTGTCTTGGAACAAGTGGCTTGGAACCCTAGGGGTGGCCTGTGGGAGCATAACACAGAATATAAGGAGTTGCTATTGCAGATATGCTTGAATGCTAGTGAGAAGCCTGGGTTAAATGATGCAATCTCCATTGCCAGCTCATTGAAGCTTAGGGCAGCTAAGCTCCAAAAGCTTTTTCCTTTTTCCTCTTCCTTTTTTTCTTGGTATTCAATATCATCATATTCATTGCAACAGCATACATCTGAATATTTCAGTGTGGTCACTTTTTTGAAAGTTATATTTTTTACTGAGTATTGCTTTTTTAATGTTTGATTTGCACTTTAAGAATGAGTAACATTTTCGTGCTTTTTTAGGTTTAAATTGTGTGATTTTTGGAGAGTTTATTAGGTCTGAAGAACTCGTAAGGTGAAAGCGCTAACCTGTATTGATTTTTGCACTCTACTTTTGCTTTTATTAAAGAAAGGTTCGTGAACTGAATGAGTCGTGGTTCTTATCGTTTGTGAAGTTGGGACTCTTGAAGTTCTGGGGACTTGACATATGAACTGGCATTATATCTACTGTGGTTTGCTCCTACTAACTTTTGTTTATTATCGATTATTGTATTTGGCTGTCATGGTTGGAGCATTTATCCCGCTCAGGCAACATTTCTATAGGTTTTAAATATGTTAACTTATTTATGAAAACTTTACAGATACATTTTTCATACAGATCTTTTCACTTGGTGTAGATCAATATGTATGTATGCCTTTAAGAAGCTTTCCAGGGACTTGCACGTGTATAAATACTGAGCACGTGCGAGCCTGACTGCCATTTTGTAGCAAGCTGTTGAGATGTAAGCATGCATGTCTGTGTAGTCTGTCATTTAATCAATTTGTTTATATTTTGCAATGCTGCTAACCATCCTGATGTGTTTTTATGTAATAAAGCATATAAATTAACTACCTCTTCTGTTCTTCTACACTGGTAAAACAAGATGAGCGACATGGTGTCAGAAGTGGGATTCAGATTTGTGAACCAGGGGCAGTCCAGTTAATGTTGGAGGAATATAGAGGAATGGATCATCCCTACTGCATGTATAACTCACAAAGAAAGGTCATACATTTCAGATATCAAAACTGACTTAAATTATTTCTTATTCACAATAAATAATAATAATTAAAATAATAATAAATAATAATAATAAAATAATTTTCTTGGGTGGTGAAAGCTAGAGTACCTTTTTGGCTAGGCTTATATAGGCCCTAGAAACAATAGCCTAGTACCTACCTATGAACCTATATATAAAACAAAGCAGTCAGAATGCTCTAAACAAATTTTTAGTTAAATGAAATGTCTGAAACTGTGACATATTCATGAAAATATTCAAACTAATTATGGAAAATGTTTGAAATAAAGTCCAAATTGCATAAAATGTATAAAATAAGGAAAACAACTGCATTTTTTCACTTTGAGGTACTTTTTCGCATTAATTAAAGCTATTCGAGATATCTGAAGTGTATAAAGTGTTTGCAAGTTTGTGCAGTATTACAGTGCAGTTATGTCACAAAATGCAGCCATTTCAAAGCATATTTCACAAAGTAAAGTATTTCAAAAAGTTTCTTGTGCATTTGAATGTTATTACAAGTACTGGCTAAGTGCTTGTTCATATATAATTACACGGGCCATATTTTCATTGTGTTTCAGCATATGCTGTTGGCATGGCAGACAGATTTTGAAAACCAGGCCTACTTGTATTTGATAATAATATTGCAGAGAACTAGAGAGTGTTTGAGCAAGAGTATGATATTTTCATACAAGCTGCATTTTCTGATAAAGATTACCCTACAAAGGCATTTATTCTGCTTAATTTAGCTGGTTAGGAAGCTATAGAAAGTCAGCGTTCATTTGTGTATGCACCTGCTGTATTTGTAGGAGAGGGGGAAACTGTCATATAGTTGTTCTGGCTGAGTCAAAGGAAGACCCTGAGTGCTTGAAATGTAAATTTAGAGGAATTTGCAACCCCCAAATGAATATTACAATGAAAAGGCACTTATTTCAAACAAGAGATCAAAAGCCAGGGGAAACTTTTGCAGCATATATAACTAATTTGAGAAACAAAGCTAAAATGTGGAGATTTGGTGATTTAAGGGGTGAGTTGACAAAAGACAGACTTGTTTGTGGTATTAAAGATGATGCTGTGAGAAAGACTTTGCTTTGTGACAGTGATTTAACTTTGAATAAGGCCATTGAGATTTGTCAGATAGATAAGCTTAGTATGCAGCACGTGGTGAAAAGAAACAGGCCCAAGCACATGGCAGCAACTGTGAGTCCTGCAATAGTCACCGGTAAACTATGTAGCTTTCTCAGTGAGTCAGCTACAAGCATAAGGGTGAGGGCCAGATTTCCAACTGGCCAGGTAGGGAGGACAAAGTGAGGGCCACAAAAAAAAAAAAAAAAAAACACGGAGCTACTTCTGTTCAATACAGAACATCAAGCAGTTCCACATTAAACACAAGTAGCTCCGTGTTTACCAATTTTTGATTGGCCCATATGCCGGTATACGAGCCAATAAAAAAACTCAAAAAATGGAGCTGTGTTTAATGCAGAACTGCCTGATGTTCCGCATTAAACACAAGCAGCTCCGTGTCTAGCGATTTTTGATTGGCCCGTATGCTGGTATACGAGCCAATCAAAAAACTCGAAAAATGGAGCTGTGTTTAATGCGGAACTGCCTGATGTTCTGCATCAAACACAAGCAGCTCCATGTTTAACGATTTTTGATTGGCCCGTATGCCGGTATACGAGCCAATCAAAAAACTCGAAAAACTGAGCTGTGTTTAATGCGGAACTGCCTGATGTTCCGCATTAAACACAAGTAGCTTTGTGTTTAGTGAAAAAAAAAGCGGAGGGCTATTTCATCGGGATTTAACTGGCAGTGCGGGACTCGGGATAGGGCTGCTGATCCCGGGACAATCCCGCTCAAATAGGGACGTCTGGCAACCATGGTGAGGGCACACGATCACCTAGCCTTAAAGTCAGTTGTCATAATTGTAGTGGAAATCATGAATCTAAAAGAGAAAAGTGCTTAGCTTATGGTCAGCAATGTCACAGATGTAAAAAGTGGAATAATTTCCAAAGATTTTGTAAATCAAAAGGTGTTTATTCTTTTATTAAAACAGAACATTCCAAGAGACAAGTTGATCAATTAGAAAGCTGTGACCCTACTTTCTTTGTTGAGGGTGTGTCTGTGCTTAATGGAACAGTCGTGCGGTAGATTTATGCACCAAAAATGAAGTATTTTGTACTGTTCAGATAAATGGGAGCCCTACAGAGCTCAAAGCTGATGCAAGCTCAAAGTGCAATGCTAGGTCAGCAGAAACATTTGCTAGAGTATGTGCTGGTGAGAAACTTGATTTGGCAAAGTGTGCAAAGCTTGTTGCTTATGGTGGTGAAGAAATTCAAACTGAGGGTTCAGTAGTGCTTTCATGTTACTCTGCTGGAAACAGCTATAAATTGCAATTTTATGTAATCAAAAGGCACATACAGTCATTATTAGGCCTCATAGACAGTTTGAAAATGGGACTACTTTCATTTAACAAGGAAGTTCACCATGTTAGCTTAAAAGAACACTGTTTTAATTTCACCCAGTATATTTTCTCTACCTATGCTGATCTTTCTGTAGACAAACTAGGCAAACTCCCAGGTATGTATACTCATGAAGCTAGACCCAGAGGTCAGTCCAGTAGTCAGACCAGCCCAGAAAATTACAGTAACTATGCAGAACAGAGTCAAAGCAGAAATAGGCAAAACGGTGCAGCAAGGTGCAATTTGTCCAGGTGATGAACCTACTGAATGGGTTTCTTCCATGGTAGTAGCTCATAAGAAAAGCTCAGATTATATCAGAATATGTATTGAGCCATGAGATTTGAACAAAGCAGTGAAAAGACCTCATCATCCAATGTGTACAGTTGAAGAAGTAGCTACTCATGCCAAATGCCATTGTTTTTTTTGTCTTGGATGCAAAGAGTTCATTTTGGATTTTTTTTTTGATCGAAAATCTTTATTGCTAACCACCTTCAGTACTCCTTTTGGCAGCTACAGATTTTTGAGAATGCCATTTGGGATAAATTCTGACAGTAAAGTCTTCCAGTGTGCAATGGAGCAAATCCTTTCTGGGTATCCATGTGTTATTATAGTAGATGATATTCTAGTAGGAGGTAATGGTGAAGATGAGCATGGCAGAAATCTCAAGAAACTTCTGGAAAGAGCATGTGGAGTGAGTCTTAAGCTGAATCCTCAGAAATGCAAATTCAGGCTATGACAAGTTACTTATGTTGATCATTTACTTACCAGTTCAGGCTTATGACCAGACCCTTCCAAGCAAACTGCTATTCTTGAGATGCCAGCTGCAGACAATGTTCAAGCCCTACAATGTTTTCTTGGCATGGTTAATTATCTAGGCAAGCTCCTTCCAGACTTCAGCCAACTCTCAGAGAGTTGACTTGCAAAGATGTATCTTGGTCATGGTTAGAACAGCACCAGAGAGCATTTGATGTCTTGCAACAGAAAATTGCTAGTCCATCAACTCTCAGATACTATGATGGTCACAATCCAGTTACTCTTTCTTGTGATGGTTCAACATTTGCTCTTGATGCAATCATTCTTCAAGAGGGTTGACCTCTAGCCTATGTGTCCAGAACACTGACCCAAACTGAAATGCAGTATGCACAAATAGAGAAAGAACTCTTGGCAATTGTGTTTGAATGTTAGCAGTTCCATGTTTATATTTATGGTAGACTTATCCAGATTGAACAAGATCACCAACCTCTAGTCACTATTTTGAGAAAGCCTATGCATACAGCTCCTGCCAGACTGCAACACATGATGTTGAAGTTGCAAAAATATAATTTTAATCTTGTAAACACTAATGGCAAACTTCTTTATCTTGCTGACACATTATCCAGATCGCCCCAAAATACCACTGAACAGCATGAAAATGAGCAACTTGATTTTGAAGTCATGAAAGTGAGAAATTTTTCTTCCACACATCTTGATGAGGTGAGAAGTCATACAACCACAGATCCAGTACTTCAGAAGCTCAACCACTTTATTAGTTGAGGATGGCCATCAAAACAGTCTTCCTTACCAGTTGACCTGTACCCATATTTTCCTTACAAAGATGAGATTTTGTTTGACAATGGCATTGTCATTAAAGGTCCAAAAGTAATTGTTCCAAAATCCTTATAACAAGAGTATATTACTATTTTGCATCATGGCCATCCAGGAACTGATTCTACCAAAAGAAGGGCAAGAGGATTAGTATTTTGGCCTTCTATGTCAAGGGACACTGAGAGAGTAGCTTCATCTTGTTCTGTATGTAATAGTACTAAGCTGCATCAACAGAAAGAACCACATTAGATAAGTCAGATTCCTGAACTACCCTGGTCGACAGTAGCTGCAGACATTTTTGAGTGGCATGGTCAGCATTACTTGGTGTTAATAGACTCTTATTCAAATTGGTTCGAAATTGACCTACTTCCTAATCTAATATCCAGTACTTTCATTACTAAGATGAAGCATGATTTTGCAGTCCATGGTAGTCCACACAGTTACTTCTGACAAAGGTACACAGTTTACAAGCCATCAGTTCAAAAGATTTGGTGAAGAATGGGACTTTACTCATGTCACAAGTAGCACTGATTATCCACAGTCAAATGGTTTGGTAGAACGTGGAGTTCAAAGTGCGAAACAATTACTAGAGATGTTGAAATGAGACAATATTGATATTTTCTTGAATCTTTTGAATCTCAGAAATGTTCCTCATAATAAACATCTTGGTTCACCTGCACAGAGATTTCCATCAAGACAAACCAGAATCACATTACAAGTTAGTAGCAAATTATTGGTTTCATATGTCAAGAACAACAGATCACCAAAAGCCCATCTGTTGAAGAAATGCCTATCCCAGAAGTCCTGTTATGATAAGACCAGCAAACCCCTCGATCTATTACAAGAAGGAGAGACAGTAAGAGGGGAAAAGTGCATGTCCAGAGCCAAGATCGTACACTGTGGAATTAAAAGGAGTAGAATTTAGGAGGAATCATAAACATTTGAACCCAGTGTCCAAGCCTGTGTTGCAATACCATACCTGCAAGAAAGACTCTATATCTCTGAGTGAGTTATCCAGCATTCCAGTAACAGAGGATGTTCCAGTAAATATAACTGTTCCTGAGAAGAATCCCAAAACTCCAGAATCTGTTCACCAAAGACTGTCCCAGTTGCTAAACCCAGTTCTGATTGCTATATCACTAGATCAGGTCGCATTTCCAGACCATGTTCCAGATACATGGCAACTTGGACAAAAAGACATGAATGCTGTATATATTTCTCATTGGCTGTACAAGTGCATGGATGTTTTCTCAAATGTCATTATATTGTGAGCAATTCATTAAAGAGGGAGGATATAGATCAATATGTATGTATGCCTTTAAGAAGATTTCTAGGGGCTTGGACATGTGTATAAATACTGAACACATGTGAGCCTGACTGCCATTTTATAATAAGCTGTTGACATGTAAGCATTCATGTCTGTGTAGTCTGTCATTTAATCAGTTTGTTTATATGTTGAAATGCTGCTATCTATCCTGATGTGTTTCTATGTAATAAAGCATATAAACAAACTACCCCGCCTGTTCGTCTTCACTTATAAAACAAGACGAATAACACTTGGGAACTTGGCAGAGTGCTTATTAATTATTTGGAGTTAGAAATGTTTGGAAGTGCCCTGTTTGAATGCTTCTTAGCTTGCATTCTCTCCATGCTTTTATATGTATGTGATTGAATGTGCTGTACCTTATTGATTATTGATCCTGTGTTTTGAATGGATGGGTAATGGATTCTTTGATGTAGCTAAGGTGTATGGTATGTATTATTTCAGCCCTGATGAAGTTACGTATTTAGAGATGAAAGTATTTAACATTTTCATTGTTCAATACATTATTTAATACTGCTTGGTCCTGGCTGTTTTTTTCACCAAGATTGTTGTTATTTTTGTAATTTTATGGAAACCAATGGACATTCCCCTAAAATGCAGAAATATTATGATACAAATGGACATACATCATTTATCTCCCATCCCTCCTATACTGCCAGTCCTAAAGCAATGTGTTGAATGCTGCCTGTAATCATGCTGATAACCACATGTTAGCCCCTAAAAAAGCAAATAAAATGTCCAAGGTGCCCCAGACTAATACATTTATCTTCTCTCACCTTAAATCGGACACAATAGCCATTTTCACAGCTTTGCCTGCTTGCAAAAGGATAATCCTGAACATTAACCTTTCTCCTGGTCACAAAAAAGCAAAGTGTTGGAAAATCTAAGTAAGAGAATATTTTCTTCTGCCACTTTAACCTTCAGAATTCTAAACTACCAGACAAACTTGTAGAAGTTTATGCTTTGCTATTTGGAAAGTCTGAGTAACTTTGCTACCACTCATTTCTTTTTTGGGTCAAACTGTTTCTACCTTGTCCCAGGTATCCAAACATGATTTGAAGAGTGTGTATGATTGTGAAAATACGGTGCATATGACCACTGCTACTGATACAGTTTTAAGAAGATTTGCTGATGAAGCTAAGTCAGAAATTTTAGATTTTGCTTTACAAAAGGAAGTATTATTTGGCTCTTCTGCTGCCCAGGTTCTCAAATAATTTGATGAAGGAAGGAAACTGATTCATAGAGTTTCTAAGATGTTTCATGTTACTCAGTACAAATTTTTGAGGCTGCCTTCTTTCACAAAGAAAGCCAGATAAGCAAAACCGGTCTTTTTCTCGCAAAGAGAAAAAAAATACAGCCAGAGGGTAATAACAGAAATGAACCAGGATTATTTCAGAAGAAGATACAGACTAACACTACAGAAGGACTATACTAACATTATTTCCTCCCCCCTGTTTCCCCTCTGGCCAGTATCTCCTCAAACCTGTCCCAGAAGTTGATCCAAAACATCCCCCTTTGGGAAAAGGTTGCCTCAGACTCTTGGGTATTAAATGTGATGCAGCAGGGTTGCAGACGGCAATAGATACAAAGATCTCCTTTCAGGGGATTTCCTTCCCATCCTCAGATCCAAAAAAGAAGTTATGTACTCACCATAACATTCCATCTGTGTTGCCCATTATCATTCTTCCTCAACTGTTGGGTTCAGATCCGACCATCAGATATGACTCAGCTGCTTCTTCCAGATCATAGCACACTGAAAACTCTCAAGCTACTCCCTTCACGCAGTATGCCCTAGTCACCTTACTTACCTCAGATCTACTCTGCTGCCCACAGAGTAGTTGAGCAACAGGAAATAACAGAATTTGGAACTCAAACTTCATTCTTTCCAGAAGTAACACAAAGGAGGGAGATGGTGGGAGGGAAGTTGAGGAGTTCAGACAATCTTTTAGGCAGAAGTAATAGCAACTACGAAAAATAGTCTTCCAGGTCAAAAATCTTAGTTCAGACTTAGCTGATGGTTCAAAGGGGATTGGGTTAAGGCCTGCATAAAAACATTTAAATCCCAAGGAGGAGTAGGATCCTTTAGAGGAGCTCTGAGTAAATATCTTCCTCTTAGAAAGGCTTTGCAAAGCTTGGAGGAAGCTAAGGTGGAGATATTTACGCCTGCATGAAAGTTAGAAATGGCTAATTCTACTCTGACAGTTGAGGATCTAGCTTATTCATTAAAAACTATAGTTAAAAAATCAAGAACGTACATATCAGTGCTGAAAAACGACCTAAATTCTTTTTTCAGTGCACAAAGAACATTTTTTTTCCATTTACTTTTGTACACATTTCTAGTGGAAGCCTTGTGGGATGATAATAGAATGTGACGTACTGGGGAGATCAGCCTGGGCTGTCTGGCAATCAATGGAACTGGAGAAACCATGCAGTCAACTGGAGGACTGAAATGTCCAGATGAATCATGTCTATTGGGTGAGACAGTAGGTTTGGAGTTGGATCCAGAATCCAAGATGGCTATAGAAGATGAGGCCAAAGGAAGGGAAACCAGATCTGATGAGGCCAGTAAGGGGCAATGAGGATAACTGCACTCTACAACTGAGATGCTTTCTGGAAGAATTTGGGGATGAGATCTAATGGGGGTAAGCATAAAGGAAACCGGAGAGCCAGTCATGAAGTAGCACATCCGTTGGTGACTCCCCTAGAGAGGGAACAGGGCAAAGAACCTGCTGCACTTCTTGCTGATGGGAGATGCAAAAAGATTGCAGCATGGTTGACCCCATCAATGGAAAATCCTCTCTGCGACCTTCATGCAGTTATACCACTTGTGAGGCATCAGAATGGACCTGCTCAACTTGTTTACAATCACACTGGACTTCCCCAGGATGTGTGTTGCTATCAGAAAGTGAATGGATGAGATCGCCCATTGCCATACTCTCATAGCTTCTCAACAAAGAGGGTAAGATCTGGTTCCCCTTTCTTTGTTGATGTACCAGACTACCGACATATTGTCCATCTGAATCGCAATAATCTCAGTTGGGAGAGTGTCTTGAAAGGCCTGCAACATGAGGAGGACAGCTCTCTTCTCCAGGACATTGACAAGTGTGTTGACCTCAGGAGACCATAAGCCTTGGACTGAGCTTCTCAGGATATGCCCCCCAACCTAAATGAGAGGTGTCTATGGCCACTGTGGCTTTCGGTTCAGGGAGAACAAAGGGATGATTAGAATGGATCCACCATAGAAGGTTAACTTTTGCAAACTTGCATCATTTTGATTAGACTGGATAAAGGTTGTTGAAGAATGGATCACTGAGTTGTAAGCATCATCCATTGAAGAATCCTCATATGGTACCTGGCCAGCAGTAAAAGAGTCACTGCTGCTGATATGGATCCTAATGCTTGGAGTATCAGAAGAGCTGAAACAGAAGAGCTTTGAATAATCTTTTTGAACTGAACTGTCTGAATCTTGGACATAGAGAGCGATGCTATTGAAAACAGCACCAATGAATTCCAAAATCTGAGTTGGTTTGACTTGAGATTTGTTGTAATTCACAGAAATCCCCAGATGAGACCACAACTGGAGTAAGTAGTTCCAAGGTTGAATTAGTTGATGCCTGGTTAGAGCAGTAAGGAGCCAGTCATCCACATATGGAAACACCCCAAATCCTGGCAGTCTCAAGTGAGCTGCAACTACTGCCATACACTTTGTGAGCACCCTGGGGGCTCTGGTGAGACCAAAGGGCAGTACTCTCAATTGGAACTGACTGGCTCCCAGCCGGAAACGTAAATATTTCCTGGATTATCTGTTCATGTTTATGTGATATTACACATCCTGAAGATCTTTTGAGTGCATTCAGTCATCCTTGTGCAGAAAGAGCAAAATGGACTGAACCATGACCATCTGTAACTTTGTATACTGAACCAATTGATTTAGGTTACGGAGATCTAAAACTGGTCTCTAGCCCCTGTCTTTTTTGGAATTAAAAAGAATCTTGAATAAGTTCTGGAGGGGATGTCTTGGATGACTCTTTTTTCTAGCAGCTTGTCTATTTCTAGTGCTGCTGCATCCCTCTGACTGAGAGAAACATTGGGCATTCTGTTTGATACTAGGGGAGGTGAACGGGAAAACGGTATTGTATAACCTCTGGATATTATCCTCCACAACCATGTATCTTTTGTAATTTCTAGTCAGGCTCTCTGGTGCAGGAACAAACAACCCGACTTCCTTCAGAGATGGGCAGTCAGGCCTCCTTTTAGGATTGCTGAAAGGATCTGTCAGAGTAAGTATCCCTAGATCCCTAGTTATGTGGACCACCTCTGCTGTGGGGATGGTGTCTTCCATTCAAGTTTCCCCCTCTGCCACTGGGGGGGGGGGGGGCACTGTCTTCATGTGAATCTTGGAAGGTACCCTGGGTTTTTCAGAACCACATTTTCCATCCACCTCACTGATTCCTAGAAAAGGTCCATTGATGCATGGTCACCCCCTAATTGGTCAGGTATGACCATAAGCTAATCACCCTTGACATCCACATCCCACCCCCACCCACCAGTAAGGAAACCTCCTTAAAAAAACTTCTCCAAAGCCAACTTCATGCTACTCAAGTCAGAAGTGACAAACTTCATGACACCCAGGCAGACGAGAGCTGAAAGCTCGACTGCTGAATCCTACACTAAGGCACTTTACGAGCACATCCACTTGTGCATGAATCGTGCCATCCCAAATAGAACCAAGATGCTCTCCTCCAAAAAAAGGAAGCATATCTGGTGGTCTCCTGCCATAAACAAACTAACAACAGAAGGAAGAAACTGTTGCAGAAAAGAGGAACATTCCAGGATGCAAAAAACTCCCTTGCCAGCCTCAGTAAGAGAATGAGATCCCTCATAAAAATCCTCCAATGCTAGTTACTTAAATAAAATTGCCAAAGATTCCAAAGACAATCACAAGGCATTCTATAGTTATATCAGGAATCTAAATGGCAATGCTCAGATCTGCTCTGAGCTACAACAGAATGGCATTAAATATACTGACCCCAAGGATATTGACAATACCCTGGCAGATCGATTTAGTGCCAACTTCACCCCCCTCTTACCCCCTAAAGGGCCCATCTCAATACCAAAGGATTGCCAAATTTTGGTAATCATGGCTACATAGGTAGAAACTGCACTCTCCAAAGCTAATTATACAGCATCCATGGGACCAGATGACATCCCGGGCTGTGTACTACATGAACTACAAAATGAACTGGCACCTTACCTAAGTGTCATGTTTAATCATAGCCTCACCTCAGGCTTTGTGCCCACTGAGTGGCGCACAGCTACAGTTATCCCACTCCACAAGAGGGGATCCACCTTGGATCCCAGGAAATACCATCCCATCAGTCTGATGAGCCTGATCTACAAGGGCATGGAACGCATTATCATGGAACTTATAAACAAAGACATTGACAGCCTTCAAACACTGGACCCCACCCAGTTTGGGTTTGTGAAGGGCCGATCTTGTCTCCTGAACCTGACTGACTTCTTCTAATCAGTCTTCAGAGCTATGGACGAGGGTAAGGCAGTCCACACAGCCCATCTGGACCTCGCCAAGGCCTTCAACACCATCCCCCACTCTGGAATCATAGATAAACTTACTAAGCTGGGGATAAATCCCTACATCACTCGATGGGTTGCCAACTGCCTTACTGACAAAACCCAGACTGTAAAAGTAGCCAACTCCAAATCCAGCTCCAGACAAGTGACAAGTGGAGTACCTCTGGGTTCAGTCCTGGGACTGCTCTTGTTTGGCATGGCTAACAAAGTTCGCAGATGACTGCAAAGTGGGAGCCATTATTGAATCCCCAAATGATGTGGATATTCTACAAAAGGGCCTCACAGAAACAGATGCTTGGTGCCAGAGCCATGGGCTCAAGCTTAATGCCAAGAAATAAAGAAGTTATGTACTTACCATAACATTCCATGTGAGTTGTTTATCTCGCCTTTATTCTCACTGATGGGTTCGGAGCCGATCCTCGGCTCCGACACAGCCTATAGCAAAGCTCAAGGTTTGCCAGTAGCTTGAGACCAAGCCCCTTATCCCACAATGCACTGCTGGAATTACCTCAGATCTTGTTTGCTGCAAATATATATATATATATATATATATATATATATATATATATATATATATATATATATATATATACATATATGGGTCTACTTCTATTCACTGACATCCCATTTCACTGAAGCCCATTTCGCTGACAGCTCATTTCATAGACAAACTTTCAAGGTGGGGGGCTTCGCCCCCCCCAATGTGGGGGGCTGTGCCCCCCACACACCCCTAACTATATATTACAACTCCACAGTCGCACAACAGTGGGGAAGGGGGAAAATCCCAGGTTTATGCCCTGATTACTTTTGTCTATGAAATGGGGCTGTCAGCGAAATGGGTTTCAGTGAAATGGGATGTCAGCGAATAGAAGTAGACCCATATATATATATATATATATATATATATATATATATATATATATATATATATATATATATATATATATATATATATATATATATACCTTACCCTAAAAGGGAACACTCTCCTACTGTGTAGCCAGGATGATACTAGGCTCTAAGTCAACTGTCAGCCAGGAGGGGGAAGGAGGGAGGGATGTGAGAATAAAGGCGAGATAAATAACTCACATGGAACGTTATGGTAAGTACATAACATCTTTATGTGAAGTTGTTAAATCTTGCCATTTATTCTCGCTGATAGGTATCGTCCCTAGCACCCTGAATCTTGGGTGGCTCATGGAAGTACATTTTTCAGCACCATGGAACCAAAGGAAGACCTGTCCCAGGAAGCCTTTACTTTCTAATGCGTGATAAAGGTATGAGGCTTAGACCAAGTGGCTGCAGTGCAAATATTGTCAAGGGGCAATTTAGCTTGAAAGGCAGAAGATGTAGAAATGGCTCTGGTAGAATGAGCCTTAGGTCTGTGTGTCAATGGCATGTTTGCATTCGCATAAACAAATGATATACAATCTGATAACCATTTAGATAGGGTTGTTTTAGCCACTGGATTACCTTTTTTGGCCTCCGAAAAAGATACAAAAAGTTGATATGATTTTCTAATATCCTTAGTCCTGTCAAGATAAAGTCTGAGCTGCCTGTGTACATCAAGTTTATGCAGCATGTATTCCAATTTATTAGAGAGGTTAGGAAAAAAGACTGGCAACTCAATAACCTGATTGATATTGGATTCGGAACAGACTTTAGGCAAAAAGGAGGGGTTTGTTCTGAGAGACACTCTATCAGAATGGAAAATCATGTAAGGTGGTCTGATAGATAATGTTTGAAGTTCTGACACTCTGCGGGCAGAAGTAATGGCCACTAGGAATATCGTCTTCCATGACAAATACTTCAGATCACAAGAAGATGCTGGTTTGAAGGGGGAAGAATTATTTGAGATAGCATAAAGTTTAAATTCCTGGGAGAATAAGGAATTTTGACAGGAGGTCTCATATGAAAAACACCTTTGAGAAACGCTTTAGATAACTTATGGCCCATAACGTTCAACCCATCAAATCCAAGGTGGAAATTTGATATGGCGGCTAACTGGACTCAAACTGTGGCAGCTGCTGCTCATTCTTTAAAGATCTTTGTCAAAAATTCTAAAATGGATGACAGAGAAGCTTGGAAAGGGTCGATTTTCTGTATATTGGCCCAAATTGTGAACCTGTTCCACTTACTGCGGTACAGTTTCCTGGTGGATGGCTTATGAGAAGACAAAAGGATTTGTCTTGTATCATCTGAACTAGAATGAAGCCTGGCAATTAGGGGAAGTGGATTAGCCAAGCAGTCAGCTTTAGGGACTGCAGTGAAGGATGGAGGTCCCCTGACGGGTGTGTCAGAAGGTCCGGAACTGGGTCCAGGATCCATGGGTTCTCCAGCAGATGATGGTGAAGGAAGGGGAACCAAATCTGTTGAGGCCAGTAGGGGGCAATGAGGATAACTGTCCTTCCTAGCGATTTCACTTTCTGTAAAAACCTGGGTATCAATGGAAAAGGTGGGAATGCATAAAGGAGACCCGGGGGCCAATCATGGATGAGTGCATCTCTCGGGGGATGTCCTGGAGGTGGTATTAGGGCAAAGTAGTTTATGCATTTGGTATTGATGTGACTGGCAAAGAGGTCGCAGCAAGGCTGGCCCCATTTGTGGAAAATCAAATCTGCAACTCATTGGTTGAGAGACCATTCGTGAGGCAAAAGTATTGCCCTGCTCAGCTTGTCCGCTATCATGTTGGATTTCCCCGGGATGTGCGTTGTCAACAGAAAATGCTGGGACGACACAGCCCATTGCTATATCCTGAGGGCTTCTCGACAAAGGGGGTATGATTTGGTTCCACCTTCTTGTTCAAGTACCAGACCACTGACATGTTGTCTGTCTGAATTGCAATTGTCCCTAGGGGAAGAGAGTCCTGAAAGTACTGCAACACCAGAGGTACCGCTCTCAACACCAGAACATTGATATGCAGATGTGACTCTTGATCCATCCATGTGCCTTGAGCAGTCTTTCCCTGAAAATGCCCCCCAACCCTATCAGGGAAGCGGTCGTGGTCACAGTGGATACTGGGGGGGGACAAAGGGTCTTCCGATTGTGACATGAAGAGACGTCAACCACCACTGAAGGTCTTTCTTGCAAGACTCCATGATGAGAATCATGTGGTGCATTGGTAACTTCTGGTAAGACCACTGAGCAAAGAGGAGCCATTGAAGAATTTGCATATGCATCCTTGCGAGTGGTATAGCCAGGATTGCTGCCGCCATCAAACCTAGCACCTTCAAGACCTCTGCTGCTGTAGATTTGTTCTTTGACACCAGTGAGCTGACATGTTGGCGGAGAAGTGAGACTCTTTCGACTGGAAGACATAGAGTGGTGGTTGAGGTATCTAACTCTGCTCCAAAAAAATGGTATGCTGTGATGGTGATAAGGCAGACTTTTCGAAGGTGATTGTAATGCCTAATTGATGGCAGAGTGTCAGAGTGTATTGTGTTGCTTGAGTCAGTTGATGCCTGGTGGTAGCAATGAGGAGCCAATCGTCTAGGTATGGAAACACCTGGAATCCTAGATGCCTCAGGTGAGCCATGACCACTGCCATGCATTTGGTGAACACTCTGGGGGCTGTAGTGAGACCAAAGGGCAGGGCTCGGAACTGGTAATAATTGGCTCCCAGCCGGAAATGCAGATGATCTCTGGAGCATCTGTTCATCTTTATGTGATAGTACATGTCCTTGAGATCTATGGAGCACATCCAATCAGCTTTCCCTAGGAAGGGAAGAATGGACTGAAGTGTGACAATTCGGAACTTCTCTTTCTTTACGAACTGGTTGAGTCTGCTGAGGTCCAAGATAGGTCTCCAGTCCCCTGTTTTCTTTGGTACCAAAAATAATCTTGAGTAAGTTCCGAATCCAGCTTGGTCTGCTGGGACTGGTTGAATGACTCTTTTTTGCTAGCAATTTGTGGACCTCTACGATTGCTTGTTCCCTGAGACTGGGTGGAACATCTGGGATTCTGTTTACAGGAATGGGAGGGGAAGAGAACGGTATGAAATATCCTCTGGAAATGATGCTTTGTACCCATGTATCTGATGTTATGTTTAGCCAGGTTTCTGGGTACAAAGACAAGCAACCCCCAACTGCCTCCAGAGCTGAACAGCCGGGCCCCCTTTCAGGGGCAATGGTAGGGTTGGCCAGAGAACTGGCCCCTGTCACCCTATTGCTGTGGACCTCCTCTGCTGGGGGGCGACGTCTTCCATTATAACCCCCTCCTCTGCCTCTAGAGCAGGTTTCTCCATGTGTGTCCTGAAAGGCTCCCTGTGCTTTTCGGAACCACATTTTCCCTCCCCTGGGGCCCTTGGGGTAGGGCTGAGTAGGGGTAGAAAAATGGACTTCAACGGCAGATAGTGTCTTGCCTTCCTGCTCACACCTGGTTAAAGTTTCCTTTACTTTAGGCTCAAACAGAGATGAGCCATCAAATGGGGTGTTGATAAAAGAAGACTTAAAGGGCTCTGCAAAGGAACAGAGGTGCATCCAGGCTTGTCTTCACAGAGCAATGCCCGAACAAGCAGCTCTACTCGAACCATCAGCTGCATAAGATATGAGATGAACATGGACGAGTTCAAAGCTGAGTTTAGGGTAGCGAGCTGTGTGTTGACGTTGTCGGCAACCCCTGCAGCTACCGTACCCTGGAGAGTATCTCCTAGCTCTTTCAGGAGATCTCTTTGTAGTCTCGTAAAATGGGTTAAGTAGTTCAGTGATCGCAGAGAAAAAGTCGCTGAACTAAACATGCATTTCCCATATCTATCCATGATCCTAGAATCTCTGTTTGGAGGATGGATAGATGTGGATGTTGCAGACACTTCCTTTTTGGTGGCTGCAGCTACCACCATGGCATCAACAGGCACTCCTTTAGTCAAAAAGGCCTTGTCCACTGGGGCAGAAATGAATTTATTTGGCTTGCGAAGGACAGGTTCCATGGCCTCCGGTGACTCCCACGCCTTATGAGAGATCAGTTCCATGAGCTCGTCATAAGGTGGAGACACCCAAGAAGTGGAAGGTTGAGACCCAAAAGCTTTCAAGAGCATGGATTCGTCCTCAGTAGGGGTCTTGGACTGCCAATTGCCCCTCTGACTAAGGATCTCTAATATCTCCGCAAAGGAGATATCCTCAGAGAGGGATTGATGGGACCCTTCTGACTCATCCAAGTCCATGTCAGATGTCAAAGACTCCTGTGGGGAGTCTAAGTGCCTCCTCTTGCACACTCTCTTCCTGGGCACCTCCTCTGTGGGGGGATCTGGGGAGGTCTCAGAAGAGCAAGGGGCACCCTGTGGGGGTACTTGAGGCTCAGGGTCTCTACACTTAGGGGGACCGGTAGACGAAGGAGCAGACACAGAAGCTTGAGGGGAGAGGAAAGGCCAAACTGATGCTGATGTTGTCTTGGGAGACAAGACTCTCCTCATAGCATCGAAGGTGCCATGGCTCCAACGAGAAGGGGTAGACGGACCTAAACAGACCATCCGATCCTCCCGCACCGAAACCATGGGCTCTGAGCCCAAAGTATGAGCCGAGCTCATCGGAGCCGAAGCCCTGAGAGGAAGAGTCGGCACCGACAAATCGGTCCGACTATCCTCCCTGGACCCGATGGGAGAGCGTTGGCTCCTAGAGTCCTCGGTCAGCGCCGAGGACGTCCGAGTAGATGGAGCCGATAACACAGGAGCGGGTCTCGGCTCCAAAGGTTCGACAATCATCGGTTTGGGCTCCTTTGGCTCCGAGGGTCCAGTACGGCTCAGAGGAGGAGTAGACAAATTTGGTTCAAAGGTCTTTGGCTCTGATGAAATGGTTGGGGCCGACAACAATTTGGCAAGTCCTCGTGCCTGTAAAAGCTCTGCACTAGCCGATCCA
Source organism: Protopterus annectens (assembly GCF_019279795.1). Lineage (NCBI taxonomy): Eukaryota > Metazoa > Chordata > Ceratodontiformes > Protopteridae > Protopterus > Protopterus annectens. The sequence continues at coordinate 1,490,388,754 of NC_056744.1, read as the reverse complement.
TGTCCAAATTTGAAAGGCTGACTGAAGACTAAGATGAATGCACCAAAGGTGCTGACTGGAGCAGAGGAGAAGAGGGAACCTCAGAGACCGGCTCCAAAACTGGGAGCTGGCTCCGAATCAAAGGGACACTCGGTGCCAAGAGCTGTGGAACCGATGACCCTGTACCCTCTGAAGTTCTTGCCTTTTTAACAACTTTCAAATCCAAAGATTTAGAAGATTTTGAGGATTTGGAAGAAGTGCTGGCACCTTCCTAGCTACCCAATGCCTCAGAAAAGGAATGCTGCAGTAATCCCCTGTCATTGAGTTTCCTCCTTCTCTCCAAGAGGACTCTTGAAGAAAAGGAATGGCAAATACTGCAAGTGTCTTGGAGGTGTCCGTCAGTGATGGACATTTTCTGCCCACAATCTGGGCATTTCTTGAATCCCAATTTGGGATGAGACTTTTCATCTGACATGCTTTAAACAGTGTTGGGTCTCTTTACCCTATTTAGATTTTCAGTATACTGTTTTTTGTACTAAGTAAGCAAACTAAGCCCACACCAGGTACTATCTACCAAAGAGGTAAAACTATAAATTTCAAATACAGGGCTAAGAAGGCCCACTGAGAGAAACCTTACTAGAAGAATATTGTTATTATTAAGTCTAAACAGGGCTAAAAAGGCCCACACAAGCACTAACTACCACAAGCTACTATTTCTATATTATAATTTTTAACAATAACACACAAGCTATTTAGATGAATAAGATCTAATAGAAAGAAAAATAATTTTTATCAAAAAACTTGCTATTTTTCACAAATAGGTTCAAGCTAGCTGGATCACCGAGATCTCTCTTGGCGTGGCAAACTAGATCTGAGATAATTCCAGCAGTGCATTGTGGGATAAGGGGCTTGGTCTCGAGCTACTGGCAAACCTTCAGCTTTGCTATAGGCCGTGTTGGAGCCGAGGATTGGCTCTGAACCCATCAGTGAGAATAAATGGCAAGATTTAACAACTTCACATGTATAGTTATCCCCTTTGGGAAAAAACATGTACCCATGAATTACCACATAGGTGGCAGAACAATAAACACTGAAAGTGTGATGAGAGACTTAGGGACACAGGTGGACAGTGATCTCACCTTCGATAATTGCCACTACAGTCAGGAAATCCTTCTATGTGGCACACCTCATCACTAAGGGCTTTATATCCAGAAAAAAGGAGGTCATTGTCCCACTGTACTCATCCCTCATTAGACCCATTATAGAGTACAACGCCCTGTTTGGTATGTACCTCACAAGACATCTGCAACAGTTGGAAAGGCCGCAGAAATACCTCACTAAAAGAATCACAGGCCTAAAGCAGATGCCCTATGCTGACCATTAAAAACTCCAGCTATACTCTGTGGCATATCATCTACTCAGAGGCGATCTCTGTTTAACATACAAGGCCACGTCAAACTCTGAGCTGTTTGACATGCTCCACTTAAAGAAATCCAAATCCCTCAGAGCCACATGCTCCAGGTATCTAAACCTTGTCATCACAATGAACAAAACATGCTGGAGGGATAGGTTCCTGACCCAGAGACTCCCCATACTCTGGAATAGACTGCCCATACATGTCAAGCAGAGTGCCTCCTTGGACCTCTTCAAAGGAACCTTGACGATTGGATGGGAAATAGGAAATTCACCCCTGGGATCACGTCAGTCACCCTGCTAGACGGATCCAAGAAAGTAAATATTGTGGGAAGAAATATCCAGGGAATTGTTATGGCTAGGCTTGTATAGGCCCTGGGGCCAATAGCCTAGTACCAACCTATGAACCTATGAAAAACATATGCCCAGAGCAGACAGGGTTTTCCCTTCCTGCTCACACCTAGACAGCATATCTTTTACTTTGGAGCAAAACAAGAAGGTTCTGTCAAAAGGAGCATCGATGAAAGAAGATTTGAATGGTTCCACAAAGTCACATAAGCACATCCAGGTATGTCTCCTGATGGAAATGCCTGAACCTGCCACCTATGAGGTACCTTCAGCCATGTGGGAGATAAGCTTCATGAGTGAATCTGATATAAACTAAAGGGTAGTCAAATACGAGGAAATAGTACTCTCTACCTTGGAGGATATGGTCCCAGAGAGGGATTTGGAAAGTTATTTGATTAAATCCCTCTGGAGTCTCATAAAGTGTGCCAAATAATTCAGTGACCTAAAGGCAAAGGTTTCTGAAGCACAGACTCACGTTCCCAACCTATCCAGCACCCTGACTTCTTGTTTGGGAGGGTGGACATAGAAACTTTGTTCTGCCAGTTCCTTCTTAGTGGCCACTGCCATGACCATGATGTCAACAGGTACTCCTTTACTCCAGTATGGTCTGTTCTTAGGTAATGCCAGTATCCTGTCTGGTCTCTTTGGGGTTGGCTCAGCTGTGTCAGCCTCCTTCCACTCCCACTGAAAAAGACTAAAGCAATGAGCTCATCAGTGAATAGAGTCACTCAGGAGATATATGGGCCAGCTCCAAAAGCTTCCAGCAACACAGACTTCTCTTGGGAAGGATTATAGGGGACAAACTACCCTTTTGTTCTAGTAGTTGTAAGATGTCTAAAAATGAGACATTATTGTGTGATAACATGGGGGACCCTTCCCCTTCATCAAAGTCAGTGTCCTTAGTGACAGATTCTTGTAGAAATTCTACATGCCTCCTTTTGCACATTCTCTTCTGAGGAACCTACTTGGTGGGATGCTCTGGGGAGGTATTGGAAGAGACATCTATACCCTGCTAGGTGGTCTGGAGACTGCTTCAGACTGGCTGTCCCCGTGGAATGAATGACTGAGGCTCTGGATGCAGAATCGATTGGGACTGGTTGGTCAGAACAAAAGAAGATAAATACATCTGTACTCTAGAAATAGAGAAGGCACTCTCCACTACATCTAAGACAAAATGCCTGGTAGAAAGAGAAACCAACGGATCCAAACAGGCAGACTTACAGACCAGCTGCTCACCTTGCCTTGCGGACAAATTACTAGAGGACGGAGTTAGAGCTGAGCTGTCTAGGGCCTAAGCTTCAACAACTTTGGAGTCGAATCCAACACCTTGGAGCTTGCACTGACACAATGGCTGTGAGAGCCATCCAGCTTCGAAGTACTTGCTGCCAGACAGCTCAGAGACCCCACTGGAGTCGAATATACCAACATCTTCGGATCTGAGGCAGACGACTCCAGGATCTTTGGATCCAATGACTATGAAACTGATGGTCGGATCAGATTAGGAGCTAATTTCACAGGTGTGGTACTAACCAAGGTCTCCAGACCCACTGGGGTCAGAGCTGGAAGAACTCCTATTTGTACCTGTGTCCTGAGAAACTTCCTCATCAAACTGTTCACATCAGCTTTGGATTAACTCCTGGAAGATTGAACGGATAATGCTGTGGATGAGGTCTTGAATGATGATGAGGAGACCCCCCAACAAAGGGAGATAGCAGCCAAGAGGTAATAAGCTCTGACAAAAATTCATGTGAATGGATCCAGGATGACTTGTTGGACCTAGGTCTTAGATCCAAAACAGTCAGATCCAACTTTTTTGCTTGTTTAATAGGAGGCTCTGAGAATGGAACTGAAGCAGCAGCCATTGTTGGATTTTGTGATCTCTTATCAGATTCTCCTCTTTTTTCTGACTTTTTAGGGGTTTGAGACCCAGAGGCAATAGAGGCATGTTTAAAGGGCAGCAAGTCCCTAAGAATTAACATATTCTTACAGTCAGTTAAGACACAGGAATTAAATCCCTTACAAATATCGCAGTTGAAATCAAGATATTAAGGTCCTAAACAATACATGCATTTTGAATGTGCATCTGAATTAGGAATTTTGTGGCCACAGTACACACATTTTTTAAACCCTGAAGGTTTATCAGACATTTTAAAGAAGATAGAAGAAAGAATATAGAAGCAAAAGCCTTTTTTTTAAATATTCTAAAGGTTAAAGATATACAAGTCAAAAGTAGAGAGAAATACCAAATATGGTAAGTCTTAGAGAGAAAATATTGTAAAGTACTTAAAGAGGTACAGAATACAAGCATTGGTAATTAAAGCTACTCTGAGAGTAGAAGGGTCTAAATATAACTATAGAAAAGATAGGTTAAAGGGAGGAAGAAACTAAAAGATAAAAAAATATTACAGAGATTATAGGGAAAGAAGTCTAACTCACAAATCTCACTAGAAAGTTTTGCAACCTTCACCTGAGCACTATGGTGGCAAACAAGATCTAAGGTATGTAAAGTGATTAGGACGTTATGGGTAAAGAACTATTTCACTGTACTACAATCTGGAAGAAGTGGCTGATTCAGATCTGAGGGATGGATCCAAATCCAACAGATCAGGAATGAATGAAAATGACAATATCAGATCAAAATATTTTCCTCAAGTTCTTAAGTCTTTACACAACCAAGATGTCACTGAGCCAGTGCCTGTAAGTCCAGTGGCAAATGCTTTTATTCCAGAAGGTTTCTGATGCCAAAGGCAGAGGGCTATTAGAGACCAGCACCAGGTCTTCCATTCCTAAAACTGTATGTGAAAATACCAAAATTCAGAATGTTGACCTTTCAGAACCTGTTACCCATCATTCCTCCCATGAGTTACATGGTAACACTAGATTTGAAAGATATTTATTATCACAATGCAGTAGCCACAGTCTTCAGGAAATGCATAATGCTCTCTGTTTCTGGATCATATTCTCAGTTCTCTGCATTACTCTTTTGATTATCTACAGCAGAGAGCAGGAGTGGGAGTCGGGGGTTCTGTCACAAAATGTCTGACACCAGCCATATGTCACTGCAGACTGCTTTAACATATTTATTATTTAGATGACTTACGCTTCCTTGCAGTCTTTATCCAGATGCCAGGAGTTATTATCCTGCATTATATCTCCAATCTGACCTTCCAGTTAAATGTTGTAAATTCCCCTATTACTCTATCTCGTGTTTCTCAGCTGCCTTACCTCTCTTCAAAAGGCCTTTTTGACACAAAAGAAGGTTGACTTTTACCTGGAATCTTTCCTGAGCTACTTCAATCAGTCTCAGACTTCTGCAACAGAATTTCTCAGGGTTCTAGGGTTCATGGCTTCTATGAGTCTAACAATACCACTAGCCAGGTTACACACGCGAAAGATGTAATGGTTTCTAAAAAACACATGGGCCCAACGTTTGTATTCTTTGGAGCACTGAGTTCCAGTTTTAAGCATTTTTTTAAATGGATTGCATTGATGGAGCCAAAAAATTAAAATAAACCCGGGTCTCCCCTTCTCTTCTCAAACACTGCAGCAATCTTTCACCACAGACACTTTAGATTTCACTTGGGGAGCAGTTTCCATGAGGATATATATGCAAGATCTGTAAAATCATTCAGACAGACCAAAGCACATCAATGTAAAAGAGATGTTGGCCTTCATGCATACAGTGAAATCTCTTCATCACCAGGACCCCGACAAGTGACTGCACACAATACCATATTCATTTGGTACATAAAAGATGCGGGTGGGGTACAAGGTTGCACAACCTTTGCAGGCTGTCTGTGATGACTTGGGAGGTAGTTCTAAAGCATTATTTAACCCTACAAGCATTTACATTCCATCAGAGCAAAATATAGCCGCAGGAAAGTTGAGGTAGACCAGAATCAACCCTCACAAATGGAAATTGATTGAAGAGATCTTCCAGGAACTGATCTAGTGGTAGGGATAATGTCAAATAGATCTATTCACCTCAGACAACTAAATAGGTTCTGCTCCAGGGCTCCTTACAAGCAAGCCTGGAAAATAGATCATTCTCTTCGATGGAAATAGTCCTTTATGCGTTTGCACCCCTTCCACTGATATCCATGGTAATTCTGAAGATCCTGAAGGACTCCCATATAACAAATGTAGTGAGTCTCTTTTGGCCTAGGCAACAGTGATTCTCCTTTCTTAAGGAATTGGGCAATTACCATAAACTTCCTCACAGTCTGGAGCTACTCACACAAGACAAGGGGAGTTGGCCCCAGTCTCAAGCATCTTCAACTGACTGCCTAGATGATTCATTTCTAATACATTTTAGGCAATTATTTCATGCAGCAGGCACTTAAGAAGCCAGGAAAACCTGCTAATAGGAAATTCTATATTGGTAAGTGGAAATGAAGTTCTAGTTGGTACCTAGGGAATAAACAGGGGCCCATCAGGGATTTTGTATCACTGATGCTCAAATATCTATGCAAGTTAAGTTCTTCTGGACTCTCTTATTCCTCTTTTAAGGTTCATCTTGCTGTCATTTCTGCATGTCTTCCCATGGCTCCTCCTATTTCTCTGTTGCAGTAAAACAGTTTCTGTAAAGAGTATTACACCTGTAGTCTCCTCATAAATAGGTTGCTCCTCCTATTGATCTCAAATTAATGCAGGAGAAGTTGATTAAGACATCCTTTGCATCTGTTCCTCAAGCTAATTTAAGCATCTTGACTTGGAAAACTGTACTCAACATTGCTCTCACATCTGCAAGAAAAGCATCTAAGTTGCAAGTTCTTCATGGTGGGTGAAACTCACCTCATATTCCATTAAAGATACAGTCACATAAAGAACAGTTAGGCAGAGTTCTTGATGCTGTCATAGAACAGGCAATTTCAGTGACCAGTCCATCAGTTTCCAATGTTCAGACAGGACCACCTTAAATCAGTCATGTAGACAGGACAATAAAAAGAAAGGGTTGAGCATTTTGTTTGATTTTAATACAAATTCAGAATCCATTAAATATAAGGTATGTGACAAGTGGAACGTACTGATGGGTAATCAAGATTTATTAAAAATTGTTGGTCTACACCATACTTTTATAAACTGAGGGGCAGGAACATGAAGGGTTTCTTAGACCATCCAGGCATGAAAAACAGTAATTTCAATACAAAACACCATGTGGAACATGATCAAAATCCAGTTATTCACAGTTATAGATTATTCACTATTACAAACAACAAGAAAGTAAGGTTAAAGATTTGAATAATTGCATTTCTAAAGGGGTTCCTTATCTTGACAACTGTGAAAGTTATCATGTTGGTAAAACAAAGGGGTAGGCTTGCTAAGAGAATTTGTGAACACTGTTTTGTAATTTGTACAAAGAAAATGATGAGCTATGCTCTAGCTAAACATAGCCTTGTTTTCTGAATAAAAAAAAAATACTTTTTTTCTGGCAACTGAAAGCTTTGACCTAAGTGTATGGGGGGACTTTGAGAATTTCCTAGAGGCTAGGGAAATCTATTGACAGCTTTAGCTACAATGTCTGCTGGTTTAAAGGACAGCTTAAATACTCGAGTATTTCAAATCTTTACCCTTTGAAATGGCTTAAATGGTGGTTTTATGTGTTTTAAGTGTGACTGGTGATTGGGAAGAACATGTGACTTTTATCATATTATTTACTGAAGTTAGTTTACAAATATCGCTATTCTGAAAAAGTTCTATAACTAGCAGAAGGAATGAAACCACTAAAGTTTTGAATACTGGTGTTGTCTACATTGTATTTTGTTCTTTCTATTAGTGTAGTTAGTCAAGTAAATAATTCTTCATCTTAGATCATCAGCCCAGATGGAATATTGTTTAGATTTTTACAACAAAAAAAAAACATTCTGTCAGTATTCCCATTCTAACAATAAATGTTACAAATGCATTCACTTGACACATGACCAAGATGTAAAACTGAAAGGTTTTAACTGTTGCATTGTTGATATATAAATAATCTGATATGTGAATTGCATTTATAGATGTCATTGAAAAAAGTGTGTTACATGCTCCCTTAAGTTGTAATTGCTGAGACAGTTACAATTTAAAGAATATGCTACAAAATGATTCCATCTGCAGAGCTGTGTAATGGAATATTTATGTTTATTAGCCCTGTGACTCCGAGGGATAAAGCCCTTACTTTGCTCCAGATGCTCTGTGTTTGACTAGTGGTACAGGTGCTGGAGGGGACAAGTAGGGTAGGCCAACATCAACTAGCCCAGCTGTGTGTGTCTGTGTGTGTGTGTGTGGGGGGGGCAGCCTAGGCTTGCTTCAGTACCAAACATAAGAGCTTGGCAAGTTCCATGCTGAAAGTGGTACACTACTTGGTTGGGAGGTTGCTCATATGTGGAAGCTCACATGCACCTCCCAAAGACAGGGAAGAGGAATTAGGACACTCTCCCCAGCACTAGTTTGATGCTGCATCAGTGACCTTAATCTCCTCACTGGCCCAAGAAGTGGGTCAGATTGAGCCCAGGAAGGCTAAGGAAGGCCTGTTGAATCCTGTGAACGAGGACAGCACAGGACAGGTGTTGGTGGCAGCTAATGGTCAGCTGTGGGGTGGGTGAAAAAATAAAATTCATAGGTTCATAGGCTGGTACTAGGCTATCAGCCCTAGGGCCTATACAAGCCTAGCCATAACAATTCCCTGGCTATTTCTTCCCACACTATTTACTTCCCTGGAACCCTGTCTAGCAGGGTGACTGACGTGATCCCTGGGGTGAATTTCCTTTTACCCATCCATCATCATCTTCATTTAACACACGTCTAACACCAATGTTTCTACTTTGGAAATATATGGACGTGTTTCATTATTTGTGTAATAAAGTTTATTAATATTTGCCTCCAGGGAAATAAAAGGGAATATGTTATTCCCCACTTCCTGGACAGCTAAGACATTGATATATCTGAGATATGACTGTGCTCAGCCATAAAACACAAGCTGCATAATTACCACTCTCTGGTAACGTTACTACTTTAATTTAGTAATCTCAAAAAGTGCTGTTCATTTAAAAAGAAAATTGTATTCTTTCATCCCGTAATTTCTACAGGTATTTCTTCCTCAAAGAATGCTTAACATGATTTCACAGATAAACAATTCCTTTTAAGGTAGTCACAGTGAATTTGCTCGAGCATCTGTGGCCCAAAGAAGAAAAAAGCCTAAGAATGCAGTGTTGATGACTGTCATTGCTGGTGTTATTTTTAAGTGTACACCAGTAAATATTCACTTGTTTTGGAAGATTTCTCCCTTCATGTTGGTGTGAATAAGGAATTGGTATATATAAATTCAGGGGGTATAATGGGGTTTGCCCTTTTGTGTTTTGGGAATTATTTTTCTACAGTTCAGCTCTTCCACAATATGTAAGTCAACATTTCATTGTAGAATGAAGCAAACATGATGTACAACCACTACCTACCGAGTCAGACTTGTTATAACTTTTAATATGAAGATTAACTGGAAATAATATTGTTTGGAAAGAGAAGGGAATTTGGGATCTTCCCATCAAAATTCATTTGATCTAGAGCATCAAACATTTTATTTCACATTTTACTGGATAAAAAAAAAACTTTTTAATAATTATAAACTGGGTACTATAGGTAAAGAGGTGGTATGTATGAGCAGATATATCTAATGAAGGAATTTAAACTAATTACTCTAACAAAGAAAGTCATAAAATAGGAGAATGATATCAGGAAGACAAAGCAATGCTATCAGCAACAGCAGTCACTTTAGTCAGGGCTCAAAAACATGTTCTGACTGTCAGTATCAGCAATCAAAGAATAGTAAGTTAACATATTTACAGTCTGGCAAACATTAAGAAAATGCATTTTTAGGAGTATTGGAGAAAATAAAGTGAAAACAGCCAAGATGTGTTTAATAAACATATTGCTTAAGCACCTATCATGTTTATTACTTACTGGCAACTGTGTGCTTGTCAATGTATTACACTGTTTTAGTAAAGAATAAAAAAAAAAAAATTAAATGTTCAAAAGTAATAATTTTCAGTAGGAACATTATCATAGTAAGTTTCAATGCTAAAAGTATGACACTGTGGCTTTAGAGGTAAATAATGTATCCACACATGCATTGGCTCAGCAATACATATACTTATGGAGAGAAGAGAAATGAAGTACTTAGATGTTTGGATTAAAGGACATTCTGTTATAGCAGCTAAGTTATGTGGGAAACAATAAACAAAAGATAATACAAAACCTCAGAAAATGGAAGTTCTTGTTCCTGGCTGTAGATAGTAAGATACAAACAGTGAAAATGTTTTTTACGATTTTAGTGTTTTATATACAGGGTAGGCATATTTTGATCAGACAGAGGAGAAGCTGTGAACAATAATTTATAAAAAGTTGAAGGAACCTATTTGGGAGAGAAAGAGGGGTAGTGTTTAGTGGGACAAGTATATTCGCCCCACAGAACAAAGTGGTTTAGGATTATCTGATTAGTAAGGATATTTTGGAGTTACACAATTAAGATGTATGTATGTAACACAAGAAGAAGATTAAAAATGAAAGAGGAAATGGATGATGCTGACGCCTCGTCCAAGACATAAGAAAAGAGTAAGATTTTGGATGCAGATCCTTAAGGAGAATAACAATAACCATGCATAATATTATATTCATAAACTTGCAAAAGTAAAGTCATCACAGGAATGGAGAAACTAGGAATAACTGCTAGTAGGGTTGTAGAAAACAGGTAAGAAGTGAATGGATTTTACTGCAGAATACTAGATAACTAAAAAGAGAACGGTAACAGAGTGGGATGAGGCCAAGCAGAAGTTTGGACTCCAGGCTACAGACTGCCTCCCTGACAGAGATTAATATCAGTGTACTGGCAAACAGAAAGAGATATGGGACTCCTTAGTGAAATAACAATCTGGTATTGTTTATAGTCCTGTCTAGAATAGAAGATGCAGTTAAAAAGGGGGATAATTAGTTTGGCATATAAAATATTACAATCACCATCATAGGAGGTTAGCAAAGACTAGGAAGAGAGACTGGAAAGGCAGTTTATAGAAGAACAATTGAATGACGCATGTATGGCTCCCAAGTATACAACAAAGTTCAGAAGGTTTTGAATTTTTGCCTTTAAGTATTTACATAGGTATTTTATACAGCAAGCAGACTTTAAAAATTTTCATCTGGTAGACAGCAAATCCCGGAGGTATGAATGGAAAGAGAGAGGTAACTGGGAGCATATTTTTGGTAGTAAAATGAGTTGACAGATTTTAAAACTTATCCTAGACAGTACTTTGTCAGAAATATTGGTGGAGCAAAAACTGTATCTAAGGAAATGCTTTATTGAGGTGGAACACAGGATGTGAATTGTCTAGACATAGTAAGGCTTATTAAGTTTAATGTTACTGGCTGCCAAAAAGTCAGTTACTAAAAAAATGGAAATCAAAATCTAAACAAACTATAACTGAAGTATTGAATATTGTTAAAGAAATTAAATAGAAGTGTGATCTTTAAAAAAAGGGAAGGAGCAAATTACATAGAAATAAATGGAATTTGTGGGAACAATGCATGCAGAATAATTCTCAGGAGGAGGGAGGTTTAAGAGAAGGCAGGAATTGAACAATTTATGTAATGCTACAGTGAATGACAGTTGCTATAAAAAAGAAGACATACAAATATGTAAAATAGATAGCTAAACATATACATGATTTGTTTTATTTTCTATTAATGTATGTGTGCACCATATGTCTTACTTAAGTGATGATTTAATAAATGTTTAAAAAAAGTATAAGACTGTGACGCAGAATGTAGCTTAGCTAACCTGACTTTGCAACCAAGGAATAAATAAACAATTGTCATATACAGTCACTGTCTGTATATGGAGCAATAACATGGGCAACCAGAGATTTAGGAAATACATGACATACCTGTTGGATTACACAAGACAAATCATTACTAACAAGTAAAAATATTACCCATTCTAATAAACATATAATCTGTAAAGCACTAAACAAGTTAATATTCAGAGGTATTTGCCAGACTTCCTTCTTATTGATATATATTACAGTTACAGTCACATAAGGAGATTATCAGTGTTATACTACAGTTAGTGAATGCATACATTTAGCTAGCACCTGTTGCATATCAAGAATTATTTACCAAGGTAGGAGTATTTTGGATCATCTTGTGATGAATTAATGTTGACAATGGTTTCAGAATTCTCTCTCCCTACTGCTCCAAGCACCAGCCTTTCCTGAATAGACAAAACATGCAGAAAAAAAACATCAGGATTAAGGCAGACAATCTGCGATGAATGTTCATAATTTCATGAAAAAAAAATAGTTTATTAAAAGAAATATTAGTAAGTAACAGAAGGCAGACAATCTACTTATAAGCTGCTTTCAATTGTTATACAAAAAGCACAGTTTACAAAAGGACCAAGTACCATTCATGTCAACCTAGAGACAAAGGCCTGACACAGCTTCCACTCTACCCCAACAGATATTAACTTTGAGATAACTCTGCTTTTGACCAAACTGGCAAAAATTCAACCTGATTTGGACATTAGCAGCATGCATGCTATTCTGTATTAAGAAAAGTAAAAAGTGGTATTCCTTGACACCATTTTTGAACTATCCATCACCAACTATTAACAAATATGTTCTCACTGTATCATTTGATCTAAGAATAGGTCATTGTTGGTGAGTCTGTGACTAGGGCAATTTTCCTTCTTCTCTCAATCTAACCACATGTTTCTGCCATTCACATATTTGGGGGCAAATGGAATCCCTGCTGACACATGACAATATATCACATACTACACTAGCACAGCATGTCTATCCACTTAGTGCATACATTTCTGCAAACATGATAAGCAATAAAAGAAAAGTGCACTAATCAGGTCTATACAAATGTAGACATACCAGATGTACAGGAAAGTCTAACAGTAACTGCTAGATGGAGGGACTTGACAGGCACAACAGAATAAAGGAAGAGTAATTAGGACCAATGAAGAAGGGTCCCTTCATGAGTCAAATGATATAGTAAGAAGCTATTTGTTTGTCACCTCACAGCAAGAGGCTCTCCGGTTTGATTCTCAGCTGGAGCACCTTCTGTGCGAATTCTGCATATCCTCCCTGCGTTCGAGTGAATTTTAAAGACATGCAGTAGGTGCATGTGTGTTTGCATGTATCTTTTGTGAAGGTGGGCTCTGGGCTGGCAACTCAACACAGTAAAAACTCTACCACCAATAAATCTGCAGACCAGTGATCTGCTGTGGTGACCCCTAATGGGAGAAGCCTAAAAGACATTGCTATTTGTTATAACTGATATCACAAGCACTAGCTGATGACTATTGACTGTGTATGTATCAGCTTAACAAAATATCAAAGAAAAACTGGCAGCTGCAATCATGCTCCAAGCAGTATGGTTTGGTGAGGCTGATAACTGACGAAAATTACTGCAGTACAAAATGTCTATAATGGTAATACTCAAAACTACATTCACCTCACCCCTGATTGGTTTTACTGTAGCATTTTCCAGCAGAACAGTGATGACTGGTTCTGTTTAGTCATGTTAGACCTTGAAATAGCAAGTACAGGTTGCTAAGTTCTACAGATTATCAACTATTAATAATAACAAACACTTTGTCAAGGTATACTGCACTTGAACACATTAAAGAAATGTTTCTTAGGCAGGATACCCCCAGTATACCCATCATGTCCTGATCTTTAAATATACTAATTCTGAAGTTACATAAACTTGGAGTGAATATGTTTTTTCTTCAAAATCAAACTATCTCCTTTATCGTGAGTAGGTGCAAACGCAGTGTATTGTAAGATGAAGGAGGAGCAAGGGCACTGAAAACCTAGGATAGTAATATGCTACTTAATATGTCTATTTGTTTATATGTTTTCATGAAGTTAATTTCATACACTGCTACATTCTCTATAGTTTATGTATTTGAGAGTTTTAAATTTCACTCCATTTTTCTAACTAATTCAAGTTTCAACAAGATGAGGCAAAATAAATTATCGTGATTCCTTTTCCAATGGGCAGTTCTTTGTCGGGGGAGAAGATAATCCAGTTAGTAATCCACTTCTTAAGAGGTTGTTTGGCAACTGCCAAACTCTCCCTTCATGGAACGAAGGAGTCAAATGGCAGTACGACCTTCCTAAACTAATACACTTACATAAAGAATGACCTAAAGTGACTGCGCACTTCCAGGGTGTAATCAGCTATTGTTTCACTAGTTTTTGTCCCTTCAAAAAAAAAAAAAAAAACAGGGAGATGAGGATACTAGTTTAAGGAAAATGTTGACTCCCTTTTCAAGAGGAAAAAGCAAAATTAATGTCATATAGATATGGCCAAGAAGCTCTGAGATCATCATCAGTACACAAGAGCCACAAAGACAACTTTTAAGGGATTAATTTCAAAGCTATTGAACCATAAGCTTGAATGGTGTATAGGTAATCCCGTCAATCATAAAATTCAAGTTCCAAGGAGGTGAGGAGGTTCATCAAAGGATGACAGAAAGGCAAAAACTAAGTAACAGCTTGACCAACCAATGTTAAGCCATAGTCCTGTTATCCACTAGATTGTAATCATGACCATCAGAAATAGCTGACACATGCATCTTGACCATGTAGATTCAAATCATACAGATGCCTGAGAAATCACTATCACTTGCCTGCTAACCTAATGAGGTAGAATAGGATACTTCTTTTCCAGTATGTAGACACGTTTACATTTGGCAGAATATGTTTAATGAGAATATGGCTTTCTAGTAGCTTCAGTCTTACATTAACCTTGCTGGAGTTAGGGAAAGTAAAGGAGGAGCCATGCTCTTAGCAAAGCCAGGTGACCCCTAATCATGGGTGAATTCCCTGAATTACAATGGGAGAATTTCCTGTACTGTCAGTGACCTGACGACCTGAAATTCTATCCTTTTCAGACAAGGAATGGCAAGGATAAGCTTTATTCAGTCTGATTTTTTTTTAATTAGGGGAAAATAAATAGTGGGAAGCCACTCTCCAAACACATTAAAGAGAATTCATCCACCATTAACGTCCTACTGTGCTAACCAGACAAGGTTTCAAAAATCCACAACTACAGGTGTACACCAAGCTAGTGGTTCAGAGAGTCCACCAGTATGATGACTTCTCCTGGAGTGTTAATGGCTGAGATAGTGATCTCCCATCTATGGCCAATTTGTTGATGTGAAAAGGGAGGATGAGCATGTGCTATCCCAACCACATTTGTTCAGTAACCACAACATAATTGTCATTACATAAATTCAGAAAAGTTCCCTTATACTATTTCTACTCCAGATCCTTCACGGCAAGAAGAAGACTACCTGCATTTCCAGTTGATTTATACATAACCCCTCCAGCATTGGAAGCCATATTCACTGAACCATGGAGAAGCTAAGATAGATTATCCACATCACCAGCAAAGCTATTATCTTTACAAGCTATAAGAGGTTTGCCTACAGGAAGGGAAGAACAACACTGAGACTGAAGAGGATTATTGACTCTCCATGGCCCAGTCATAAGGGTCAAATAAACTCCAGAAAAATATCTGCAAGCACACACTGATTCAGTAGCACCACCTCCTTCAAGTTTACCACAGGTTCTGTAACAATCATGGCTGCCACATTCCCAGAAGTTGTAGCAGGATCTGAGCTTGGATAATGTGCCATGTCCTTACTAAAGCTGCCAAAGATATGGCATCCTAGACCCTCCTCATGAGTATGAACAACTAACATTTACAAAATGCCCAGCTTTGTACCAGTGAGCACAATAATACAGGAACCTCCAAGAACAGCAACCATGACAACAGCCAGTTACACAGACTAACAATAAATCTCTTGACACGGCCACATCAGCCATTTACTTATCTAAGGAACATATGGCGTTCATTCATCGGGAAGGACTCAAAACACAATATCTATTAGCTTGTTAAACAGTATGGGTGCAGAGAAAGACTTAACAGCTGTCCTTTTGCTTATTATGTTACATACCCAGCATGAAGTGAAAGAAGTCCTCTAACAGCACTGGGCAAATTTTTAGCAAAACACATCTATCATATTCATTACCACCACACAGGCACCATTGCAGCAGCAGCAAAGACATGGCACTGAAGAGTCACTGTCCAGAATATGGTATACTACATGTGCTTGTTGAATTTGCTAAGGATGAAGCCTTCTCTCCTCTTTAGGGCTAAAGAAAGTCAAGAGCAGAACATTGAGTCTCATCTGAGGAGGTCAGACAAGATTAGGAAGATAGACTGGAAAGGCAGTTTACAAAGGAAAAAACAATGGAAGGAAAGAAAAATGGTCAGACATCATATGGCTTCCAAGTATGCAACAAAGTACATAAGGTTTAGGATTGCTGCTTGGAAGCATTTGCATAGGTATTTTTATATCGCTAGCAGACTTCAGAAAACTTTTCTTTATGTGGGCAGGAAATACCGGTGAGCTGCTGAGAAAGAGAGAGGTAATTGGAAACATATAATGAGTTGGCAAATTTTTAAAAACTCATCAAAGAGTACTTCACCAAAAATGACGTGGGGGCAAATGGTTTTAATTAAGGAAATGATTCTTTTAAGCTGGGCCACAGAATCTAAATGCCTAGACACAGTAAGGCCTTACAATGTTTAATGCTATTGGATGGTCCAAAGTAATGAAAATCTTAAAGGAGATAGAAGAACTGGAGGTGTCTTCAAGGAGCAAATTACACAGAAATAAAGGGAATTTGTGGGAATAATACATACATAATAATATTCAGGAGGAAGAGTGAGGCTTAAGGGATGGCAGGAATTCAACAATTTGTGTTATGTTAACATTAAGCTATAGTAGGCAATGCCTCTGTCAAGATCTTAGTGCTCCTTTGTATTTCTCTTCAAGCAGGTGCCAACTTAAAGACACCCCTCCACCACACACACACACACACACACACACACACACACACACACACACACACATACACACATGCCAACTTAAAGACACCCCCCCACCACACACACACACACACACACACACACACACACACACACACACACACACACACACACACGGAAAGATTTAGACTGCAGTCAGAACTGAGGCTGTTAAGCTTGTACAGTTTCCCTCTTAGGGCAATCAGCCTACAATCTGCAGAGAAGCAAGATTATCTGATGCATCAATGCACTCAACTGCCTAGACAGGATCTTTTTCTTATTTTTTCTTATGTGACTGTCTTGGAAGAAAATGCTGGTGATCACATAAAGATCATAAATCTCTCAGTCATGGCAACTATATGTTTTCTCCCCACTGGAAGCCTTTAATTAGGTCCCAAGAGGGCTGGCCAAAGAGAAACTTTACAGGGAAAGGACATCCACAGCAGTCTTTATGAACTCTTTATAGAGCATGACAGCCTGAGCAATACCATCCAGAACATGTGCATAGCATTTCCTGCTGCCCTAGGTACAGCATCAGCACCATAAGAGTTATAGCAAGTCATGGGTAGACCACAATAAAGGCTGTGATCAAGACCTGAAAAAGTTCATCCTTGAGCCCAGACTCAGGAAATTTTAAAAGGTTCCCCACAGCCTGATCCATAAGTAAAGACTGGAATGTATTGTGTTGAGACAAAAAAACTGAGGAATTCATGTTGCATTTTTACAGAAGAAAACATCATCTTTCCAGCATGTAAAAAGCTTTTGGCTCCTTTACAGGATGCATGGTGGTAAGATGGTAAGGAGTCTGGTACCTATACTACATGGAATACATCAAATAGGAATATATTTTATAGGGCCTGGTCTTGATCTGAGGACTTATGTGACAGATAATCCAAGGTACCTTCTCCTTCCCCAAGTTAATCATTTACAGATTTCCAGTGCAGAAAAATAGGGTCTGCAGGCCAGGTCAGTGTGAACTTCATGACCCAATGAGTTCTGCAATACAGGAGTTATCCCCTGAGCATTTGTAAGCAGAACAGGTCTCATGCCTTTGCCAATCTCACAGATAATGGCCTTCACACCTTCTGGGTTTTCTTTTCACCTCAGCTCCAGCTTAGGTGAACTCAAGTGTCCCTGATGCACATAGGTTGGGTGTGTGATCGGTATTTTTTGAGTGCCAGATGTCAAGGTACTGGTGCACAGAGATATATCTACAAAAGCATGGAATAGGTATGGGAAAGGCATGCAGAAGAGCTGGGGATGACATCAGGCCATATCTCCTAAGGGTGAACTTCTACACCCATGAGGCCAAGTCTCACAAGACATCAAAAAACTTCCTGACATTGAATACCTGACCTATGAGCCCAGGAAAAGAAGCCCTGGTGGACCCTTTCACTTCAGGCCATCAGGTCCTGCTGGTTATGAGATGAATGTCTAGAAAGATGAGTTGTCATTTCTGAGTGTACCACTGACCTCTGGCCAAAGAAATCAGTGGACCACTTTCTGGGATCAGAGCAGTTGAGAGACTGCACCAGGCCTTTAGTTGGGGGAATGAGGTATATTTACACCTTGGGAATCACAAGCTTTAAACCTCAGTAATTATTGGTAAGGATACAACACACAAGGATCATATGGCCATTTTGGGGATGGTCTTACATCTAGAAAGGTATGATGAATATCTGCAGTCTATTTCATTCCACAGACCAGAGGCTATGTGAGGGACCCTCCTACAATCCCCATGCTGGACATTTATAGTTGCCACCATTTTATACAAAAAAAGGTAAACTAAGAGCTCCTCTATAGGATCTCCTTCCTGGATCTTCATGGGGCCAGTCTGAAGCACTAATTCTTCCTAAAGTGCTTCTCATCAAGCTCCTCCTCAACTGCAAACACCGAGATGGAATAGGTCATGGCTCATGATTTGGCCAGCGCACAAACAATCCAATCATTTAACTTTCATGGGAAGCAAAAAGTGGAAAACTTTCTATGATGAGTATCAGGACTGAGTTGTGCAATGTCCAAACAGCGGAAAAAAATCTGGTGGTGGGTGCAGTGGCTAGACATTCTGTCCAAGTACAGTACAAAATTGTGGTACATGCTGGTGAAGGGTGCATATACTGCTAGCATTGTGACATCTACAGAAAAATAGGTGAAAAGAGAGAAGAAGAAAAAAATATCCCAGTTGCTGACCCATGAAGGAGGCTCAATGATATCAAATGCACTGCAGTAGCGTAGCTAGGGTGGGGGAAATGGGGCAATCACCCAGGGCACTGTCTTGTTCAGAGCGCAATACAGCAATCTAAAATAAAAAAAAATGTCTATATCTATCTATCTAGCTATCTATCTATATATATGGGTCTACTTCAAATGATTAAATTTTAGAACATCGAACATAAATGATCGAAGTTTTGAAACTTTCAACATTCTGAATGGAGATCGCCATAAAACACAGAATGGGAAATTTACCTTTTACCTTGCTGTAGTGCAATATCAGAGTTGGTATATTTAATTAGCAGGGGATGTGGGGGGGGGGGAATGCAGGGGGCTTGCCCCCCTGTAAAAATGTGAAAGAAAACGTTTTGCTTTTATTTTTTATTTGATGGTCGATGTTTCAGAATTTTGATTATATGGTCAATGACGATATGATGTTCGAAGTTCTGAAACTTCACTCATTTGAAGTAGATCCATACATCTATACCTATATCTATCTATCTATATATATATATATATATATATATATATATATATATATATATATGGGTCTATGTCATCTTGCCAAAAATTTCTGACATAGGGTCCAAATCGCTGAAAATCTATTTCACCAAAAATAGTACTGACAGTGTATATGCCCTTTTTTCCCAGTGTAGTGCGATCTCGGAGTGAGAATATTAATGTATGGGGGGTGTGGGGGGTATAGCCCCCCCATCTACTCAGGTTATAAACTACTTACTTACCCTTTTCATAGGGACTGGACAATATAAAACAATAGTAGACAATATTAAACTGCACTGGGTAGGGGGCTACGCCCCCCACACACCTCGACTTCTAGGTATGCAATAAGGATTTAAAAAAATGCATATGTATGCCACCCTAATAGAAACTGTTAATTTCAGGAAGGAATCGGAAACAATTCTGAAGTTTGCTGCAGTGTGCACACTTCTTTAATTTTTAAAAATAGTTAGCAGGTAGCATCGTAAAAGCACTTTCATGTGAATGATGTGAAGTGTGAGTGTGAATGTGATTTGTGATGTGATCAGTAGCAAAGTTAGACTTTAAATGTACAGTAGGTAAAACTGACAAAAAGTCAGTGGGAATGGGGTAGTGGGATGCTGATTAAACTAGACATTAAAGTTCCACACCAAAAAAAGTCTTGCTGTCTGTATAACTAATAAAGGTGTAAAAAATATGAAAACATAAATTGCAATATTTCTTGTATTCTGAAACTTAAAAGTTATCAGAGGTAAATACTACTTTGTAGTAGATTAATAGTAGACCTTTTTCTTTTACCACAAGAGTTTTTATATTAAGAATATTGTGTTGCCCCTACTAGGTCCTTGTTTAGGGACCTATTTACTATTTGTAATTTTTGCATACCTACTGGTATGCTTTTTTGTTAATTTGCTTATAGAGTCCTGTATACTAGGACTTATAAGATAAGACATTTTATTTAGGTTTATACATGTTGAAGGTTTTAGGCTCAAGTGATTGAGGTTTTTGACTGTTTTACACAGTATATATATGTTTTCATATTTTTTACACCTTTTTTTATACCTTTATTAGTTATACACATTATCTTGTTAACTTTATAGGTTTATGGACGAATTTTTGTTTTTTAGTACTTTTTCTAGTACTTGTTAATCCTTTTAGGAGTCACTTGTATGACTTGATATGACATGATTAAGTATTGCAAATTTTGTGGGTTAACTGTCTTGACTGAAATTTCTGATTTTTGAATTGTTGATTTGTTTAAATAACTTATGATAATTTTTGCTTGTCAAAACATTTTAACATATTGTATTTAATGTGTCTTATTAGTTGATGCATTTTTAAAAATATGCGGAAGTGATGTCCTCAGATGACATCACTTTACTTTTAAAACTAGCTTGTGTTTTGGCGCCAACTTGTTTAACTCTGAGGAAGCTACTGTTCCACAGTAGCGAAAACGCTCGCTGTTACTAAAATAAACTTGCGTTAAGCAGATTTTTCGTGATTTGGACTTTAGCCTGCTTGGATTACCTGTTAGTTCATTTTTTTGATTACTGAACAATAAGTTATAATACTGTTGTATATATCTAAGCAGTAATCAGCTTGATATGTAAAGCTAAGGGCAGCAACAAAATAACCAGACCTGGCAAGCCACAAACTCAGGAACCTCTGCACTACAGTCAGGGCATTGCATCAGTATGCCAAATCAGCTGTGGGCATTTAGTGTTTATTTTAAAATATATCATGCAGTGCAGTAATGTAACATTAGGGAAAAAATATCCCCCTGACAATTATTGAACCCATGACCCTCTGCAACAAAGTCAGAGCATGGCACCATTATGCCAAATTAGCAGTGGGTATTTAGTGTTTATTTTAAAATATATCATGCAGTGCAGTGATGTAACATTAGGGGAAATTTATACCCCTACCAAGTATTGGATCCAGGTCCCTCTGCATCAAAGTCAGAGCAATAACCACTAGACCAAATCACTTGTGGATATTTAGGGTTCATTTTGAAATTATAATTTGCAGTACAATGATGTAGGGGAACAAGTACACCTCTATCAAGTATTAACTCCAGGACCTTCTGAACCAGTCAGAGCAGCACACCACTATGACAACTAAGCTAAGGTATGGAATTACCCCCATTCCTGTACATATATCATAAGTCATAGTGATGTAACAATAGGAATAACATACACCTCCGCCAAATATAGAAACCTGAAACATCTGAACCAAAGCTCAGTGCAATACACCAGTAGGACATCAAAACTCTAGGGAATTAGCGGTGTTTGTACCAAGACAACCCAGTGACACAACTTCCACATATAATGGCATAAATGACAGCTTACTTGGGCCTGTGATGCAGACACTAACCCAGTACATAGTCAAATAAATGCTGATGGATGTACGGGATGTCTACGATATCGGGTACACCTGACAACTGCACAGACTGTTGCAGAATGTCCACAGGAGTGTTACCTACTTATGGCATGGTTGTTGTCAAACCTATTCTGTGTGCTGAAGTACTGACAGGCCAGTGCAGATTGACCTTACAAACTCATGACAGACAGATCAGTGTCAAACACCATAGACATACAAAAACACATGTCCATGCTACTCCTGTGTAACACATAGTATGCATGCACATATATCCTGCAGATATACCTCCTATAATAATGACTTAGTAGCTTTATCTGTTCCATTCCTAGTATGTTTCACATCAGGACACCCACAGTTCAGGGCCACAGTCCAGTGTGTTGCACAACATTTACATGCTTGTCAATACAACATAGAAATAAATGACCCTACAATGTCCAGCAGAAATGGTGGCTGATAACACAGTCTCTGCCACCCACAGGAGCACTTCAAAGGCTGCGAGGGTGGGATACATGTCACAAATATGTATAAGTGTCCTAAATGTCTCCTACCACTCACTGGATGGCACTACTACTTAACATGAGTACAAGAGGCTCATACAACACCTGGACTCTTATGGGTACACACACCCTGACCATACTG
This sequence comes from Protopterus annectens, assembly GCF_019279795.1. Lineage (NCBI taxonomy): Eukaryota > Metazoa > Chordata > Ceratodontiformes > Protopteridae > Protopterus > Protopterus annectens. The sequence continues at coordinate 1,490,366,365 of NC_056744.1, read as the reverse complement.
TGACACAAGAGCTGACACTGCCCCCTCACTGACATAAAAAGCATGTAGTACCCCAATATCATCACACTCCGCATTAGGAGTCCTGGCCAGAATCCAGCAGCTGTGGCCTGCTACACATGCAGCAGTCTGTCTGGCTAAATGCTACAGACCTAACATACCTCCCAAACACCTAGAGCAGGGCATTCACAGCACAACCATATATAAACATACACAGCTGCTACATCAGCATCAACTGCAGCAGCATGCACATCCAGATAGAATGGATGTATGACACGCACATCTGCCTGTCAGCTCACTGACCCCAACACACATTATTAAACAGTACACTCCTACAGAATCTGAAGGTCTGTTAACAATGGGCATACATAGCGTGAAGCACTGAGGAACTAACACATTAATCCATACATTGGATAGTATCTGTACATACCCTTTATGATGTTGAAGCTCCCACACCTCAATATCCAACTCATAGGCCAGGAAAAGGGGGGGAGGCCTACATGAAGCCCTTAATTATAGCACTGTATCGCCATGCCATTGGCTAATGATAATGCAACTTAGCTGTTCAGAATGCTAGTAGCAAGTGGGAGTCACTGATTGCTGCACAGGCAATCAGCTGTTCCTGAGCATTACCTACAAAAGGCAAGCAGCTGCCTATTGTAAACAGCTCTGACACCTTTGTCTTGAAGACAGGCTGCCATTTCCTAGTAGACCACCACTTGATTTCTTCCACAAAGGAGTACAGCAGTATACCAGGTATGTCGCACAATTGCATATGGAATTGAATGCAGATGGGGGGATGCAGTCATAGGATATAGGAATCTAAAAAGTAGGTTTCAACAACATTTAATGTAATGACATGTTGCTGTTATTCTGCTGTCCAGCACTTATGGCCATCACATATGGCTCTGTCAGCATTGACATATATCACACCTCTGGCCCCTGTGTCACCACAGCATTGGTCATCTCACATATCACTGATACTGGAATGTCTGTTGTACAATAGTGACAGTAAGTAGTGGTCAATAACAGCTGGCATATCACATCATGTACTGTCAGTGAGCCCCTTTCTGTGTCTGGCTTAGTTCAAGGATTGTCCTGATGTCCATGAATATTCCTGATGCACTCTTCCTAGGTCCCTGTGTACTCCACAGCTGTATCTCATTTCCTGACACCTATGGCTAGCATACCCGCTGACTCCCTGCTGCAGGACAGCAAGTCATAGGCAGTAGTATTGGGGAGACACTGGCTCAGCCTCAGCAGCAGTGGGAAATAGGGGCCATACAATGTAAGGGAATGATGGAAGTAGCATATATTAATGTACCATTGATATGTTCCAGGGGTGTGGCATGTCACACACACATTCCCTGAACACTGGGGACAAGTGTCACATACTGTCCAACTGCTGTGTAGAGGTCCACATTTGCCTGGCAGAGGGTATACATCTATCAGACACATGTACACATTCCACAGACATATGGGTACAGCGTATGTCGGACACCTACCCAGGAGGACACCCTACACCAGATATGCAGTGCCCTCTGTTACTGTGAAATACAGATGTTGCTGGTATGTCCCCATGAAAGTGTAGTAGCACTCACCTATTTGATGGAAGTAGTCTGGATGACATGCTACTGTAATGTTGCCCATAGGGGACAAACAACAGCTGATGACAGTGATGGGTGTGGACACATACCAACACATTAAGTGACAGCATCAGGCCATAACTGGTATCCCTGGTACCATATGAGGTTACAGATTCACTTCAGAAGCTCGAAATACTGAACTCTCAAATTTCAGTATCTTGAGCCCAAGAAGTAGAATCCACAAGACAAAGAAAACTAAAAACCACGAAATTCAAAACCTCGAATACCATAAGTTTTGAATTTTGCAGTTTTACTACACACACACACACACACACACACACACACACACACACACACACACACACACACACACACACACACAAACACACACACACACACAATCACTGTACTACATGAAAGCATGTGAAGGGCTGTGCCCCCCACACCCACCTACTTAAATATTCTCATTCCAAGGTTGCACTACATACAAACACACACAAAACACCACCACACAAGCTACTTTCTCTTCACACACACATCACAGCAACAAAACACACTGACACACACCACAGCCCTTACCCAAACCCCTTAACACACACACACTTACCTGAATACATAACCATAGCGTAACTTTAGAAGCATGAAATTCAAAACCTTCGGTATTCGAGGTTTTGAATTTCGTGCTTCTAAACTTTCACTGTTATGTGGATTCAGCTTCTTGGGCTCGAAATACTGAAATTCGAGATTTCAGTATTTCGTGCTTCTGAATGGAACCCGAGGTTACATGACATATGAGCCCTGGGCACAGATACGCCTAGGCTGTCTGTTAGCCCATGTGCATGCATGCCAGTACCTGCTACCCCAGTCCAGCAGGGACACAGGTGCTATCCCGAGGGTGTAGGAGAAGTTAACCATTCATTGATGCAGGTTCTGCTTGCAATGGTGTTAACAGCTAACCTGGACAGGGTGATCATTCCACAGTGGGGTGAGTGTGTGGTACACACATCCGAGCTGCCAACAAGCACAGCTGCTGTCACACACCAGCTTGATGGCATGTGTGTATGTGTGTATTAACACACTGGGGCATGAGTTGCACCTGTGCAGTATTCCCATCACTGTGGTTTCTGTGATTACCTTGCATGCCACACTGAGCTCACCCCTGTGGATTATGTATGACACTGGGTAGACTGTTGGCCTTATAGGCTATCATTCTATGGTAGATGTTTGAGGCCCTGGTATTGCCTCTTGGGGAAACTCATTGATGTCCCCAGCTGCTGCATGTGCTGTGTGATGTGACTGATGAACAGGGAATCATAGACAAAACCGAGCCTTTTTTGGGGGAATACAGGGATGTTTATACCCCGTGTCCCCTGATGGCATGCCTATATGTATGTCTTGGGCCATGTAGCAGCATTACCTTACAACAGATGCAGTGTTGTAGTGATAGGTCTTGGTGCCAAACACCTGTGTCCACAGATCCCTCGCAACCAATTGCGTGCCTAGGATGTATTTAGTGTTGTGATAATATGTGTGGACATTGCTCTCCTCAAGGGGTTGACTATGGATGTTTTGGTATGCAGCCTGAGTCCATGTGCCTGTTAACAGTCATCTATCTGTGTGAGAACTTCCTAGACAAATGCCCACATCATTAGGGAATCTGGCAACTGCACACAGCATGCAGTAATCCACAGACATGGTTGGACATGGTGTAATGGGTGTTCCTTGCACCTCAGGGGTGTACATCACACATAACAGAAGGCAGTACACAGAACTGCTTACTCCGCTAGATATGGGTAAACCGTTTAGGGAGGATTCATCTATATGGTATAGGTGGGTTGTGTCTGCGCATCACTGTGATAACCTATGGTAACATATGTTGTGATGTAATAAATGGAAGTGTTATATATATATATATATATATTATATATAATGACTAGGTGGGTTATGTGTCACAGGGTTTGTCCAGGCCAAGGTAGGCAGTTTGTAGTGTCACCCCCCCATCCATGCCTATGGTGACTGAGTCATACAGGTCAACTGAGTGTAACAGACATGACCCCTTCCTGGACAATGCCTAACTGTCTGTGATGGAGTGTGTGCAGGTCGCCAATGTCATGGTTAATGGGTTCCAATATAAACTGTGCCATGGCCTTGCAGAACAGCATAGTTACGCTGCTTGGTGTATCATGTGACTGAGTGGTGTACACAACACCATACTCTGGACCAGTGACAGTACTCGTCCATCAAATGGCTGGGACAATGGCAGAGGGCAGTCCTCCTTTGAATACAGTACCTTATGGTGTTACAAGCTTATGGTTTGGACCATGTAGGATGACCCTGTGATGTGGTTGTGTCCCATGGCAGATGTATACCATGACATTCAGCTAACAGTGGTGAACCATTCCCCACATTTAGGAAATGGGTGAGTTTCTGTGGACATCCTGATGTACTGATGGTGAAGATAGGGGGTGGTGCCCACACCGACTGTCTCAGCCATCCAGTATGCCATACCAACAGCACTGGTACAGCTGGTCCACAACCACCACAAGTGAGCACATGCAGCTGCACCCTGTGCTGTTGCAGACATATATGCAGTAGGGGAGAGGACTGTCTGTAGTGGATGTAGACAAAGTAAGCTCATTGTTTTTGGTGCAGGTGTGCAGGACTAATCCCATTCTTACATATATGCTATGAAGACATTGCTCCAGAATGGGAAACTGCCCCTACATTGTGTCAGACAGTGGTATGTCATCCCTGTTATGGACAGTATGTATTGCAGATGTCCACCAGATAGGTGTACATATCCTAGGAGAAGAAGGTGTATGCCTGTAGTGTATAGTATATTACATGCATATACAGAAATGCACATACAGCGCTTGTGTGTATGTGTGTCTATTGCTTCCAGTCTTTGATGAGGTGTTGGAGGATGTGTGGCTGTATATACACCCCCCGGGGGATGTACTACATGTTAGATGTATATGTATGGCTGACTGTAGTTAGATGGGTATTGTGGGATATGGTGAGTGGAAACTTGACCGCTTGATGCTAGTGTTGTCATAGATGATGACACTATAGGTATGTTGCAGTGGTAACCTCTGTTGTCTATTGTCAACTGCACTACACCTTCAAATCATGTGGAGGTAGCCCCTGGCTGCACTGAGATATTTGTAATTGGACTGATGACAACTCTCCAGGCAGTTGTGTGCTATCATGGGTACACCTTACAATGCATGTTACAGTAATTGAAGTGGCCCAGGTTCAGGGTACAGACACAACTCCTAATACAGTTGATGATGTCCATATAGGCAGAATGGGATTACTGGTCACATTTAGTGGCCGGCAGCTAGCTGTCATCTGCATAGGTGTGTGCTGTCAGTGGGGAACTACCCATGTAGTGTCCCCAATGCATCTTACTGGCTGTACACCGTGGAGGTGTTTATGGGTCTTATATTTACTGAAACACCATGTCCCATGCCACTGCTGACTTCCCCTTTATGTTCTTAATGTATGTTAGGATGCTTAATCAGTTAAGGCAGGGATGCTCTCTACAGCTGTGAACCATGGTGTGCATGTGACTGCACAGATGTCTGCAGTTCCCAGGGTTAAGAATGCTTACAATGAGGTCTGAGTCATATATACACCTCTACCATTTAGCAGCATGTCCTTCAATGTGTGCCACACTGACAGTTGTATGTTAGTATTGATTACCTCACCACAATTACTAATGAGGTCATTATGGGGCTGCCGACAACTAGTGCCAGATGCATGAAGACCTGTGAAAATAGATGGAGGCCATCACTTGCAGACCATCGTGGTCTGTTTATCATATCATCCCACAATCACATGTACTGATGCACTGGGAATATCACACAATGAAAGGGGCACATGTTAAGGTCAACCATTTCATGACTGCATTGCGTCATCTGTCTGGGTGACAGTAGAATGCTGTTTAAGGCTAGGAACATACCTGCCTGGGACACATATTCAGTGTGCTCACTCCTGTCTCACTGCATATAGTCCAGGACTGTACATGTCATGCCAGGAACACCTACAGGTACTGTGACAGACTCATGACAGTACCTATTTGTGAGAGACAGCAGTGTGTATGCAATATGGTGGAGTGTGTCACCTGCCTCAACCTTGATGCAGGTGAGGACGGTTTGCATGGTACTGTGTTTGACATGAATGGGGCATGCTTTCCTGTAAAAGGCAGCCTGTGGTAGACAAAAATGTTTCTTTGGCAGACAATTTTGCTGTCTCATATGTGATTCTGGCCTGGTGTGCTGGTAATGCTTACAGAGTTTTGCTCACATATATGGGGCTGATGTTGAAGGGTTGAGCACAACACTGCCATCTAGGCATGCCATAGGCCACCTGTGGTAAACCTACTGGATACAGAGTGGGGTGGTACTGAATCTGGGTTGTCTGTGTGCAACAAGTGTTGAAGGCCATGGATAACATTTGTGGGTGTTAACTTAGCCTTTCCACTTGCTGCTGCTGTTTGCATAGGTAGATTCCAGAACGGCAATACTGATAATGTATTGTAGCAATGACCGAGGACTTAACAGAGGTAACATCCACCTTTTGCCTGGATGCAGTCCCTTTAGCGATGTGGTAAAGCATGTAGAAGCCTTTTCTGACTGCTGTCACTACTTGTTCCCTGAATGTGACAGTGTTATACTCCTGAGTAACCAGGTCTGTCAACAGTGTCTGTGTGTTATTGGCATAACCGTTGATGTGAGGCATAGTGTGGCCATGTCCATGACATACGGTATGATGGTACTGCTGTCTGAAATCAGCTTGAGTCCAGAACATTGGCACCATTCCATATCCACTGTATGACCCCATAGCAGTGTGTTAAAGGCAGTTTGTGTGTGTCTATGATAGACAGCACACTACATACAGTGGACACAGCCTTGGACAGTACTTAGATATGTGAGTGGTGTCAGCATTCATGCCTACATATGTGTAGGTCATTGGGTGCAGCAGCTAATCACAGGACCACCACAGGTCTACATATTGCACACACATATGCAACACAGACTGGGTTCAACATCTTATCAAATGTGAACTGTGTTGCATGTCTTGCAGTACCGTGACATTTGCCAGGACATACCATACCCATGGGAAGTGCAACTGATGGGACTTCCCTGGGTCTGCTAATATGACAGCTTCTTGGAGTTACATTACCTTTGCTTATGCTATTTGTCATAACATTCAGGTGCTTCTGATGTGAAATAACTGCCTAATACAACTAGTAGACAATGTTAAGGGGATGTTTGTTGTCCTAACTCTGGGGACCTCTGTATTGCTTGAGTCGTTGTCACAAGTGACACCTGGCCAAACAAGGACTGTGACCTGCAGGGTGGGACACATGGTGGCCATACCTCTCTCCTCTACATAATTTTGCAAAATGTCCTGATGTTTGGCACATGCATTTGTTCCATTCCCCATGACATTGTGGTTTTGTGGCACATATGTGGCAAACATGACAGAATAACATTAAAGAATGATGATGTATAATGTCAGGTCAGAACACATAACCTTTAGGGGATGTTTGCCAATGCACAACCTGCTATGCTGTCTACTTTTTCTGTGTGTCACGGCAATATGTAAAGATTGAGCCTAATATTTGGCCTTTGTCCAACTCTTCTGTATGGCTTTATCCAGGTGTCCTTCTATGATGGTTTGAGAGGTATGTTGGTGGCCCTAACACAGTCACACCACTGCAAAGAGATATACATACATACACACACACCAACCATGTACTACCATTGTTGGGAGTACAGCCCCTACCTGGCTAGTTTTACCTATGTTGTTGCTATATACATGATGCAAATGCTACAGAGCCTGTATAATGTATGTGTGTCTACCACCAATATTCAGGTAGTTGACATATGCAGGAGGTGTAAGGATTGCCACTGGGGATTTGACAGGCTCTAATAATGTTATAACCATCTCACCTACACACACAATGTTGCATGTGGACATGCATTGAAAAACACATGCACACAGGGTGGGCACTTTTGTGTTTAGAAGACCTACTTATCTAGTCACCTACTCTACATACCAACATAGGTACTGCACATGGAACAGTGGTATTGATTTATAAAATGTGTAACTTCGCTTCTACTGTGGATGACATCTGTAAGTCCTGAATAGGTTGCCAATGGGAGAGCTAACAGGCACACTAAATAGTATAACCATCTCACACACACACACACACACACACACACACACACACACACACACACACACACACACACGCACAGCAGCCACGCTGCTACAGGGGATATGCATACACAAACATATACACTCATACAGTTGGAAGTATTCAGATTATAATCCCTATCTATCTAGTTGTCTGTGCTATAGTGCTACATAACTATTGCATGCACCATGGTGATTATCTGCTAGAGAGAGACATACTTCTCAACATCATACCCCAATTAACCTGGACAAAGCCTTTATTAATTGTGGGATACACTCACAAAATATAGGGACAATTTTCACATATTTCTCTTACATACCTAAACAACTGATAGGGTAACAGGTTTTGCATCAGCATGACCTTTCAGTAGGGTATGACATATAAAACGCATATGTCTGTTAATATTTCTGATTTCAACCCTCAGTTATTTGACAATGATTTGACAGAAAACCCCTTTTGTATGAGACATGGACCACATATATGTGGCAAACATCTGGTCATTCTGCAATAAGTTGTGCAGTGCAGTGGTATGGTCTACAGAGTTTAAAATGGTGCATCTAAGGTGGATAACATCAACAGGCCCTGTGATGTAATGCCAAGGGGAGGGGGTCAACAGGCCTCAAACAGTATAACCAACCTTTGCATGGATTAGGAACCACTCACACACACAAACACACATACATACATATACATATATACACAGTATTACAGTTGTCAGCATAGGGATTCAAACCCCTACCTATGTAGCTGTATGTACTATAGTGTTATGCACTTATTGCAAGTGCCACGGAGCTTAGATGGCTGAAGAGTGTCCATAGGTGCTTCTAAGGTGAATGACATCAGCAGCCCTTGTAAAGTAGGGCAATGGGGGGGGGGTTACTGGGTGGAAAAGGCCAGCCTCAAAATGGTATAACCAACAAACACACACACTCAGAGACACACACATACATTCAGTTGCCAGTACCAAGATTAGAATCCCTACCAATCTAGTTGTATGTACTGTAGTGCTACACACTTATCACAAGCACCACGAAGCTTAGATGGCTGACAAATGTCCAAAGGTGCTTCTAAGATGAATGACATCAGCAGCCCTTGTAAAGTAGGGCAATGGGGGGGGGGGTTACTAGGTGGAACAGGCCTCAAAATGGTATAACCTATAAACACAGTCACCAGTACCAAAATTAGGACCTCTACCAATCTAGCTGTATACACTATAGTGCTATGTACTTATCACAAGCACCACGAAGCTTAGATGGATGAAGAGTGTCCAAAGGTGCTTCTAAGGTGAATGACATCAGCAACCCTTGTAAAGTGAGGCAATGGGGGGTTTACTGGGTGGAACAGGCCTAAAAATAGTATAATCTACACACACACACACACACACACACACACACACACACACACACACACACACATGCGCACAGTTGCTAGTACTGAGATTAGAACCCCTACTTATTGAGTTGTATGCACTATAGTGCTGCATACTTATTGGATGCACCACAAACGTAGATGGTGGAAGAGTGCCCAAAAGGGATTCTAAGGTGAATGACATCAGCAGCCCTTGTAAAGAGGGATGATGGGGGGGGTTACTGGGTGGAACAGGCCTCAAAATGGTATAACCTACAAAGCACACGCACACACACATACACACACACACACACACACACACACACATACACACACACACACACACACACACACACACACACACACACACACACACTCAGTTACCAGTACTGAGATTAGAACCCCTACCTATCTAGTTGTACATACTATAGTGCTATATATTTATCACATGTACCATGAATCGTATGCATTTGAAGAGTGTCTGCCATTGCTTTTGGGGTTATGACATCAGTAGCTGCTGACAGATAGGCCACTATTGTGGAGGACACTGGTATCAGGCCATTAAATGGGTGACCACTACACAGACATAGGCCTGTTTGGTGTGTGTATACAGATGTAAGTGTCAATGATACAGAAACACACACACAGTGGGTGATGTGAGATTACAACCCATACATCACTACTATTACACAATGGAGCCCACCAAAGTACTTGCATATGCCACTTCTTACAATTGTTGTGCAAATGTCTCCACCAGTACATCAGTCTATGGTTTTCAGTCTCTCTCTCTCTCTCTCTCTCTCTGTTCCTCTTTCTTTCTCTCTGACTGTCTATCTCTATCTCTCTCTCCCTGTCTCTGTCTGTCTGTATTTTACATACATGTATATATATATATGTATGTATATGACACTCCATAGAGGCAGGTATATCTTATATGTGCCACATACAGATAGATGAGGGTAATCCTGTGTGACAGGGTTGGGGAGAGACAGATAGCATGTACAAAGCTGTCTGTATACAAAGGCATATATGCACAACACAGTTCTATAGTGGGATGTGTGTTCAGGCATGGGGTGAAATTGTCTAAATGTAATAGCATGCCCAGTATGATCTTTAATAGTAACAGTGGTACTCCAGTCCAGAGCTACCTGTACTCCACTCCAGGCTTTTGTGTGCTACAGCCAATTGGCTGATGAACCTGTGTGCACAGACCAGAAAGTCAGTGACATAGTGGCTGAGGGATCTCCTGGCTGTGTGCTATCCTTATTAAGTGAGACATACCCTGGAGTGGGTATATAGTGCATTGGACTGAGCAAAGGTTTCCATAATATGTGTGTGGCATATTCTACATAGCACTGTGATTTCCTGGTATGTCAGTGGCAGATTGGTCTAGAGTAATATGAGGAACCGGTGACAGACATTTATTTACTGACTCCATACAGTGCAGGGAACCTGCACAAATTGTTCTAGTATGCACAATCTATGTTTGTGTGGCCACTGGTTCCCCTCCCTCTTATATGTGTCTCTTGGTCCTTGTGTACTGCAGTCACAGGCTTTGTCCACACTTGCCGCTGTTATGTATTTGTAGTTAGGGTGTGACTGGAATAGAAGTTGCAAAATAACACATGGGGTTATGGACTTCACACCTCTGACTTTACGTGCTTAGCAGGTTGTCCATCATCCCCCCCCCCCCCATACATCTGCTGTGGTCCTCAGAAGATTTGTGTTGCACTGTTACTATAAGGCTACATATTGGCCATAACTGTCAAACTCTTACAGACACACATCTGGACAGGCACATAGATGACATCTGTACACAGGCTCAGACATAGGGACAAGGGTCTTAATATTTCTGCTCCAAACGTAGACAGTTATTAGAAAGTTTTTGTATTAGCTTTCCTTTCCTTATCGGTATAAGGTCTGCATCTTAACTGGCTGTCATTGATGTTTTCACATCAACCATTTTTGTTTACAGATAGGTTGCCAGGCAAATGCAAAGTTATGACAAGCAGAACAGATACAGGAGGCATAGATGTGATCATTCTGTGAATCCCTGTAATTCCAGGGATAAGGATGGTGTCCACTAACTTATTGTCAGTACTGACATAGTAACATGGCAGCCTTTATATTCTGCCAGTACACTGACCTGTCCCACCCTGCTGTTGTACTAGGCACCATGTAATGTACTCAGAGCTGTGTACTATCCATATGTGTGGTCCCCTGTCCCTCCACCATTCATCTTTCCTGCAGTAACATATATTTCTTCTGGACAGTCTGTATAACTCCTACTGTAGGTGTAGGTGACATGCAAATTTGTTGCCATGGGCTGTCTGGAACCATGGACCCTGACAAACACAGTCCTATAGTTAGACCAGTAGGTCACAACAGCCACCATTAAGTGCTGTATACTTCCTGACATTATTAACTACAAACATACAGAGCACATTGACACATGCATATTGTAGAACTGGAATAAGGTATCAAGTTGATTGTGACAGGCCTGGGAATGAGTGGTCTGCTGCTATTACCTTACAAACATACATGTTACTGCAGTTCTATGTGAACAAAGATGTGTTGGGGGGGGCATACTGCTCAACTGTACACATCTTCACTGACTGCCAGATGTTTGGCTCATATTTTGGTTCTATTTTTCATGTGTTTGTGTGTCAAATTAGTTGAATCATTTAAGACTGGAGTTAGAAAGTTATGACAGACATATGAGTTTCAGACTTCTTGCTCGCACTATAGTGAAGTCATGCTACTGCAACAGATGTTATTGCAACAACGTTTTATGCTTGTAAGAGCAATCTTTATGGCATGTGGCTAATTCTGAGCCTTTGCCACACATTTCTTAATGGCTTTCTACAGCTTTCCTGCTGTTGGAGGTATAGACCTATGTATGGGACTCCAACATTGACATCCATGTATTTGTCCCAGCTGTTTGTAAGTCCCTCACAAAGTGCAGGGGATTTTGCTGGTAGAGGGCCTACTGCACATTGTGTGGTGGACAGAACCTGGCAGTGTGTGCCTGCTGTCTCACATAGCTGTCCATTGTCTGCTGCTATCCCAGTAACCCACTCCATTCCCATGCATACATGCAGCAATACCATACATAAGTTACCACAGTGTACTACATCAGTCATTTAGTGTTAAGAAGGGTGACTTACCTTGTGGCAGCAACAGCTGTGAGGACTGTGCTTCAGGGCTGACTCTGTTGGATGTACACAGTACACAGCCTATACATGGTAAGGTATAGGTAGTGTGATGTGTGTGGTATCCTTTTTACTGTATGTGGGAGGCAGTGAGAGGTGTCAGTCCTTCTGTCCCTAGGGTATCAGTGTATGTGCTATGCGTTGCCTCTTTGCCAAGGCCAGGGCATACTGGGCATGCCTACATCTGCCTACAGGGACAGGCTGAAGGGGTTCCTCCTAAGAGTCCCCCTGTGCCTGTGGTGAGCTTGGCACAGGTGGGGGGCTGTGTGTCACTTCCCTGTGAGTTTCCTGTCACAGCTGTTTCCACAGGATCATATTGTGTAGCATGGCACATACTATGAACATGTGTGCACATGTGGCTGGGGAGTACTGCAGGACTCAGCTTGATATGTCAAGGCAGTGGAACCGTGACTTCAGCATCTCAAACACACACTCTGTGAAGTTCCTAGTTTGTGCGTGTGCCTCATTATGGCATTCTTCAGTGTGTGTGTGTGCATTTCTGATTGGTGTCATCATCCACAGTTCCAGTGCATAGCCAGCATCCCTCACGAGATGCCCGTATAGGATGTCCCCCCTGGAAAATGCCTGGTACAGTTGTGAGGCGTGCCAGGTGTGGGAGTTGTGATAACTGCCAGGGCTGCCAGCACACACATTGATAATGCCCTGGGCATTGCACATGACCTGGCAGTTGATGGAGTGATAGCCCTTGGAGTTGACATAAACTCTACCGTCTTCACCAAGTGGTGCTTTGATGTGGATACGGGTGCAGTCCATGGCACCCAGTACCTCTGGGTAGTTTGCTGCATGGTGGAAGAGATGCATATTGCTGGTCCTCTCCTCAGGGGTGCTGGGGAAATAAAGGTGCTCACTGGCATGTGTTAGCATGATATCCAGAAACGGGTGGAGTACCCTGGATGCGGATGCCTGTGAGACTCCCATGATGTCTCCAGTAGGTCTTTGGAAAGTACCTGTAGCTAGTATTCTTAAGGCTACACATATCTTTGTTTCCACTGGGATGGGTTCTCTTCGGTTGGCTCTGGGTCTGAGGTTAAGGCGGCAGAGCTCGGTGAGTTTCTGAAGTATGTCCTTGTCCACCCTGTAGTGCTCAACTATCTCCAGCTCATGTAGCCCCATGAAAGTTTACCCTGGGTCTGAACACTCTTCACCTCCTCAATCTGGGCCATTTGTCAGCATCATCGTCATCACTACCATCATTCTGTAGCATGTTGAGATGTAGCAAAGCAGCAGCAGCTCCTATCATTTTGTCAGTCAACATTCCCAAGTGGGAAAATCAGATTGAAGGGTGTTTGCATACTTTATACTGGTGTGCTGCAGATGCTGCCTATATGATTGGCTGACTATGATACATTCCACCTGCCAGCTACCTTACTGAGTGGTTTGAATGGGCTACCGTGAGTGGCAGAGGCCTCATTAGTCATTGATAGTTGATTGCCTTTTGTCTACTATTTCCTTTTTCCCCCATTTCCTCCAGTTTTAAGCCTGTTGCAACTTTTGTGAACATTGCTGAGTAGAAAGGGGCCCTCTGGACACAAACATGCTCAGCATTTCTGAAACCAGGTAAGCATAGCTAAGCAACCTCAGACACACACCCTTGCTTAGCTGATTTCAGAAATGCTGAGCAGTGCTTAGCAGTGCACAAATCTACTTAGCTGGGCTGAATGCTGCTTAGAATTAAACTTCTAATCAGTGCTCAAATTGGTTAGGCACAGCTGTACACTGCTAAGTATTGCTCAGTTTTCATTTAAATAAATGTATGAATTGGACATTAATTACTCATGGGTTCACAGGTAGGTACTAGGCTATCTTCCCGAAGGCATTTATAAGCCTAGCCAGAGTGTGTCAGCTTTTGCCACCCCATTGATTAATTAACTGGTCCTCTGTCAAGCAGAGCCAATGAAGTGATCCCAGGGGTATATTTTCTGTTACCCATCAACTTGTCAAGGTTTGTATTGAAGAGTGTTAGTGAGGGGCTCTGCCTGATATAATTTGGAATTTTGTTCCAAAGCATGGGGAGTCTCTGTGACAGGAATCTATCCCTCCAGCATGTTCTATTTATTATTGTGGTGAAGTTTAGCTCACTAGACCGCTTGGCTTGCAGTGACTTGGATTTCTTTAGGTGGAGCATGTCCATCAATTCTGAGTTGGACATGGCTTTGTAAGTCAGGCAGAGATCACCTCTGAGTAAGTGATATGCCACTGAGTACAGCCGGAGTTTTTTCAGTCGGGCTGCATAGGACATATGTTTGAGACCAGTAATCCTCTTGGTGAGGTACTTTTGTGGTCTTTCCAGCTGTTGGAAGTGTCTTGTGAGGTACATCCCAAATGGGGCATTGTACTCTATGATGGGTCTAATGAGTGACAAGTAGAGGGGCACTATAACCTCTTTATTTCTAGATGTGAACCCTTTAGTAATTAGATTGGCCACATAGAAGGATTTCCTAACTACTTTGGCAATATGATTGTCAAAGGAGGGATTACTATCTACCTGGGTCCCCAGATCTCTTATTACCTCTTCTATATTAAGGGGGCTGCCACCTATGTGGTAATTTGTGGGTGTTTTGTTTTTACCAAACAGGATGACTTTGCATTTTTTGGCATTTAGCTTAAGGCCATGACTTTGACACCAGGTGCCCGTCTCAGCAAGGCCCTTTTGGAGGATGCCCATTGTCAGCCAGAGAGTCGATTATGGCTCCCAGTCTGCAGTCATCTGCAAACTTGGTTAGCCATAGTCCTCCTATGTTTGTCTGTACTTCTGAGAAGTATATGCTGAACAGTAGGGGTCCCAGGACCGAGCCTTGTGGGACAACACTTGTGACTGGTTTAGAGTCAGACCTGGAGCCCGCTATTCTTAGCATATGAGGTCTGTCTGTAAGCCAGTTGACAACCCATCTAGTGACGTAGGGGTTTATGTTCAGGCTGGTGAGTTTTTCTGTAATACCAGAGTGGGGAATGGTGTTGAAAGACTTGTTGAGGTCAAGGTAGGCTGTGTGAACCACCTTTCTCTCGTCTATGGCCTTGGTGACTGTCTCGAAAAAGTCAACCAGGTTTAGTAGGCATGATCTACCCTTAAAGCCGAACTGGGTCGGGCCAATTATTTGGAGGTTACCAATGTCTTTGTTAATGAGTTCCATGATGATGCACTCCACAGCCTTGCAGACCAGGCAAGTCAGGCTTATGGGGCAATAGTTACCAGGGTCAGTTGTGGCCCCTCCTTTGTGGAGAGGAATAACCGTTGCTGTGCACCATTCTATGGGCACATAGCCTGCAGAGAGGCTGAAGGTGAACAATGTGTTTAGGTAGGGGGTTAGTTCATTCTGTAGTTCATGCAAGACACAGCCTGTGATACCATCTGGTCCCACTGATGCTGTGTTTTTAGCTTTTGAAAGGGCTGTTTTCACCTGTGGGTCTGTGATTTTTGGGACACTACACTTTTCTGGTATTGTTGTGGGCCCTTTTGGAGGTGAGAGGGGGGTGAAGTTTGCACTGAATCTATCTGACAGGATGTTGGCAATATCAGTAGGCTCAGTATATTTTGTGGTATTTTGCACTAGTTCAGTGCATATCTGCGAGTTGCCACTTAGATTCTTAACATAGCTAAAGAAGGCTTTGTGGTTATCTTTTGAATCCTTGGCTATTTTTATTTTGAAGTTAGCCTTGGATGATTTCATGAGGGACCTCAGTTTCTTAGTGATACTGATCAGAGATGTCTTTCCTTCTTGGGATTTGCTTTTTTTCTGAGCTAGTTTCCTCCTTCTATTGTACAGCCTGTTTATTGCAGGGGTCCACCAAACTGGTTTCCTTCTCTTAGAGGAGTGAATTGTGGTTTTGCTAGGGATGGCATGATCCATGCATCCTTGTAGGTGCACATAGAGTGCATTTGTAAAGGTTTCTGCATCTTGGGCAGCTTTATCCTTTAGCGTGGAGGCTGTGAACTTACCACCTCTGTCTTACATAAGGTGAAGTTTGCTTTAGAAAAGTTTTTTTTACTGTAATTTCCTTAGTTGGGGGTGGTGGTGGGGTGTGGACATCCAGAGTGATAGTTTATGGTCTGATCTAACCAGTGACGGGTTGACCTCCAGTGTGGAACACTTGTCGCCCATGCTGGCGATGACCAGGTCCAATATGTTTTCACATTTGGTAGGGGGGTTTACCAGCTGATCCAGGGCATTTGAGTTGATGAATTCCAGGAAGCGCTAGGCCTGGGAATTTGTACTTAGGTAGTTTTCCCAGTGAATGGTAGGGTAATTAAACTCACCAATATCAGGGTGTTTGGTAGGACCTTCATGTTTTCCAGTGTCTCCAGAAAGGTGGAGTGGTGGTCCTGGGTCATGGAGGGTGATCTGTAGCAAGCCACAATTTGCATTGCAGATTTGCCCGATGTTAGTTGCACATGGATGATCTCAGAGGTATCATGTTTCGCCACTAACCTGGAGGTGTAGGTATCCTTGATGAATATGGATACACCCCCTCCTTTTGTGTTTCGGTCCATGTTCTGTGGCCAAAACGTGTGGTATGAGTTGTAGCTCGGTAGTGCTGGGGTGCTCTCTGCAGCCTTGAACCAGGTTCCAGTAACTGCACAGATGTCGACGTTCTCCATACTGAGGAGTGCTTCGAGCATGTGCATTTTGAGATTTAAACTCCTGGCATTGAGTAGCATAACCCTGTTTTTTTTGTTAATTGTGCTGTTTACAGATGTGGGTTTGACTTTTGAGCCTTCCCTAAAAAAAGGCACTATGGGGGCAGCAAGAGCCTTGGCCAGTATTCAAAAGCCTAGGGGTGACAGGTGCAAGTCATCTCTTGTGAAGCAACGTGGTTTGTTGAGCATGTCGTCCCAGGCTGACAGACACTGGATCCCCTTTGAATGACACCAGAAGCTTAGCCAATTGTTGACATTGATCATTTTTTCTTTATACTGAGGTATCATTCTTGGTGTCTTGGTGAGGGCAGGATGCTACTCAGGGTCAGGGTCATACCAGCCTGGGCTACATGATCAGAGAGCTCTTCCATGTCTCTTTTCATGTAGTCCATGAGGTACGTCTCAGGTCATTTACACCAACATGAACAATGACAGAGTCATATTTGTACTTGTTCTGGAGTGACCTGAGTGCTTCTGTTATGTGGCAGATTCTGGCTCCCGACAGACAGCTAATAGTAATCTTCTGCTTGTCCAGCCTAGTGAGTGGAACATCAGTGTGCCTGACTATAGAGTCACCTATTACTAGTGTGTTAGGTATGTTATTTAAGGACTGTAATTGTGCGGCACACTGATTTTGTGTTTGTGATGGGAAGTGCAGGTTGTTTGGGTGTCTGCTTTGGAGGTATCTAATGCTTTTGCAGGTTTTTATTTAAAGCCTCTGAGTATGATTTTGTGTATTTATGTGTATTTTTTGCCAGTGCTGTTTTAGTATGTCTGTGTGCGGCTGGAGTTTTCATGCAAGTGTTAACCTTCTGCTCTTGAATGTCTGCTCCAGTCTTGGGTGGAGACAGCTTAGCTTCCAGTTTGGCTATATAATTGCATCTCTTGCATATGTTAGTGTTTTGTGGTAGGAGGAGAGGGTTATCTGTGTACATGAGCCAGTTGTAACATTGCCTCAGGATACCCAGATTCACCAGATGGACTGGAGAGTGCACCTGAAGTTGCCCTTTGGTCATGCCTGAATAGTAGGGTGAGCTGCTTAGTTGCTTGGATGGTGAGGGGTGAATAAAGAGCCTTGCTCTGCTGGGTAATCAAGTGTCAGGGTATATTAGTGCTTGCTATTAGGCCTGAGCAAGTGCTGGGCTGTAAGATGCTTTCCGAGGGCTTAGGTTGAGAGTTAGACTAGTTTCAAGGGAAAAACTGAAGAGGAGACTTAGTGGAGCTAGGAATAATTTAACCGTAGCAAACCAGCACCGCCCAGTGTGCAAAGCCGTGCAAATGCGTTTTTTACAGTAGGGAAATGAAAGAGATAGAAATTAGCCCAAAATGGCCAATAAACTACTAACGTCTGGGCTGAAACCACTCCTCCAGGGACAGATAGATTGCTCAAAGCTCCCCTCTCTCACAGGCGAGCAGAGAAACTTCCTTCTATCCAAGTAAGGTATGGGCAACTCAGAAACTAGTATCACAGACCTGAATTCAGCACTAGCCTGATAACTGGACTATACTAGCTCAGAAAGGCGGGAAACAAGGAATTTTTTTTTTGTTTTTTTGAAAAGATAAGGCAAACACAGTAAAAATACACTTAAAACAGCTTTAAATGACTACAAATGATCAGAAAAGCCTACCACACTTTAGTGTGTAGCCTATAACAGTTAAACAAATTATTTAAACAAAAAACAACTTTTAGAAGTGCAGGCAGTCAAATAAGTACAATATGTGAAAAAAACAAGCTTTTAAATCACAATAAACGCTGCAAAATCTGTGTTTAGGTGGAAAACAGTTAAGTACAGCAAGAAAGTACAGAAAACTGAAACTTAATCACTCCAAAGTCTCTCTCCTAAGCTAGAAGGCTTGTATCAGTTTAAGGCTTTCTAGTGCTACCCATTAGGCTAGTTGCAGGAAAAATGTGAAAGAAGCGCAGATGTGGTCTTTTAAACCAGAAAGTTGAAAGAGACGGACAAACTGTCCAAATGGTCAATAAACTACAATTTCTGGGCCAAGAACCTCTCCTCCCATGGTAGACAGGCTACCTAGTGCTTATCACTCCCACTGATAAGCTAGAAGGCTTTCCTCCAACACAGAAAAGCTTGCGGGGCTCAGAAGCTTACCAACGGTCCTGGATACAGCAACTCTGTATCTGGACTAGGCTAGTTACAGGAAAGGTGGGAAACAAACGCAAGTGCGGCTTTTAAACCAGAACGTTGAAAGAGATGAAAAAACTGCTCAAACAGCCAATAGCTACAATTTCTTGGCCAGGAACCAGAACTAGATAGGCTACCTGATGCTTACCACTCCGACTGATAAGCTAGAAGGCTTCCCTGAAACGCAGAAAGGCTTGGGGGGGGGGGGGGCTCAGAAACTTACAAAGAGTCCTGGATACAGCAAATCTGTACCTGGACTAGACTAGTAACAGGAAAGGCAAGAAACAAATGCAAACACAGGCTTTTAAATCAGAAGGTTGAAAGAGATGGAAAAGCTTCCCGAACGGCCAATAAACTATAACTTCTGGGCCAGAAACCACTCCTCCTGTGGTAGATAGGTTACCTAGTGCTTACCACTCCCACTGATAAGCTAGAAGGCTTCTCTCCAACACAGAAGGGCTTGGGGGGCTCAGAAGCTTACCAACAGTCCTGGATACAGCAAATCTGTACCTGGATTACACTAGTTATAGGAAAGGCGGGGACCAAACGCAAAATGGGTTTTTAACCAGAAATTAGAAAGAGATGAAAAAACTGCTCAAATGGCCAATGAACTACAATTCCAAGGCCAAAACCCACTCTTCCCATGGTAGATAGGGTACCTAGTGCTTACCACTCCCACTGATAAGTTAGAAGGCTTTCCTCCATCACAGAAAGGCTTGGGAGGCTCAGAAGCTTACCAACAGTCCTGGATACAGCAAGTCTGTATATGGACGTGACTAGTTACAGGAAAGGCAGGAAAAAAGCTTAAGTTTTTTTTTTTGTTACAGAAAAGCAGCTAAAACAACAGTAAATACAATTCAAATTGTAGTGCAAGCCAGCACACCCGTGCGTGTAGCAACACTACGGCAAATGCACTTCAAATAAATGCAATTAAATTAACAAATGACTAAAAAACAAGTGCAGAAGGCAGTAAATTAGAAGGCTACTAACAAGCAGTAATAAGTGGAGAGTAAGAGCGACTGAAAAGATAACAGCAGAACAGCAACTAAGACAGTTACAGTAAGAGCAGATAAATGACATATATATATATATATATATATATATATATATATATATATATATATATATATATATATATATATATTTATTTATTTTGAGGGAAGGAACAGAGTAGGATTAAGAGGCTACAGGGTTGTCCTTCCCAAATGTTCTCTATGTACACAGTAGGAGTGCCTGAAATCAGAATATGATCTCACTACACTCATTTGAGTGAGCAAATGAGATGGGCCCAGAAGGAGCATCCAAATACAAATCTACAAGAAGGGTGGGCAATTTCAAAGCCACCAACATTAATACCAAAACAAGAACAGGGAGGGTGGGCAGGGAACTAACTGTCGAGAGACAGCCACAACTTCAGTTGAGTTAATATTCAGTGAAAAACACAAATAAATAAATTAAATACAGTACTATATGCAAAAGAGCAGACAAAAGTGTACTTAAATTCACTTATACATCCAGCTGATTTCAGGTAGATGTTGGCCAGCCAAAGTTCTGATATTAAGCAGAGATAACTCAAAATGTACCACTTATATAAGGCAAGACAGGATGTCAGTGATGAGCTGAAACTACCCCCACTGCTATCAGTGGCTACACAGAAATTCATTACTGACATATTATTAAGTGCATATGTTTTACATTACATGATGTCCCCCTATGTGCTTTGATTACATTACCTTGGGGTGTGATGGTACTATATGGTACACTTGTGTTTACATGGGTGAGTTCACATCATATATCCACCGACACTGGAAATTTGGACAAGCTGCACTACCCTGGTTAACAAATATTAATTACTACATCATTAAATTAAAAAATATATATTTTACAATGCTTTCCCATGTAAAAGCTAAATGGCCTGTTTTGGTATTCAAACCATGAACTACCAGATGCAAAGCTGGAATGAACCACTTAGCTAAGTTGCCAGTGAAGATTTCAGCTATACATTTCTATTCATCTCTTTCATGATACAAACACAGTGTTAAAAAAATACAACCATTTTAAATATATATATATATATATATATATATATATGTGTATATATATATATATATATATATATATATATATATATATATATATATATATATGTATGCACACATACATATATATATATATATATATATATATATAAACCTGTCATTCTATCAACTTTCGAAGTTTGTAAGAGCAATATTTAAAAACTATCCCTATTTCTGGGCTTTTGCCCCACTTTTAGTACTGCATTTGTTTGGACTTCTTTCTCTAAGAGGTTCAGAGGTGTGTGTTAGAGGACACTATTTTAATGTAAAGTGCCATACAGCACCTTCACAATGCAGGGGGTGTGTTACAGTGCCTGTTACACACCCCCTGCATTCTATTCCATTCACAGATCCTCTTTTCAGTGTCCACGGACACTGAAGGGTTTGTAAGCTCCAATGTGTTTACACCAAGCATGACACACAACCTTTTCATGTCAGCTGCCTCTTCTGCCTACACCACCACATTATAGCTCTTACACGGTTAGGTACCTGCACGCATGGTGGCCAATTTTGCTATTCAGTAAACTTAGCTAATTTGCATACACCTAATTACCTATACCCTGGTTACAGCACTACATGACAGCCTATGCCCTTGGCAATCACTGATACCTGCCATTGTGTGAGTCTGTATGTTGACCAGATTAATGGGAAACTTACTTTTAGCTTAAATAATCCACTTTTAATATTTTAATTTTATATTTTGTCAGATCCCATGCTTGGGCACTGCTGCACTCTGCTTGCACATAGCATATGTGCACATAAAATTAACTTTTGATTTTTCATGTTTTGCATCAGTTTTACATGCCGATGGACATAGCTGTGGCCATTGGCATGCCTGATGCAACTAATACATGCTTTACTTTGAGTTGTCATAGCCCCTTTTTTTTTTATTTTGCAGTCTTGTACATGGACAGTTCCCACATTCATCTGTAATGCAGACCCGACTACTACACGGATGCCTGTCTGCTTCCTGGATCAGTAAATCACCTCATTTGAATAGTTTTCACCAGCAAATGAGGTGATTTACATTCCAGGATCGCCTCCATGACTGAACAGTGCTGGGAGGCTCATGCACACCCCTAACACTGTTTTCTGGATTGCACAGCCTCAAAACTCCGTGTTCGGGCCGCTGCACTATGCTTACATGGAGATTAGCTCCATGTAAGCTATATTGAATTATCCCATGTATCTATAGAACACTAAAGGCAATAATAAAAGAGATTATAAAAACAATATTTGCACACCACTGCTAATATTGTGAGAGTATTCTTTTGTAATGATTTTTCATTTGCTTATTTTAAAGCCATGTTATCACTACCATGTTAGGAAATTTGCAAATTCAGTAAATGCTAATAATTAACATACTGTAGTTTGACTACCCACTCTTAGATTTACAGGCTAATTTGAAATATAAGGCTCGCAAGATATGCTGGACGTTCACAACTTGATTTTGTGTGTGAAAAGCTTCATGTAATTTGAAGATCATGACTCTACTTAGATGCCAAATGTGGAATGTTCTTACTTCCCCACACTTTTTTGAGAGGCATTCCTCAGCTGGTTCTTATCTGTATCTGATCTGACAGAGTGTTCACTTTTTCAAAACTGTGAATTCTGTTTAGAAGCTACTTCTAATTAAAATGACTACAGACTATGATCTTGCAGCATCTCTCTCAATCTCTCAGAGTAAGAAATCTGGACAAAGCCAAAATAATTGTGGGACAAAGGCCCAAAAATAGGGACATATTTTAAATATTGCTCCAGCAGGTTTTGCTATTATTATGTATTTTCTGAGGGATACAAGGTCTGAAATTCAAATGACTGCCATTATTTATTATTATTCAGTGACTTCACTTTTGATGTTGGCATTCAACAATTCCATTGAAGTAGATGGGTTTACATGATTATGTATGCAAATTTTATGTTAATCAGTGTCCTGATTTTTTTGGCCATTTGTACCTACTTTTCATGGGCTTTTGCCTGGATTTTTGATGTTTTCATGTCAAGAGGTATGGCATGCCTCACCCCCACTTACATCATCTTGCTTGGGAACCACCCCAAGAAGACCTGTGACTGGCTGCACAGGTAGAGGGGGTGGTGCCACGGTGCAAGAAAGAGAGTGTCTTGGGCTATATCACTAGAACCCACAGCAAGCTGATGGATATAGTGGTTCTGAAATCTAAATTGTGGGTGCAGTTTGTGTGTGGGAAGAGAGACTAGGGCAGAAAAAAAGCAAGTCTTTGATGTAAGTAGGGTCACTTACTAATACGCCTGTTGTGAATACATAGGCAAACTACTGAATGGGTTGTTGGGGAAATGTATCATTTTCATGTCATTTGCATGCTTGTGTATACTTGGATAGATGACTGAAGATGTTCTTGGGAGGAAATGCTTCATTTCTGTATCAAATGAGTGCTGATGCATACTTGTACTGACTTCTGAAGGAGTTGTTGGGGGAGATGTTTCATTTTGGTGTCATGTGAGTACTTGTCATAAATAAAAAAACTACTGAAGGGATAGCCAATACATTTAAGGAAAGAAAGCAAACAATGCAGTTACACTGCTTGATAGGCAGTAATGCAGCAAAGCCAAGCATAATTTTAATGTATACTCTTCTTGATTTTAAAACAAGGATACAGTGAATTCTTTCATAGAAGATCAAACTCCTTGAAAATCAGGGTTAGGCATCCCTGTATTCACAGTGCTGGGGTAAACCACCCATAGCCTTCAAATTTATATTTCTAGTTTCTTATTGGTCATTGAAAAATGTAACATGTCTGTCTCTCATGAAAGCAATTTTGGTTGAACATACCTCTCAGCCTCTCAGCACACGAAATCTGGACAAAATAATGAGGACAGGTTTGAAATATTGTTCTTAGAAAGTTGTTAGAATAACAGGATTTGTATTAGTGTGCATTTTCTGAAGGAATAAAGTCTGAAACACAAACATATGTCATTATTCAATGAATTCGGTCCTCACTGATTTACCAGAAAACCACAAATTTTATGAGGTGAAAATATGGACATGCTGCACACATCTGGACAGTAGAAAGGTGTGGTCAGGGTTCAAGGCTAAGTATTCAGCACATGTTGCCTAACACTCTGAAAGTCCATTTGTTGCCTAGATGAGCTAAGGAGAAAAATCAATCAAAAATGCTTTGTCCAATTAAAAATGAGGCCACACTGTACTGTGTATTCTTAATAGGCTACTTGAGGTCTCCATTAGAGTACCTTGAAATAATCACGACTAATGCAAATTTGCAGAATAACAAATTGTGCTGCCAAAAGTATTTTATTGTATGTCTGATCCAAAGACAGGTGTAAAGCTTTGGAAACCCTTCTTCTTCCTGGTGTTTAATCAGCTGAATAGTTTCATAAAATAAGATAGGTATATTTAATGCAGTATACAAATAGTTATTGGATTTGATATTTAGGATTATTACTATTTTTTATAAAATGTGTGTTACAATTAAAATGAAGATAATTTTAGCTCAGACACTTCCTTTATTGATTACTAGCATGCA
Organism: Protopterus annectens; assembly: GCF_019279795.1. Taxonomy (NCBI): domain Eukaryota; kingdom Metazoa; phylum Chordata; order Ceratodontiformes; family Protopteridae; genus Protopterus; species Protopterus annectens. The sequence continues at coordinate 1,490,341,615 of NC_056744.1, read as the reverse complement.
AATTGGATAAATATTTATCATGGTTTGCTTTGTGCAGTAGCAAAAGAGTTATAGGTTAGAACTATGCTATCTGTCCTTGTGGGCTATTTTAAGTCTAGTGAATTTCCCACCCCAAAGGTAGGAATCAAACCATGTACCATAAGCGTACGAGATAAACCCAAAATTACTTATACTGTCAGAAGCAATTTAATCTAAGAGTCTATTTTTTCTTTGTTTCTTTTTTCAATAATTTTTGATTTTTTTTTCTGTTGCTTACATGTATGTATCTTTATTTCTTATATTTGGGGGTCATTTTATAACTGAAATAAAGCACTCAGAGGTACAACCTATATCGTCTAGTAGATTACATCCCTATTGCTAAACAGTAAACACACTCATTGTTAAGTGTTTAGTATCTTATTATGCCACTGGAGTATGCCATTAGCAGAGAATATTCCACACATTACTGTGTAGATGATCCAGTGTTCACTAAATTACCACTTACTATTAAAACATTGTGTCAGAAGGAGATGTCAATATGATGTAAACTTCAGGTACAAATGGTGCTGCAATTCACATTAAACTTTTTTGTGCAGTACACACTCACACACACACAAACACACACACACACACACACACACACACACACACACACACACACACATGAAATATTGAAGTGTCAGGCTATAAAGTTAAGCTGCTTCTCCTTTGGGTCAAGATATTTCTGTCTTTGCTAAAGCCACAGTTAGTTCCGTTTTTCTGTGTTGCAGCTCATATACCAGGCTACTAATAATAACATTTGTTATGCTGCTGTTGGCATTTGGACTGTACCTGCAAGGACATGTGGACTGTGCTGAATTCTGCTTTATTTTTAATATCTGTGTGGTTTCTTTAAATTGCTAATGCTGTGCTGTGTTTGGTTATGCATCACATGACAGTTAAATGATTAATTCTGAAAACGCATTCAACTTTTGAGCCTCTTGGTCTCTCATATTTTTGTGAAAAGTTGTTGTCAGGGCATTTTCCCAACCCTGTTCAAAATAAAACAAGAGAGAGAGAGAAATAGACATGGTCCTTAAATCAGGATTTCCTATGAGTTTTCAGCTCAGACACAACAAAAATAACAGAATGGCAACTCTGGCTTAGTAGTAAAATGATGAAGGACAATTCTACATAATATGGACTTCTTCGTACTTACACAGCTGTATGAACCCTTACTTTAATAACTCTAATACTGTCACACAGTCATCAAAAGGGGCACCGTAGCACTCAATATAATACTCTTTCAACATAAGGAGACAAGGGGAGCCATCACAAAGTGCTTTCATTCTCCTGCTGATGCCCATTCTGAGATAGTGTCAACATTAAGACACTAAATTTCATGAGCTATGCCTTCCAACACATTTGCATCTTCTACTGCTGGAAGTAATGCATTTACAGGAAAGTCAACTGTGCTCAAAAAGGGAAACTGTGGTTCACTGTATTTTGTTATAATACTACATCAACAGTGGTCCTGTTACAGAAAACGTGAGCTGTCTGTCTTGTTTGACCATACAGATACAAATGTTGGTTGCAGCCAAGTCTACTGAAACCTAGAAATACACATCCCCCAGGATTCACTAAACTCCGTGTAGGAATAGTGTTATTCCTACACGGAGTGAATGGTGTCAGTATCCACATCACCCTCCCAGCAGCGCGCCTTACATACTAATGAAGGCACACTACTAAGATGGATCTGCAGGCACGGATACTGAATCAGTGTAGGTGGCGTCTTGCAGTACTGTTCACAGATCTGTAACATGCCCCTTGCACTGTCAAAGGATGGCACTTTACTATGCATTTAGTGTCCATGGACAGTGAAAGCACAATTTGCAATGTGAAGCAATGTAGGGGGAGTGTGACAGGAACTGTGACACATTCCCTGCATTGTCAAAGTGCCGTATGGCACTTTACTATACTTTCAGTGTCCACAGACACTGAAAGCACAATTTGCATTGTGAAGCAATGCAGGGGGTGTGTGGCAGGAACTGTGACACAGCCCCGGCATTGTCAAAATGGTGTATGGCGCTTTACAGTAGAATTATGTCCTCGGACACACACTCATACCTCTCAACCTCGTACTGCAAAAAATCTGGACAAAACCCAACAAAATTGGCAGACAAAGGTCCAGAAATAGGGACATATTTTAAGTACTGCTCTTATAAACTTAGAAAGTTGCTAGAGTAACAGGGCTTGTTTTAGCATACACTTTCAGAAGGATTAGAAGTCTGAAACTGAATGTGTGCCATTATTTAGTGACTTTTATCCTCAGATCATCCCATTGATTTGCAGAAACCCATAAATTTTATGAGGAACAAAACAAAATTATGAGCCAAATATCTGGACATTCTGCAAAAATCTAGACAGTTGAGAGGTATGTAAAAACCTCAACCACTTCCAGCAAGGAATCAGGATAAAGCCATGAAATAAACATGGGACAAAGGTCCCAAAATAGGGGACATTTTAAAAATATTGCTCATACAGACTTAAAAAGTTGATAGAATAACAGGTTGTACATTACTAAATGTTAAATATTAGTATTATTAATATATCTAATTAAAGTGGTTATATTAACTTTTTCCCCTTTTATAAGTGAAGTTTAAGCGTAGCTGAGCAGGTTTGCGCTTCATGGTGCCTTGCTCAGCACTGCTTAAAATCTTGTAGGAGCTAAATGCAAATGTATAGCTAAAACTTTCAATGGTTATTTAGTGTAGTGGTTAGAGCTCTGGCTTTGCATGCAGTAGTTTGGGGTTCAAGTACCAAGACAGGCCATTCATTTTTTACATGGGAAAGCATTGTTAATTTAATTTTTTTTAATGACATAGTAACTGATATTTATTAACCAGGGTAGTGTAGCTGGTACAAAATTGCAGTGACAGTGGATATATGATGTGAAATCCCCCATGTAAACACAAGTGTCCCAGACAGTATAGTCACACCACAAGGTAATGTAATGAAAGCATATAGGGGTACGTCATGTAAAGTAAAATATATACACCGAATAATATGTCAGCAATGAATAATGTCCAATCTGTAAATAGTTTTTAAATGAAAACTGAGTAATGTTTAGCAGTGCTCAGCTCCACTTAGCCAGTTTGAGCATTGCTTAGAAGTGTAATTCTAAGCAGCATTCAGCCCAACTAAGCTGAGTTGCGCATCACTAAACACTGTTAAGCATCTGCCTCTTCCAGCACTGCTCAACTCAGCTTAGCGGGTTTGCACACTGCTGAGCTGTGCTTAGGATTACTGAAAATGGTCCAATGGCAGCAAAGGGTGGGAATATGGCCTTATTTAATCTGCACAGGCCGGAATACAGCCAGAAGCTGTTGTAGTTTGATCACTGCAGGAGCTATGTCTGGACTTGAAGAGGGAGCATATTTTCGGGTGCAGCGCTGGGACATTTTGGATTCCAGGGTCATGGCTGGCCTCCTCATATGACACCATGATGACAGACTGCTGCAGGGCCAGTACCAGGGTTCGCAGTACAAATCTGAGGCCTGGGGCCATCTAGCACGTGATTTCACCAGTGCCACTGGCATCCCACAGACTGGTGGGCAGGTTCATCATCACAATGATGACCTAAAGCAGAGTAAGGGTGCGCTCTTGGCCCAGTGGATCCAAGATGCTTGAGACGGGAATGCCCCAGAAGTTTGTAAGTATCTCACCCACAGCTTTACCAAATTCTAGCATGAGTATGTGATAGACAGATATGCATAATGGTTGCTTTTCTCCCTACAGCTGCAGATGAGAGAGCTGGCAATATTGAGGCCCATGCAGACAGATTGCCGAGGCTGTGCTGAGCATCTGGTGAGTACAGATTTATCTTGCAGTATATAGTGTAAAAAATAAGGAGTACATTGGTTTTGCCACTAGGCATAGTGTGTTCTGAGTGTATTGAATAAATAAAAAGTTAGTCAGACCAATATTGATCTATATGATATACAGTTCTGATGAATGTAGAATCTGAACTATAATAAAGCACTGTGCCATGCTACTCAAATAAAGATCTATACTACAAACTGTTGTGTTTAATCTGGTTTGTTGTTGAAGAAATAGAATGTGTACAGGTGATTCACAACAAATATGGCTATGACAGCATGCATTAACTGAAGTTGTTCTGATATCCAGCTGTTATGCAAAAGTGCAGATTGTGGAGCTGTAAAAGAAAATATAAATGAAATATGAAATATGTCCTGCACTAACATCTGAACCTTGATTAGTAATGTGTAATGGATTACATTGTGTTCCCTGCAGCATTGCCTTCTGTTAACCTTTGCCTTTCAGATCTGTATAGCCCTGAATGTGGGTATGCTGATGCAGGCAAGTATGAGAGTGTAATAAGTGGAGACTGCAAATATTACAAGGTCACACTGTCTAACCAAGTGAGTATTAGGAAGAAATCAGTCAAGCAAGATACATCAGTTTCCTAGTAGCTCAGCATGATGAGAAGTAGATATATTGTTCATTTTAGGACACACAGAACACACTTGGAATCCAGGGAGTGGTATTAAGATGTGTGAATATTTATACATAAGTAATCCTGAATATTTGTAGAAACAGTCAGGTAGTGTTAACAGATATTTTCTCCACAGGCTTTACATGTAAATAAAGGTTTGCAGTAGCTGTATGATAGGGTATACTAATAAAGTGTGTCCAAATGTTCCAGTGTCCAACCCCATACCTGCAAAAGACAGCAGGACAGGTACATACACCATGCACTCTTCCAGATAAATGTCTCTCAAGTGTCACGCTGTCATGGCTAGTGATCACTGTTGCCAGTAACCTTGGACACAGATATAAATCCAGGTGATGAATGCGAGAAGCACACTCACACAACATCATTGCAGGGTAGACCTTGTTTGTCATATATGTAACTCGGACATGTACGAGTTCCCTCCAGTCAGGTACCCAAAGTAGTCACACTTTGCCCCATGCCATTCCAGGTTGACAGTTAAAAAGTTATGTGTGTGTGCTACAGAAGCCATGGGCCACATGTAGATGTAAAGTGAGGGCAGACCTGTAGAGTATTGAGCAGCACTGCTGTGAAAAATGGAAGCCTGTACAGTTGTTAATGGACATGTTTTCTCTCCCCCCACCCTTATCAACATCAATAATTATTATTTATATACTATGGGTATGATGTTCTCAAACTCTAATGTTGGAACTTGTGTTCTATTATTCTTCATATATTTAATTGGTTACAGATTAACATACCTTGTTCATATACCATTACTGGTGCCCTGTTGCTATAAATGTAACTGGCATGCTGATACAATTCTGACTGTTATTCCATATATGTATGTGTTCTGTTTGCTATGCAGCTGTTTGAATTGTATTGTTCATGGTTAATTGGAAAACCCATGCATGCAGTTATAACTAACTTTCAAATGTGTTCATGACTAACCAATACATTTTGAATATCCTCTGTACCATAGCACATTTGGGATGGCAGATCCCAGGGGATCTGCCTGTTCCACCTCATCCGGCCATGGCATCAGGCCCCAACACGTCTGGGATCCACACCAAAACTGCCTCTACTATTGGTCCTGCACTACCCTCAGGTAGAACCACCTCAAGGGACAGAGCCCATCTCCCCTGGGTGTGGGCACAGAGGGGAACATGTCACTCACTGACAGTTCCAGGGCATGGTGCGCAGGATCATCCAGGCAGACCTGGATGTACACCTGAGCTAGACTGAGGGCCAACTGGCACACCATGAGGGGCAGCCTGCCCCTCCTGTCCAGTCTCCAGCACAGCCACCTTGGGGGTTGTGAAGGGGCAGTGATGACTGCCCATGGGTGTGGACCTTAGTCCCACTGTCTGGGGCTGCATGAGCCTCTGATTCCCAAACACTCTCCTTGTCCAAGGTATTTACTCCCCTCTTGTGTCATATACCACCCCTGTCTGTTGTCTTGTGTGTCTTGTCTGTCTGCGAAAGCAACTGCACCTACTTAACCTACTGCTCCAAACATGCCTGCAACCCTTCCCCAGCATACCACTTTCACCTTAAAAAAAGGGGGCATCTATCCCACAAAAAATATTGCCCCATACATAGCTCTACATTTTTCCCCCATGTACACCAACATAAATCAATCTACCTTCAAATTACTGTACAAATGTATGTTACCAACACCCCACCCTGTGGGGTGAGATACTCTAAATTCCAAATTTCCGACATCATTCACAGCTGTTGCTGCAGAAGAAATGTAGAGCTATGGTCCTTTCCTACACCCGTCCTGCACATGCTAGCTGCTTCTCCTAATGTTTTACCCCCTGCATGCCCCAATTTCACAATTTCACCACTTTCCTATCACCCTTTTTTTCTTTTCTTTTTTTGGAATTAGTGTGGATTTAAGCAGGAATAAGCAGCGCTAAGTGAATCTAACAGGATGTAAGCACCTCTTAGCATTGCTTATTGTCGCGTAAACCCAGTTAAAACTGCTTCAATCACTCTGTCTCAATCAGCCACTATTCTGCCTAGCAACAAAATAATCACCCCTGCCAAGTCAACCCAGGACCCTGTACACTGTAGTCAGAGCAGCTACCACTACACCATACGAGCTGAGAGAATTAGTAGTGCTTCAGTTAATATATCATGCAATATGAATTAGGGAAGAATCTCTGTAGAATTAGTAATGCCTTTGGATATATATATATATATATATATATATATATATATATATATATATATATATATACACAAATATATATATTATATATATATATATATATATATATATATATATGTGTGTGTGTGTGTGTGTATACATATATCATGAAGTGCAGTCATACCTCTCAACTCCTTAGTGCAAGAGATCTGGACAAAGCCTGACAAAGTGGGGGGACAAAGGACTAAAAATAGAAACATATTTTAAATATTGATTTTATCAGCTTAGAAAGTTGCTAGAGTAACACTGTTTGTTTTAACATATATTTTCTGAAGGATTTCAAGTCTGAAACACAAATGCTTGTCATTATTTAGTGATTTCAATCCTTACATCATACCAGTGATTTGTCAGAAATCCACAACAGTCATGGGGAACAGACCAAAACCATGAGCCAAACATCTGGACATTCTATGAAAATATGGGCAGTTGATAGGTATGAGAGCAGTCATGTAATATTAAGGAAATAACATTAAACTGCCAACAATGTCACCCAGGATCTTCTGAACTACAGTCAGAGGAATGCAACACTACACCAAATCAGGTCTAGTGAATTTCCCATGCATTTGCAAATACATCATGCACTACAGAGATGTAACTGTAGGGAAAACAGACATTAGTGAAAAATTGTCTACCCACAGCCATTTGCACAACAGTCAAACCAACATACCAGTAAGCCAACAGACCTATGGAGTATAATGACTGTTTTAACAAACATATCCTGATTGCCAGTCACACACTACTCCTATAAATACTGCCGCAAATCGCAGTGTACTTGGAATCCTGACATTTTAAGGGATGTGTCTCAGTGTGCCCCGACAAACATACACAGCTGACAGACCACCATCAACTGTAGCAGCTTGCACAACGATAGAAAAGGATCTATGACACTCACATCTGCCTGTCTCCCTACTTAGCCCACAAACATTTATACACTACACTGTTACACAATCTTGAAAGTCTATTAATTGTACAGATTTCCACAGAATGTCCAGGTTTTGGGCTCATATTTATGGCCTCTTCCTCATAACATTTCGGGGATTCTGCTAAATCATAGGGATGATATCAGGAATGAAGTAAGTAACCTGGACAAAGCCTGACATAACTGGAAGACAGTGGCCCAAAAATAGGGACATATTTTAAATACTGGTGTCATAAATATAAAAAGTTGCTGGAGTGACAGGGTTTGTTTTAACATACATTTTCTGAAGGAAATGAAGTCTGAAACACAAATGTATGTCATTATTCAGTTACTTCAATCCTCATATCATCCTTGTGATTTGCAAAAAAAAAAAAAAAAATATGAGAAACAGACCAAAACTGAGAGGCAAAATTCTGGACACTATAAACAAATCTGGACAGTTGAGAGATATGTCATATACATATCAATTTCAGACTTCAAATCAAGCAGAAAATGCATGTCCAAACAAACCATGTATTCCAGCATGTTTTAAACTGTATAACAGCAATACTTATAATCTGTCCCTAAGTTAGGAACTTTGTCCCCCATTTTGTTGGTCTTTTCCACATTTCTTGTGCTAAGAGGTTGACGGGTATGCAGACATAGCATGCATAAATGTGGACACAGCACATCAGTCCAAACAGTGGACCGTATTTCCACCTACCGTCTGTGATGCTGTAGCTCCCACACCTCCATAAAGTCTTCCTCACAGGCCAGGAAAAGGGGCAAGGTCCACATGAAGGACTTAATTATAGCAATGTGTTTCCATGCCACTGGCTATTGGAAAGACAACACAGCTGTTCTGTATGCAATTATCAAGTGGGAGACACCAACTGGTGGACAAGCCATCACTTGTTCATGAGCATTACCTACAAAAGTAAAGCTCCTGTCTATTCAAATCTGGTCTGAACCTTTGTCTGGAAAGACAGACTACAAATACGTAAACCAACAATTGTAGATTTCTCTGAGAAAACAATACAGCACTATAACAGGCATGTCAAACAATTAAGCATGTAATGGAATGCAGATGTGGGGATGCAATCATGGGAAATAGGAAGTTAAACAATAGGTCTCAACAACACTTGCTGGACTGACATGTTGCTGTGCAGCACATATGGCCATCCTTGATGGCTCTGTCTGCAGTGACATAGATCACAGCTCTGGCCCCTCTGTCACCCCAGCAAATGTCAGCTCACATATGACTTCTACTGGAGTGTCTGTTGTGACCTGCCAGGCCAGCTACCTGGGATGCTGTAAATATTCATGTCACTTATGAATATTACTATGATATATATGCTTGTCTTACAAATCTAAGACACCTATACAGGTTATGTGCATAGTAAATAACTGGTGCAGAAGTGTGTGTTGAACTGTATGTTATGTACTGAGCTCATACCTTTCAATTGTCCAGAGTTTTGCAGACTAACCACATGTTTGCCTCATGTTTGTAGTCATTTTCTCATACAGTTGTGATTTGTCTGGCAAATCACTGTCAAATCATTAAAGACTCAAGTCATAAAATAAAAGCATACATTTGAATATCAGATGTCATATCATTCAGGGTACTCCTGTGAATGCAAAACCTACTTTGCTATCAACTGTGTACATGTGCTACTGCAATATTTATAAAGTGTTACGAGTTTTGGCCTTTGCTCCCCATTTTTTTGTGCCTTTGTCCAGATGTCTTGCTCTAACAGGTTGACAGGTATGACTGAGCTGTAAGAGTGTAAACACACTGTGCCATACTGATAAAGGACAGAAATGTATATCAAGTATTACCTGTACACATGTATGTAGTGGGTTCCTATTAAATTATTCAAGATGCATTCTTTTGAATGCGTCTTGATCGAACTTGAAAGCAAGAAAAGACAAAACAGTATATAATCAAATTCTTTCCCTGGGAAAGAAATCACTTGGCCGCTTTCAGTACTTTGCCATTTTTGTGACTGTATTGCAATCTCGGACTTGATATATTTAAGTAGGGGGTATGTTGGGGGCGAAGCCCCCCACTTTGTGTAATGTTTTAAAAACATTTTTTTGTGGAACAGCAATTTTTTTTCCCTTGGAAAAAAATTGCTGTTCTAAGCATTCAAGATTGTACACTTTCACTTACATGGGTTCGATAAATCATTGTTCGCTTTTATAAGCATTCAATGATTTAACAAAGACCTGTATGTATTAATAGCAGAAGCTGGAAGCCTGAAACATACACACGAGTTGTAAAATGGCAAGTAAACAAGCTGTACTTGTTTTACAAATCTGTTATCTTACTGTCAGTGCATCAAACAGACAAATGTCTACAGCTACAGGTTGTTGTATTGCCATGAAATATACATAATTACTAGGTTGATTATAATTACTAAGTTTCAATTGGAAATGTGTTTAACTGTGTTATGGCTTTCACTGCTGCACACACATCAGACAGCTATGTACACCTGACACAGAGAAGTAAGTTATTTGCTGTATGATTGTGGCATGCATGTCATCATTCAGAAATTGTGTGTTCTGTATAATGCCTTTGTGCCACCTCACCTGTGTGTGTGTGTGTGTGTGTGTGTGTGTGTGTGTGTGTGTGTGTGTGTGTGTGTGTGTGTGTGTGTGTGTATCTGTGTATCAGCAAACAATATAGTGCAGGTATTAATTTACATATGTTGTCTTCCCCTCACAGGTGAACATGGGGTTGTGGTCTCTCCCCCTCACAACCTGATGTTAGTGTCTTAGCATACTTTGATGATGATGGTGGTCATACTGAGGCACAAGTGTGGTTGTCAGGAGCTGAATCTGTGTCACTGGTTGATATTCTACTTTCATCAACAATATCCCTGCACACAGTCAGTATGCCCACACATACCCAGTCCCCATCAGTCATAGATAATGGACAGTTGGAGGGTATTGGCATGGAACAGGCTAGTGTGGTGACTGTGGCAAGTGTGAGTGTAGATACTAGCCATAGCCAGAGAGCAGTTGAGGTCCCACACAGCCAGATGGACAGGGGTGCTCAAAGGAGGACTGGTTGCCATCTAGCCCCTGTCAGAGGTGACACAGCAGGTGTCACCCGACATATGTTTCAGTCCGTCATGGAGGCAGAGGCACATTCTGAATGCTGCACCAGACAGATGCTCATGATCATAAATGCAGCACTTCCTGCCATGCATGGCAACTTCCGCAGCCTTGCTGATGCTGTACGTCATTTTGCTGATGTTGTGGATAGATGGTGGGGTGAGACATTGTCATTGCTCAACCGTGCAATGTCTGTGACTGAGCATGTGGTGGGAGTAGGGCATTGCCCACATGGATGTAGGTCAGCAACAAGATCAGCTGAAAGTCCACATGGCCATACACATTCACACTCCCATAGTGGCATTACCACCAGCACTACCGAAGGGAGGGTGCTGTCCACAACACAACAGAGCAGGCCATGGGCATGTGGTCCTGGCCGGTCCCGTCAGGGACATGGATTCAGCAGACAGCTGTCACCATTGGGAAGTAGTACTGCATCTGGCCTTGGGCCTGATGGTGCCAGTGAGACTCCTGGCAGAACCAGTTCCTGTGTCTGTGGCCAGAGATGGTGAACTGTACATCCTGCCATGTATGTAAAATGGGTGTCCGACATACCCTGTGCAGGGCAATCACATGGCTTGACTGTGTGCATACAAAACACTCACACATCTCTATCACAGGCAGGTCACCACCAGACATACACAGCTCCTCTGCATGGCCCAGTTAAACACCACCCCTCCAGATACACACACAATAGGTCAACTGTATGGCACAGGCTAGGCCTCCGGCAAACCCACACTACACCCTGTGCATGTAATGATACCTGTGCCACATCCCTGTTATTCATACCATTGATGCAGGGACATGTTAATATGTGTCTGATGCACAGGGTGTACATAGTACAGTGTAGTAATGTAATGCTGTGTAAGGTGCTGTCTGCTGGCAATTGTCATGGGTACACATCGAAGTGTATATACCTTTTTAGCCATGATGCATTATTGCTGTTAGTACTGCTGATTGACTCTTGTCTCACATACTATATTCTGTTTGTGTTCCAGGTGTCTGTGTGTCTGCAGGCTGTGGGCCTGCTGACATTAACAAAGATGAGTATGGCTGTGTGGAAACACAGTGATCTTTTCATAGCCAAGGTACAGTTGTATATGTACATGTTTACCAGGTGTGTATGCATGCAACATTGTGTGAGGGAGAATGGGGGCAGACAGTGTGACCTTGCATACATACTACTTGATATAGCCAGGTAGCCTTCATACATGTCACCTGGGTGCTCTGTAGTACGACAAGCTCACACATACAGAGGAGGTTACTTGAGTACTGATAGTAGGTCCCTCACAAGCCTAGCCAACTGCCAATACTTGTTGCCTGAATTCAACTATGCTGCCATACAGGTTACCCAGGTCTGTCAACACACTCTGTGTGTTTACGGGGCGGGTGCTGATGTGGTAAATACTGTGAACATGTCCTTGCTGTATGGCATGCTGACACTGCTATCTACATTCAGCTGGAGGCTAGGACCTTGACAGCATTCCATACAGAGTGAATGGCCCATTGCAGTGTGTTAACAGCAGTATGTGGCTCAATGAGAGACTGAGAAATATGTAAACTTCACACAGCCATAGGCTGTACCTACACATGTGGGTGGTGCAAATTAGTATTCATGCCTATATACATGTGGATTATTGGGGGCACCAGATAGTCACATAGCCTTCACATGTCTACATATTGTACACACACAGGCAACACGCAATGTGTGTGTGACATTATCAAATGCAGAGTGAGGGGACACAACTTGTAGTAATATGACAGTTGGCAGGACATAGCATGATGATGGCAAGAGCAACACACAGGACTTCCTCTGGTTTGCTACTATGACACCTTTTTTGTGTGACATTACCTAAATCTACAGTATTTCTCATAACAGTAAGGTGCTTATGATGTGCAATAACTGCTCTATGCAATCAGTACAGAACTGTATGACATGTTTCTTTTCCTACAGTCTTGGGTCCTCTTTTCACTGTTTCAGTTGTTGTCACAGGTCACAGCTTGTCAAACATGGACTGCAACCTTCATGGTGGTACAGACATACCTCTCAACTTTACATATTTCCACAGAATGTCCAGATTCTTGCCTCATATTTTTGGTCCATTTTTTCATAAACTTGTGTTTTTCTGGCAAATTGTTGCCAAATCATTGAGTGTTAATGTCAAAAAATTATCACAGACATTTGAGTTGCAGACTTCATACCCTTCAGGATATTTATGCTAATGCAAAACCTGTTACTCTATCACCTTTATCAGTTTGTAGAAGCAATATATATAAAACGGTCCCTATTTAGTGGCCTGTGTCACCCCATTAATTATGGCTTTATAAACATTTTTTGCTGTAAGAACTTGGGATGTATGGGTACAGATGTTGGCCAGACCTCTGACCTCTGCATATGTCTACAGATTGTCCTGATGTGTGACACACAATTTTTTTCCATCTGTCATAAACCTGTGGTTTTCTGGCCAACGTTTTGGAAAATCATTAATAACTGACATTGCAGATTAATGACGGATATTGTCATGTAACAACACATACCTTTGGGAAGTGCATTCACATGCATGACCTGTTCTGCTATTGTCCATGTGTCTCACACAGATATGTGAAGGGTGTGCTCAATGTTTGTTTGCCCCAGCTTCCCATATGGCATTAACCAGATGTATTTCTGTGAGCTGTTGAGAGGTATGCTGGTGACTGTAACACAGGTAGACTGTTGCAAGGGGATGTATGTATATACATACATACATACATGCATATAGACACACACACACACACACACACACACACACACACACACACACACACACACACACACACACACACATACACACACACACATTCATGACCTGCCCTTGCTGATAGCCAAACCTCTACCTGCCCAGTTTTCCAAACGATAGTGCTAGATACATAATACAAACACCACAGAGGTAATGTAGTGTTGCAGTGTCTGCCACTACTATTCAAGTAGGTGACAATTGCAAGGGCTGTTAGGATTGCCAATAGTGGGTTCAGAGGCCCACAACATGGTAAAGTTATCTGAAACACACACTGCTGCATGTGGGCATGCTTTGAAACACACATGCACACAGAGTTGACACTTCTCATATTAGATGACCTACCTATCTATTTATGTACAATACATAGTGATATGACTATTGTATGTACCACAGTGCCTTTGTGTTAGGAAATGTGTAACTGTGCCTGTAAGGTGGATGACATCAGTAGGGGCTGCAACTAGGTTTGCAATGTGGGAGTTAACAGGGTGGAAGAGGCACACAAAATGGTATAACCATTGCATACACATAGTAAAGACAGCCACATGGGATATGCATACAGAAACACATACACAGTTCCCAATTGACAGATTAGTAACCCTACATATCCACTTGTATGTACTATAGTGCTACATACATATTACATGTACCACAGAGATTATATGCCTGGGACATAGCTTATTACCTCTTACAACAAGTAATCTTGGGAATGCCTTCATTGAAGGTGGGAAAATCACCCAAAATAGTGATTGTTCTCACATATTGCTCTTACAAACCTGGACAAGTGTTCAAGTAACAGACTTTGCATCAGCATGATGTTCCAGACAGGCATAAAGTCTGATGCTGACATGTCTGTCAGTATGGTAACTGTGACATGTTTGGCAATGATATCTCATAAATGCCCATTGTTAGGGGACACAGACAACATATATGTTGCAATTAAACATCTGGATATTCTGTATACCTCAATACAGATGACTAGTATGGGCAGTATAGTTTAACATGGTGCATGTAAGGCAGATGCCAATACAGGCTCTTTAAAGTAATGCCATAGGGAGGGGATCAACAGGCCCTAAAATGGTATAATCAACACTCACAAGAGATATGCTTCACGCACAGTAGTATAGCTGTCAGCATTGAGATTAGAACCCCTACCTATCTAATTGTTTGTACTATAGTGTTATGCAGTTATTGCACATGCCATGGAGCTTATGGGGCTGAAAAGTGTATACAGGTACTTATAAGGTGAATGATTTCAAAACACCTTGTAAAGTACAGCAATAGGAAGTGTACTGGATAGAACAGGACTCAAAATGGTATAACCACTACCCCCAGAGGATAGGGTTTTCACACACACACACACACACACACACACACACACACACACACACACACACACACACACACACACACATACACACACACATGATATGTTCATCACCCACACAACCTCACAGTTACCAGTATTGGGTTTAGAATCCCTACCTATTTATTTGTACTACAGTGTTACGCAGTTATCACACGTGACACAGAGCTGATAGGGGTTAAGAGTGTCCTAAGGTACTTCTAAGGTAAATTACATCACCAGCCCTTGGAAAGTATGGCAATGGAAAGAGTTCTTGGTGGGAAAGGGCTCAAAATAATTTAATGTACAAGCTTACACACATTTTCCAGAACTGAGATTAGAACCCCTGCTTTTCTAGTTATTTGTACTACAATGTTATGCAGTTACTGCATGCACCACAGAGCTTACAGAGCTGAGGGTTGTGCAAATGTATTTCTAAGGTGAATGACATCAGCAGCCCTTGTAGAGTCTGGCAATGGGAAGTGTACTGGGTGGGAAAGGGCTCAAAATATTTCAACCTACAAACACACACATATTTGCCAGAACTGAGATTACAACCCCTACCTTTCCAATTATTTATACTATAGGGTTAAGTAGTTATCACACATGCTACAGCACTTACAGAGCTGAAGGCTGTCTCAGGGTACTTTTAAAGTAAATGACATCAGCAGCACTTGTAAAGTATGCCAATGGGAAATGTACTGGGTGGGAAAGGGCTCAAAATATTTTAACCTACAAACACTTACACACATATTTGCCAGAACTGAGATTACATCCCCTACCTATCCATTTGTACTATAGGGTTATGCACTTATTGCACATGCTACATCGCTTATAGAGCTGATGGCTGTCCCAAGGTACTTCTAAGGTGAATGACATCAGCAGCCATTGTAAAGTATGGCAATGGGAAGTGTACTGGGTAGGAGAGGGCTCAAAATACTTTAACCTACAAACATACACATTTGCCAGAACTGAGATTAGAGCCCCTGCCTATCTAGTTATTTTTACTATAGTGTTACACAGTTATCACATGTGCTACAGAACTCAGAGGGCTGAAGGTTGTCCCAGGGTACTTCTAAGGTGACTGACATCAGCAGCCCTTGTAAAGTAGGGTAACAGGAAGTATAGTGGGTGGGAGAAGCCTCAAAAGACTTTAACCTAAAAACACTTGCCAGACCTGAGCTTAGAATGCCTTCCTATCTAGTTATTTATACTACAGTGTTACATAATTATCGCATGCACCACGGAGTTTATAAGGTTGCGTGCTGTCCAAAGGTACTTCTAAGGTGACTGACATCAGCAGGACTGCTAACGTAGGGCAATGGGAAGTGTACTGGGTGGGACTGGCCTAATAATCTTTAACATACAAACACAAACACACACACAAACATTCGAGTGTTGTGAGATTGCAACCCCTAACTCACTACACTATTACACAATGGAGCTCATCTTCATGCTGGCACATCCTACTGGTTATAACTGGTGTGCAATTTGCTGCAACAGCATAACACTCTATGCTTTTCAGGGTGTCTCTGTGTATGACTCTCTCTCTCTCTCTCTCTCTCTCTGTCCCCCCTCTCTCTCTATCACTGTCTCTTCCCCATATGTCTGTGTGTGTAAGCTTAAATACATTTATATTCTGTCCATATATATGTATGTGTATCACACTCAAAAGATGCAGATATAGCACATATGGGCCACCTAGAGATAGCTGGGAGTAATCCTGTGTGATGGGTGTGGGTAGTGACAGTTAAGGTGGACATAACTGTCTGTATGCAAAGACATATCTGCACAATAGAGTTGCATAGTCCAATGTGGGCTTAGACATGGGCTGTAAAACTCTAAGTGTAAAAGCATGCCCAGTATGACCTTCTGTAGTAATAGTGGGAATCCATTCCAGAGATATCTGTACTCTGGTTCAGGGCTTTGTGTGCTACAGCATTACCTGTCAACCTGTTAGTGCAAGAACTTTGTGGGTAGCCTGACAAAATGGGTGGAGAATGGGCCAAACATAGGGGGATATTTTAAATATTGCTGTTATACAGTTAGAAAGTTGCTACAGTAACAGGGTTTGTTTTAGCAGATATCTTCTGACATAAATTACGTCTGACAGTAAAATGTATGTCATTACTTCCTGACATAAATCATCAGATCCACACAGTGATTTACCACAGCCATACAAGATTTATGATGAGCACACCTAAATTATGAGCCAAAGTATAGATATTCTGGCCAAATCCGTTGAGTTGAGAGGTGTGGTTACAGCCGACTGGTACATTACACCATGTAAGCAGTCCAGCACCTCAGTCATATACTGGCCATTGATCTCCTGGTTCTGTGGTAGCCTTCTTAACTGAGATGTCTTAAATCCTGGTGTGGGTACAGAGTGCATTGTACTGAACAGAGAGTTTGATATTATTTGTGGTATATTCTACATAGCACTGTAATTTCCTGGTATGTCAGTGGTAGAGCAGTATACAGTTATGTGCTGAACCACTGACAAACATTTCTTCATAAGGTCATAGATTAAAAGAAGTTTACTAGGCTATTGGCCCTAAAGCCCTCATAACCCTAGCAGATGAGACTGTAGCCCATGTTAAGACATGTCACACCTACAGCCCCTGTGCAGCAGGGGCAAAGGTAGAATCACAGGACTCTATTTTCTGTTTCCCCTGCAGTTATCCAGGATGCACTTCACAAGCAGTATTGAGGTATTCAGTTGATGTGGACAGTGAGTGTATTCCACAAGATGGTGGAGTCTGTGAGACACATATCTGTCACACAAAGTCCTGTTGATATCACAGATCAGGTTGATGCTGTGCCTACAGGTTCACCGAGTGGGCCTTGACTTCCAGATGTGCAACAATCCCATCAAGGCAGGGTCTGCATTGCTTTGTATGGCAGACAGAGGTCACCTCTGAGGAGTCTGTATGGAACTGAGTAGAGGGACAGTGCTTTTATCCTGTCTGTGTTGAGTATTTGTTTGAGGGGCTGCCTTCTCCCGGTAAGGAACCTCTGTGGTTTCTCCAGCTGCTGGATGTGCTTTGTGAGGTACATGCCAAAGGGGTGTTTGGACACAATAAATGGCCTTATAAGGGTAGGATACATGGATCTTGTGACCTCTTTGTCCCTGGATGAGATACCCACCTTGGTGTAGAGGGATGACAGTGGTTGCCCTCCACTCAGCTGGGGCAAAGGCAGTACTCAGGCTTTGTTTGACTAGGGTGCCTAATGGTGCTGCCAGTTCATGCCTGAGTTAATGTAGGATGCAGCCTAGAATGTATTCAGGTGCTATGGAGGCTGTCTTTTTGGCTTTGAGAAGGCAGCGAAACCCTGTTCCATAGTGATAATGGGTGGGCAGGTACTGGAGATGTCCTGCTTTCTTGATGTGCGAGGCAGAGGGGAGAAGTTTCCACTGAATTTGTCAGCCAGTAGATTGGCTATATCTACAGCTTTTGTGTATGAGGTGTCCTTGACCACCAGTTCTGAACAGATCTGGGAGCTTCCTCTGAGACTGCAGACATATGTGAAGAAGGCCTTCTGATTGTAGATGTGGGCAATCTGGAGTCAGAGTTGCCTGTAGAGGACTTCAGTACTGCTGTTATTTGTTTGTTCAAGCTAAGGATAGATTGATTCCAATTGTGCACCTGCTCCTTCTTGGTCCTGGACAGCAATGTTATCCTTTTGTTATATCTCTTGCAGAGAATAATGAATCATCATGTCTTCCTGATTCCAAGTATCTATCTATGTATATATATATATTTATATATATATATATATATATATATATACATATATAGATACACACACATATATATATATATATATATATATATATATATATATATATATATATATATATATATATATATATATATATATATATATATATATATGCTGGTATAGTACTTTGGTGTACATTTGTACATTGGTGCCTGTTCCTCCAGTGGGGGAGGGGGGCTGTGCAGCTGTTTATACCATCCCTCAAGTGATTGTAATTAGCTTGGGAGAGATTCCCATTTTACCATAACTACAGAGTAGTCATGGGAGATAGTGGTATCAAACATGATCACTTTTTAGTTGTATCTGGCCAAGGATGATGATACCATAGGGGTGCTGCTGTGGTCACTCATGTTGTTTACTACCAAGTCCAACATATGTATCACATCTGGTGGGGGTATGAAGCAGCTATCCACAGGATTTAGCACTGAGAAGATGGGGGAATCTCTGTGTATTTCTGCTCTGGCATGGATGGCATTTCCAATCTATGTTTGAGTAATTAAACTCAGAGAGGATTAGGGTAAAGGGTTGAATCTTGATAGATTGTTAGAGGGACAGATAGGTGGGGGTGGCCATCCTGAGTGGTATATGTTGGCCTGTAGCTGCCTATAATTTGAACAGGGGTCTTGTCAATGGTTACATTTTTGCTGGAGTTTCTCGTGTGCATCAGAGTATTGGACGAGTGTGGAGGTGTGCGTGTCTTTCATATTATATTAATAGTCTGCCTCCTTTGGCTTTTCTGGCCACATTTTAGTGTCTGGCTGTATGGTAGTATGATTGATGACCAGGTAAGGATGGTTTGCTCTCCACAACTTTGGGCCAGGTTTATGTGAGTGCACAAATGGCAGCATCTTCCAGGGTTAAGAAATGCTTGGAATGAGTGCATTTTCATGTTTAGACTCCTAGTGTTTAGCAGTATGACCTTTAATTTGCATTGTGATGTGAGTTTCATGTTGGTAGTATCAACCTCATAACTTTCCCTAAAACAGTCACTATGGAGGAGGCAAGGGCCTTTGCCAGAAGACTGAATCCCTGTTGAGACATATGCAGGCCATCTGTAGCAAAGCAGTGTGGTCTGTCACTCCTATGTTCCTAGGCTGTCAGGCACTGGATCCCTATGGGACGACACCATACAGTAAGCCACTCATTAATGTTAATCATTTTATGTTTGTATTGAGGCATCATTCTGGGTGATGGTAGAGTACTGCTTCAGCCTAGGGACATACCTGCATGAGACGCATATTCAGCATGCTCACTCATGTCGGTCTTCCTATAGTCCAGGGAGGTATGTCTGAAGTCATTCACACCAGCATGGACTGGGACACACTTATAACAGTACCTGTTGTGGAGAGACTTCAGTGCATGTGTGATATGGCAGATGATGGCACCTGACAAACAAGTAACTGTTACTGTCTCCTTATGCAGCCTGGTGAGAGGCACATCCATGTATCTCACAATAGAGCCTCCTATGGAGTAATATGCTGGGTTTATGGTTGGGCCTCACTGGTTACCTGACAATGCTGTGTGGAGTATGCCTGGTATGTGGTTTGGAGGTCTGTGTAGTTCTCATTCTCATGTGTTTTTGGCTCTGAGGTGTCTTTTGTTTGTATTTCTATTCATTGAGGACTACCACATGTGTGGGTGTGTGTTGTATAGTTGTGGGTGATGTTTACTGAATGCATACAGTGCAGGGAACCTATGTTACTGCACAATTTGTTCTGGTGTGCACATTCCCCATTTGTCTGGCCAGTGGGTCCCCTTATATGTCTCTTTGTCCTTCTGTAGAGCAGCCACAGGCTTTGTCCACAGTTGCTGCTGTTATGTATTTGTATGTCTGGTGTGAGTGGGGTAGACATGATAACATCACACACAGGGGTTATGGACTTCACAACTCTGATTGTACCTGTACATGGGATCACAGGAGATTACTAAGCTAATGGCTCTGGGGCCCTTAAAAGCCTAGCCCAGAGTATATCCCCAGAAGAGACACCACAATCAGCAGCTGTCAGCTCTGTCAATGAGAGACACAGGTGGCACCCCTGGGACAAATGTTAGGTTGGCCATCCACTCATCAAGGTTGTGCTTGAACAGGATCAGCAATATACTTTGTTTGATATGCAAGGGTAGTGTATTCCAGAGACAGGTCAACCTGTGGGAGACAAATCTGTCTCTCCATGAGGGTTTGTTAATCTAACATATTAGATATTAGACTTCTGATTGTGTACTATGCGAGCAGTTAGAGTTATGGATATGGAGCATCAGTACTAGAACAAGGTCTGAGATTGCCTTGTAGGTGAGGCACAGGTCACCTCTGAGCAGTCTGTATGATACAGAATAGAGTGAGGCTGATTTGAGTCTGTCCACATAGGACATGTGTTGGAAGCCATGGATTCTGTTTGTGAGGTATTTCTGTGTCATTTCCAGTTGGTGCAGGCGTTTGGAGAGTTACATACCAAACGGGCCATTGTACTCAATTATTGGCCTAATGAGGGAGAAGTACAGAGAGGTAATAACCTCCTTTCTTCTGGATGCAATCACTTTACTTATGACATGAACCAAGTAAAAGCCTTTTCTGACCACAGCCACTACATAATGGTCAAGCATGACATTGTTGTTGACTTGTGTACCAGGTCTCTGAACACAGGTTGTGCGCTTAGGGGTTTGCACTGATGTGGTAATCAGTAGGGGCTGTATTTTTAATAAATGTTATGATAATACACTGTTTTGCATTTAACTTTAGGCCATGAGTTTGGCACCAGTCATTTGTTGTTGTGAGACCATCTTGAACTATGTTAAGATCATGTGGAGAGTCAATGACAGCACCAAATTACAGTTGTCCACAAACTTGGCCAGCCACAGGCCATTTGTCTTTTCCTGGACCTCTGAGAAGTAGATAGCAAACAGATCCCTGGTAGACACCAGTAATGACAGGTCTGTTATCAGAGGTAGTGGCACCTATTTTGACCTTGTGGGTCCTATCAGTGAGCCAGCTGGGCACCCACATGATGACACAGGGATTGACACCATGTTCTGTTAGCTTTTCAATGATGCCCAAGTGGGGGATTGTGTCAAAGGCTTTGGCCAAGTCACATTAAGCTGTATGTACTGCCTTCCCCTCATCCAGTGCCTTGGTGACAGTCTCAAAGAGGTTGACCAGGTTCAACAGGCAAGACCTGCCCTTGACAAATCTGACCTGGGTGGGGTCAAGTGCTTGGAGATTGCCTATGTCCTTGCTTATGAGGTGCATAATAATACTCTCCATGGCCTTACAGATCAGACTTGTCAGGCTAATGGGGCAATAGTTTCCAGGATCAGTAGTGGGGGATCTTTGTGCAAAGGGATGATAATGGCAGTGCTCCACTCTTCTGGAATGAAGCCTGTACTTTGGCTATGGTTGAGTAGGGTGCTCAATGGCAGGGCTAGTTCTTACTGGAGATGTTGCAGAATACAGCCTGGGATACTATCAGGTCCCATGGCAGCTGTGTTGTTTGGCTTGGATAGGGACTTTAACATTTGATCTACAGAGATGTGAGGTGCAGGGCAAGTATCGTGGATGTGGAATGTGCCTTTGGGGGGGCAGGGTGGCGATGTTTGCATGGGAACCTTCTGCTAGCATGTTGGCTAAGTCGACAGGATCAGTGTAAGTGGCACCATTAAGAAGAGATTCAGAACAGACCTGGCCTTAGCCATGAAGGTTTCTGACATAACTGAAAAAGGCATTGCAGTTAGCCTTTCAGAGGCTAGTTTTGATTCATAATTGGCTTTGGAGGATTTCACTAGTGATCTACTTTGCTTGCTGAGCCTAAGGAGGGAGTTTTTCCAAATGGGAATTTGTGCCTTTTTACCATTGGGAAACAGTTGCTTCTTTTTGTTGTAAAGCCTATTCATAAAGGATGTCCACCACATAGGTTTGTGTCTCCTTGAGAAGCAGGTTTTAGTTCTGTTAGGCATGGCTGAGTCCATGCAGTTGTACAGGTACTTATATACTACTCTGGCATACTGTTCAGCATATTTGTCTGCATCCTCTGTGGGGGAAGGGTGGTGGTGTGCAGCTTCTAATACCTTCTCATTGAAGGTTGTAGTCATTTTTTGAGATGTAGAAGTCAAAAGAACAGAAACTGTTTAGCAGGCTGCCAATCACTGCACCCCTACATCTGCTGTGGTCCTCAGACAGTTTGTGTTGCAATGTTATTATAGCACTACATGTGGGCCATAGCTGCCAAACTATCACAGAGTGACATCTGGACAGGCCCACACATAACAGTTAGACACAGCCCCATGCATCAGGACAGGGTGTTAATCTTGCTCTGACAAACATAGACAGTTGGGAGAACGGTTTGGTATTAGCTTGCTTTTTGTTATGGGTATGTCATCTTTTTCTCAACTGCCTGCATTGGTTTTAACATCAACCTTTATTGTTTTGCAAGTAGTTTTGCAGCCAAATGCAATGTTATGATAAGAAGAACAGATATACGAGGCATACTTGTGGTCCTTCAGTGACACCCTGGCATTCCAGGGGTATGGCGGGTGCCCAGTGACTTGTTGTCAGTACTGACACAGTAAGGAGGCAGCCATTTATAACCCAGCAGTAGACTGACTTTCAGAAACCTGCTGTCCTACTACGCCACTGTGTAGGTTATTCCCAGTTGTGTACTGTCCAGATGTGTGTCTCCCTGTCCCTGAATAGTCCAGCTTTCCTGCAGTAATGCATATTGACTTCTGGACTACTCCTACCATAGGTGTAGCTGACATGCAACATAGTTTGCACTGACAATCTTGAAACATGGACCCTGTCAACTACAGTACTGTATATACACCACTAAGCCACAACAGCCAGCAGTAAGTGCTACCTATTTCCTGAAAGTATCAACTATGCATATACAAAGCTCATTGACACCTGCATATTGTGGAGATGCCACAAGTAAGCAAGTTGATTGGGACAAACCTGGGAATGTGTGGTCTGCTGCTATTACCCTACAAACATAAATGTTCCTGCATTTCTATAGGAAGATGGGTGTGTCGGGGGGCGGGGGGACATAGCTTTCAACTGTGCACATTTCCAGAGACTGCGCAGATGTTTGCTTGACATTCTGGTTCCATTTAGCATAGCATTGTGCTTGTCTTGGAGAATATTGGCATACCACTTGAGACCAAAAGTTAGACAGTTATGACAGACATTTGAGTTTCAGACTTCTTACCCTTTGGTTACGTAAGGCAACTGCAAGACCTGCTGTGATATCAGTAAGTAAGTGTTATATTTCATCATTGCCCCTATTTGTGGGCCTTTGTCACACATTTCTTTCTGGCTTTGTACAGCTGACTTGCTGTGAGAGGCTGAGAGGTCTGTATAGGACTCCAACATTGACATCCATGCATGTGACCTATGATCCCAGAGTTTGTTAGTCCCCACATATACTGCAGTGAGTCTGGTCACCTAGGGGACTAATGGATATTCTTGGTAAGAAAGAATTTGGTGGACATTTCCTGTTGTCTCATATAGCTGTCAGTTGCCTGCTGCTATCCCTGTAGTCCACCCCATTCCCTTGCATACATGCAGCAATATCATAGATTTGCTAGCACAACATAATACAGAATTAAGTTGTTGTTGAGAGAAATTACTTACCTTGTGCCTGCGTCAGTTGTGAGGACAGTGCTTGAGGGCTGCCTGTGTCAGATGCACTCAGTACACAGCCTATACATGGTAAGGTACAGGTAGTGTGATGTGTGTGGCATCCTTTTTGCTGTGCATATGAGTCAGAGAGATGTGTCAGTCCCTGGGTCTCTTGGGTGTCAGTGTATGTGCTATGCGTTGCCTCTTTGCCAAGGCAAGGGTGTATTGGGCATGCCTACGTCTGCCTACAGGGAGAGGCTCAGAGGGTTCTTCCTCCATGTCCCCCTGTGCCTGTGGAGACCTTGGCAATGGTGGGGGGGTTGTGTGCCCTTTCCCTGTGCTGCTCCTGCTGCAGCTGTTTTCGAAGGATCAAATTGTGTAGCATGGCAGATACTATGAACATGTGTGAAGATGTAGATGGAGAGTACTGCAGGACACCTCCGTATATGTCAAGGCAGTGGAACCGTGACTTGTGCATCCCAAACACAAACTCTACAATGTTTCTAGTTTTTGTGTGTGCCTCATTATGGCATTCTTCAGTGTGTGTGTGCATTTCTGATGGGTGTCATCATCCACGGTTCCAGGGCATAGCCAGCATCTCCCATGAAATGGTCGTACGGGATGTGCCCCCTGGCAAATCCCTGGTACAGCTGTGAGGCATGCTGGATGTGGGAGTCATGATAACTAACAGGGCTGAGAGCACACACACATTGATGATAATGCCCTGGGCATTGCACATGACCTGGCAGTTGATGGAGTGATGGCCCTTGCAGTTGATGTAGAGTCTACCTTCTTCACAGGGTGGTGCTTTGATTTGGACATGGGTGCAGTCTATGGCACCCAGTACCTCTGGGTAGTTTGCTATATGGTGGAAGGAACACATATTGCTGGTCCTCTCCTCAGGGTTGCTGGGGAAATAAATGTGCTCATTGGCATGTCTTACCATGACATCCAGTAACTGTTAGAGTACCCTGGATGCGGATGCCTGTGAGACCCCCATGATGTCCCCAGTAGGTCTTTGGAAAGTACCTGTTACTAGTATTCTTAAGGCTACACATACCTTTGTTTTAGCTGGGATAAGTTCCCCTCTGTTGGCTCTTAGTCTGAGGTGAGGCCGGCAGAGCTCGGTGAGTTGCTGAAGTATGTCCACCCTGTAGTGCTCTACTATCTCCAGCTCATGTAGCCCCTAAAAGTGTACACTGGGTTTGAACAATCTTCTCCTCCTCAGTCTGGGCAAGTTATCA
Organism: Protopterus annectens; assembly: GCF_019279795.1. NCBI lineage: Eukaryota > Metazoa > Chordata > Ceratodontiformes > Protopteridae > Protopterus > Protopterus annectens. The sequence continues at coordinate 1,490,316,157 of NC_056744.1, read as the reverse complement.
GTATCATCCTCATCACAGCCCTCAGTCTGTAGCACACAGACATGTAGCAAAGCAGCAGCAGCCCCTAGCATTTTATCAGTTAAAATTCCCAAGTGTGTACTCCAATGGTGCAGAGTTTGTGGGAAAAGCCAGGCTGAGGGGTGTTTGCATACTTTATACTGGTGTGCTGCAAATGCTGCCTGTGTGATTAACTGAGTATGATACATTCCAGCTGCCAGCTATATTACTGATGGCTTTGAATTGGCCACTGTGAGTGGCAGAGGCCTTACTAGTGATTTGTACTTGATTGTCTTTATTCTGCTATTTCCCCCTTTTTTGTAACATTTACTCCCCTTTTCAGCCCTGCAGCCACCTGACAACTGTGTTAATGATGGCTTTGAATGGGCCACTGTGAGTGGCTGAGGCCTTATTACTGATTTGTAGTTCATTGCCTTTATTCTGCTATGTCCTTCTTTTTTATCTTTTTTCCATTACCTCCCCTTTTAAGCCCCGCTGCGCACCTCACCAACTGTTTTAGTAGTGTAAACAATGCTGAGCAGAAAGGGCCCTCCCCTGCACATGAATGCTCAGCATTTCTTAAATTGGCTAAGCACAGCTAAGCAGACTCAGACACACCCCCTTGCTTAGCTGTGCTTAGCTGAGCACAAACAGAAGCCGAGGAGCTCCAATGTACTTACACCAAGTATGACACCCCCCCTTTTCATGTCAGCTGCTTCTACTGCCTACACCACCACACTATACCTCCTACACTACTCATATATCAGTTATGTATCTGCGAACATGGTCTCCCATTTTGCTATTCAATAAACTTAGCTCATTTACATACCCCTTCTTGCTTACAGCATAGTTACACCACTACACCAGAGCCTGTATCCTTAGCAACCACTGTTATCTGTCATTGTTATAACTCCGCATGATGGCCAATATAATAATAAAATTATAAAAGTCAGTTTTATTCTAGTTTTATAAGTTATTTAATTATTTTTCCACAATCTTTGTTTGCGCTCTACTATGCTATGCTTAAACGGCCCGTATCTCTTAAAAAAATGTATTTTTAATGTTTCCACGTGCTTTAGCATGCCACCGACCATAGTTTTAGACATTGGCAAGCCTATTGTTTATAATACAGGCTTTCCTTTAAAATGTCACGTCCCTGTTTTTATTTTTGCAGGAATGTACTCGGTTACTAACCGTGTACATTTCTGCTGCAGACATGGCTCCGACATGGATGCCTGTCTGCTTCTTCGACAGCAAATTCACCTCATTTGCATGTTTTTCACCAGCAAATGAGGTGATTTGCATTATTCCATCGTTCCCATGCCAGAACAGTGGTGGGAGGCTTGTGCACGCCCCCAGCACTGTTTCCTGGATCGCAAAGGCTTTGAACTCTGTGTTTGAACCATTACACTGTGCTTACATGGCTGCTATGTCTGTGTAAGTGTTATTAAATTACCCCATCTTCTAGGAAGTTTATATGTAAAGGCATCAAATCCACATTTAAGTAAAAAGATATATATGAGTACATAGAAGCTGCAGTAAAAAATATAAAATATAACAGACTGCTTGACGTTCTTTGATCAATTAATCCAGCCATTTTCCAATTTTTCCTACATTGTTTACTTTTCAGCTTTGGACTATCTGGTGAAGGTAAGATGCATGAGTATGCAAGTTATAATTGTATAAATCATTATTATATAATAATGCCTGAGCATTCAGTATTCCATTTGTCAAAAAAGTGTTTTATTGTGGGAGGGTTCATTATTTAATGTTAATGCTGTACACACAGTACACAAGGAATATAGGAAAATTGCAAACTATCCAATTTTCTTCCTTGCTACATTTGCAGATTAAAAGACATAAATTAAAATTAAGCAATCCTTAGTAATATTTTTTCAGTAGCTTAATAAGTGCCAGGATAGGTTCCAACTCCCCCATGATCCCCATGTGGATGGCGGAATGAATGAATGACTGAGATTCATGACAAATAATTCATAACACAGCACTAATTAATATGAGCAGTGAGGGTGTGGCCAATTCTAAAACCCTGATGATACATAACTGTTTACCTGTAATCTACCTCATGCAGTGAACTCCTCAAATATTAACTCTGCTTAAAACAGCAGCACCTACAGATGAATCTCAGAGGCAATAATAGTGCTAATTTTAATCTAAACAATGTTTGTTGATAAAAAGAGTCCTTGGTTTTGAAGTTATTTGTATCTGTGCTTAAAATGTTAGAATAATAATGTTTTTGCTTGCTGCTGGTCTGTATTTTGATGCTTAATTTATTAAACAATGATCTTCTAACATAAGCACTGAAAATAGTAATGAAATGTCTATTTCAGTTAACAGTCTATTTTGTTTGAGATGAAAACAGCAAATCAAACATTTATTTTGTTTCTGTTGTGGTATGGCAATCTTGCAATGGAATGTATAGTTCAATGGTGGGGGGGGGGGCATACCTTACTGGTGTGTCTGATACTGTCCATGTCTGCACTCAATACTGTATTCTTTGAAGAAAAGTACTTTTGCAGATGCAAATTCAGCCGACCATTTCTCTGCATGTTTTTCTTCAGACATATGATCTTTAGTCTAATCAGGCCCCTTTATAAGAGATAAGTAAAATATATAACTCATTCTGGATAGTTTTATGATAAACAGGTGCAACTTCTTGCCATCACATGCTTTAAAGCCATTCACATTTGTTCATGAAGAAATGTGATAAAAATATTTTGCATTTTTAACAAATAGAAGGTGGGTTGTTCTTTCATTCAGTACACAGATGCTTGAATCAGACAAATTCAAGCACCATGTTTTGAAAATGCTACTTTTCTGCTCAAAGAAAGAAATAGGGGAGTCCTAAGACCAGCACTGGTATATTTTTTAGTAGACTGTAGAACAGAAGCTGCCATTAAAAAATGAATAATTAGTACAGCATATAAAATATTACATGATATCTATGAGAATCAATCAGAGGAGGTTTGAAAGAATTGGGAAGAGATAATAAATAGATAAGCAATTCACAAAGAATCAGTGGAAGGATATATGTATGTCTCCCGAATATGCAAAAAATCTAGATTTAGGATTTGTGCTTGAAAAATATTTACTTAGATACTTTTATACCCCCAAGTAGACTCCAGAGAATTTGTCCTCGGGTAGGCAGAAAATGTTGGAGGTGTGATGGGGAAGAAACAGGTATTTAGGAACATATTTTCTGGGAATGCAGTTAGTTGGTGGAATTGAAGGATTCCCTGCAGGATACACTGTTGGAGATGCTGGGTAGGTGGATTGGTGTGATGAGGGAGATGATTTTTCTGAGTTATGATGCAAAATTGGAATTGCCTAGGCATGGTAAGGCCTTAGTGTGTCTAATTATGATGGCTGCCAAAAAAGCCATTACTAGAAAATGGAAGTGAAAATCTAAACCAGCTATACTAGAAGTAGTGAATATAGTAACAGAGATAAAATAACTGGAATTGAGATCATTAGAAAAGGGTAGGAACAATCTACATAGGAAAAAAACAGAAATTGTGGGAACAATACATACAGAGGATGAATGGGGTTTTAAAGAAGGCTGAGTAATGTTTGAAAATAACTGGGTAGATTATAAGTGATGTATAATGTTTGCAACTGGGAGTGTGTCAGTATGGTTTGTGATGTAAAATGCTTGTGACTAGGACTGTGTCAGAATGGTTTGTTTTCATTTATATAAATTCATGGCTGCTTATGTCGTACGTGATAGTTTAATAAAGATGTTTCTTGTTTAACAAAGGGGCAGGAATTGAATAATTTATGTAATGTTGCTTAGGTTATATGACATATAGTAATAAGAGTGAAGCATAATGTTTGTTAATGTTAATTTATTAATGCAGTTTGACTGCTTTTGTAAAAATGTAAATTTGCCTGTGTCACAAGTGATAATTCAATAAAGGTGCTAAAAAAGCTGCCAAAAAAAGGCAAAAGGTAAACACATCAAACAAAAAAGTCCCTTTTATAAAAAACAGTTGGCACAAATGTGAGATGTCTTTTCATAGCCTTGTGATCATTTTATGAACTTTTGTCCAAATGTTCAGACTCCTTAGAAAAACTCAGCAAAAGCTATGCTTCTAGGAAAGAGCTCTCATTTATTTATTTACTTTATTTTGCTACCATTTACAGTAAAGAATCTGGGAGAAGACTTAGATGCCTAGTGAAGTACAGATGCAACTGAGTTATATTCCAGCACATCTGCACACATTTATTAACAATCCGCTTTATTACATAAGAGCTAGCAGCACGTACAAGACTACATATAAGAAAGCTATATATCATAAACAGAATACTTGGTTTCTCTATGGTCTGGGCAGCAGCTACTTTGTTGACACCTACAATTGTGGTTGGTGACTTCAAATCAAAGGGGGCTACAGGCGACAGCTAAATGAGTAGGGCCAATGGGAAGGGTGTTGCCAACTAGAAAGGGGTGGGGCTATGCTCAAAACCACAAAAACTGGGACTTTAATTAAATACGCTGCCCTGGGTGTCAAACTGTCATTATGAAAGTCCAATCAAGACAAAATGAAGTGGAGATGAACAAAAAACTGATTTCAATGCATTGGCTACATAACGACTTACTTAATATCTAGATGGAAACAAAAAGGTTGTGAGGCATGAAAAAATAACTTACTTTTTAAATACATTACTGGAATGCCAGTCAAAATCAAGTATAAAAAAACAAGCAGCACTCATCTCAAACCACTTATCCTTGCACTGCAGTTCTAATTATAATTTATATTCAGCTTTATAAAAGTACCAAGTGACATGCTATAAGTAGCAATCTCTGTGGTAACCCCACTGGTAAAAATGTTTCTTATCCAAAAAAGACCTGCTGCCTGACAACAATTGTCTACTTGTTTCATGGGGAAAACATGATCAAAGTAAAAAATGAACAGCAAACAAGAAACAAGCTCAAGATAAATTGCTTAAAGGATGACTGCACAGGTTATGGACCATACATGATAGATTGGCATTCTCTTTAGATTACGGGTAAAGCCTGCATAGATGACTGCAAGTCTTCAACAAATGTAATGAGTTTTGAAAATACCGTAATCCTGTCCTTTATTACAAATACTGTCAAATGTATTTCAATACCTAAGGCTTATACATTATCTAGTTATGTAAATATTCTCTGTATGGCAACAACAAAAAGGCTTTCAATGTTGATAATTCTTTAACAGTATGCTTATTAAAGCTTACTTGCATCTTACAATCTCAGACAAGTTTACCTGATGGTCATTAAAGCATTGCTACTTAAACACAGAGCAACAGGCACTGCAACAACATGCATTTGCTGAATAATAAGAAGCATAAATCAACAGTATAAAAATATGACAGAAATCCAGAACATGTGGCAAAATCAAGGACAGATGAAAAGCCACTGTAGTACTTGTGTCTACCTTGCATGGGGGGATACTCTGCACACTTTACACTGCATAACTGCTCCTTGCCTTGCTTGGACACATCCAGAGTTACTACATGGGGGAGTGGGGTACAACAAATATGTCACAATGTGAAATGTCTCCGGCTGACAGTGATGGCCCTGACACTTTTGTCATACCTCTCAACCTCAGAGCAAGAAATTTGGAAAAAGCCATAAAGAGAAGTGGGACGAAGGCCCCAAAATAAGGGCATTTTTTAAATATTGCTCTTATAAACTTAGAAAGGTAATAGAATAGTAGATCTTGCATTAGTATGAGTTTTCTGAATGGTATGAAATTTGAAAATCAAATGTCTGTCATTATTTTCTAACTTTAATCGTTAATGATTCACCACTAATTTGCCAGAAAAACACAATTTTATGAAAAATGGACCAAAAATGTAATGCAAAAATATAAAATAGCCACACAATACAGCTGGGAACCTTGCTAGAATAACAGGTTTTGTGTTACTATGTATTTTCCGAAGAATATGAAGTCTGAAAAGACAATCATAAGGCCTTCTTTAGCTATGTTAGAAACCTGGGAGGAAACTCCCAGATATGCTCAGAACTAGTTCAAAATGATGTGAAGATTACTGATCCTACAGACATTGCCAACATACTGGCTGACAGGTTCAGTGCAAACTTCTCCCCCGCAAAAGGAGAGATATCTATACCAAATGGTTGCAGCCCCCCAAACATCTCAAACGCCCAAGTGAGAACTGCCCTCTCCAAAGCAAAAAACACAGCATCCATGGGACCTGATGGTGTCCCAGGCTGTGTGCTCCACAAACTCAACGAGGAATTAAACCCACAGCTAGGACAGCTGTTTAATCATAGTCTCACCTCTGGATCACCCAGGGAGTGGCGCACTGCGACTGTGGTCCCACTTCACAAAGGCGGTGGCTCCACAGACCCTGGAAATTACCGGCCCATTAGCTTGACAAGCCTTATCTGCAAAGCCATGGAGAGGATCATAATGGACCTCATAAATAAAGACATAGGGAATTTGCAGACTTTGGATCCAACCCAGTTTGGCTTTGTCAAAGGCAGATCATGCCTTTTAAACTTGGTTGACTTTTTCGAAATAGTCACCAAAGCCATTGATGAGGGAAAGGCAGTTCATACAGCCTACCTCGATCTGGCGAAGGCCTTCGATACAATACCCCACTCAGGTATCATTGAAAAACTCATCAGCTTAAATGTTAACCCATACATCACAAGATGGGTTGCAAACTGGCTGAGTGACAGAACCCACAGGGTCAGAGTTGCTGGCGCCATGTCAGACTCAAAGCCTGTCACAAGTGGTGTCCCACAGGGCTCAGTCCTGGGCCCACTCTTGTTTGGCATCTACTTTTCAAGTACAAGCAAACACAGGAGGGTTATGGCTGACAAAGTTTGCAGATGACTGCAAATTGGGCGCCGTAGTCGAAAACACATCTGACACAGATATCCTTCAGAAGGGTTTCACAGAAACGGATGACTGGTGCCAGAGCCATGGCCTAAAGTTAAATGCCAAAAATGCATAGTCATACCCTTCGGGAAAAATAAGGTTACCCTAGCTACCATATAGGTGGTAATCCTCTGAGCACAGAAGAAGTTATCAGGGACCTGGGGACCCAGGTTGACAGTAGCCTGTCATTCGACACCCATGTAGCTAAAGTAGTTAGGAAGACCTTCTACATTGCCCACCTTATCATGAAGGGATTCACATCTAGATCAAGGGAGGTCATAGTCTCCCTATACTCATCACTCATCAGACCAATGATTGAGTACAATGCCCCATTCGGAATGTATCTGACCCGACACTTGCAGCAGCTGGAGAGGCCACAAAAGTTCCTCACCAAAAGATTAAAGGGTCTCAAAAATCTGTCCTATGCTGCCCGACTGAAAGAACTCCAGCTCTATTCAGTAAACACGCTTGCTCAGAGGTGACCTTTGCCTGACATACAAGGCCATGTCAAACCCAGATTTGATGAATATGCTTCACCTCAAAGAATCTAGATCCGTCAGAGCCACAAGGGCGGGAGACTTAAACCTCGACACGGCTATTAATAGGACGTGCTGGAGGGATAGATTCATCACCCAAAGACTCCCTATGCTGTGGAACAAAATCCCGGTATATGTGAGGCAGAGCACCTCGCTGGCCTTGTTCAAGAGAAATCTTGACCAATGGATGGGAGATCGCAGATATACTCCAGGGATTACCTCAGTGTCACTGCTAGACAGAGGCACAGCAAAATAATGGGTATAGTTCCCCATACTAAAGGGGTGGCGTAAGCCACAAAACTATGGGCTAGGCTTATAAATGCCCTCGGGCAGATAGCCTAGTATGAACCTATGAACCTATGAACCTAAATGCTTGTCATTATTTAGTGAATTTAATCTTTCACTGATTACAAAAATCCAGAAAACCACAGATTTTATGAGGAACAGAACAGAACAAAAATATGAGGCAATAATATGGACAGTTTTCACAAGTGGTGGTGGGTAGAGAATTCAGGTTCTTGCTACCTGTACCCAAGGTACTGGGTTTGAGCCTGATTAACTCTAGCCACTGGGTATTCTTAAATGGGGCATTACACACACACACACACACACACACACACACACACACACACACACACACACACACACACACACACACACACACACACACACACACACACACACACACACACACACACACACACACACACACACACACACACACTTGCAGCAGCTTAATTGAAATACAAATTCCCTACCTCTACATTCCCTTGCAGCAGCTTTCCTGGAGACAAACCTTCCCTTGAAAGAAATTCCAATTCCCCTTCTCTTGCAGCTAGAGCCAATCAGTAGTTATCCACGTTTCTATCCCCATGTATGTGACTGCAGATGTTGCAATCAGATCCCCTTTCAGTCTTTGTGGTTGCAGTCAGTAGCTATCTATGTTTGTAATCCCACGTATGTGACTGCAGACGCTGCAGTCCAATCCCTTTCCAGTCTATGCAGTTACAAATGGGTCTCAGTGTACAGATGCCTCCGGATTTACAGAAAACTCGAAACTTGCTGAGCATGCATGTGCAGTTCTTTCTGGGACTCACAACAAGCTAATTATTTTATTTTTAAAAGTTCTGTTTTCAATTTGACAGCTTGGGGGGGGGGGGCTGCAGTCCAGTAGTACGAGCCGCCCCTAGACATCTATATGATCACAATTATGCAGTTGCTTTATTATGTTATCAGATACACAGCACAGCAAAGTTTATTCTTTTGCAGATGGTGTAGTGAATTCAACATTGTGTGATTTACAGAAATAGGTCACATATTCATGCTCATGCCCTACTTGTAATGCACATATTTCTTGCTACTGTTTCATCAAGTGATTTTTGTTCAAAGAGCAGCAGCATAACCTTTCAATTAAATACATTGGAAAATGATTAATGCAAACACCCGGGACACTGATGAATTTTTATTGAGTAGGTTAGCCTCACAAAGCATGTTGTATTTTCTGGAAAGACTTAAGCTGGTACTCACATTCCAACCAGACTCACAGTTTGTATCTGACTTCTGGAGTTAGTCCATGAACAGCATCCTCCATCCATGGAGTTTACAAGTCAAGTGGGGACAGAAGTAGATTGCCAGACCTTTCTTCCACATCACACAGGCACACACACACACACACACACACACACACACACACACACACACACACACACACACACACACACACACACACACACACACACACACACTCACACACACACTCACACACACACACACACACACACACACACACACACACACACACACACACACACACACACACACACACACACATACACACATACACACTGTTATCACACTCCAGGGAGGACATACTAATTAGAGGTAATTTGGCCAAAGCACTAGTGAAATATTGTGCTTTGCTTAATAAGACTAACCATATCCCATCATGCCATGGGGAAAACAGTTTTGGAAAATGAGGTGCAAAAAAAAAAAAATCAAAGAGTTCTGCAAGGCAATATCCACAGCATCATTAAGCCTGTTCTTTGTCACTTGGCTTATTAAGATGAAGTGAAATATATTTTAGAGCTCATGTGTAAGGAGACTTTGGGTGTGAAAAAGGTCAGTGGAGAATGTTATCTGCAGCTTTGTTACATACAATAAGCATGCTAAGAGGAGGGCAGTTATAGATATATATGTAATAATATGTATTTGAAGGTTAAACTGTTGTAGAATGTGGTGACTTCTAAAACTGGTCATTAATCTTATCAATAAACACCACGGGATCTTTTACAGTCACCAGAGCTACCACCAGCTAAAGCAGATAGGACTTGGGTTTTATGTCTTATCCAACATATGACACCACAGGGGTGCAGCTCCATCCTTTTATGCTGCACTGCACTGTCACTGTGGAACATGAATCCAAGCATCCAGTGTAAGTACAGAACCCAGAGCCTTCTGATCTTCTTAGTATCCAATATGACCAAATAAGATAAGGACAATTAAAATGTATGTTGATTCCTTGTTTAGGTAGGAAAACTTTGCATTGGGGCTATGTGTACAGTTACAATCATACAAAGCTCTTTCACTGGGGAGCTAAGTGTAAATATAACTCTGCTGCCACAAAAGCAGACACAGCTTTGTAAAGGGATGGAGCTCAAACTACAGTTTCAGCAACCCACACTTGATTACAGCTTCTAAGTGTTCAGAGAGTCAGCCAAGATGAAGGGAGTAAATACCTAAGGTCAGTTAACCCATCCCATAGAATGGTGGTGCAGTTTGGTCTGCTATGAAGCTGCTACATGCTGAAAGCTGGTGGGCACAGCAAGCTAGTCTGTAGCTAGGATGAGCTTATGTGTGGAAGCACATGCACCCCTGGGCTAGCACAGCTAGTCCTTCATAAAGTAATGCACATATCAGCCTCAAAATGGAGGGGAAAAATGAAGAGTGTATAACACCCTAACCTTCACAGATGATGTCTATCATCTCTGCCTCTTACTTTGTTTTCCTGGTATCCGCATATGATGGGGATGGGGAGATGAATAGGGCATTTAACAGTCATGGGATAAGTGGATAAAAATTATTTGGGACAAACGGTTAGTATGGCACTTGCCTCTTAACAAGCAGGAATTAAGTTCTCCCATGTGGAGGCAATAAACACAGAAAAACAGAAACAAATATTACTTAAATGATAAATACAGAAAAATGGTAAATCACTACCCAAGACGAAGACTGGATGTCTATATATGGGGGAACATGCAACTAAAACTCCAGAAAAAAGTGAAAAAAATCTGTGAGCTTCTGTGAACATATGGCAGGAACACTGGAGCTGGAAATATGTTATCAAAACAGTATAGATCAAGAGAAAAATACACTATAAGAAATGATTGACAGAATGCATCATGAGGTGCTGAAAATAAGTGTACACCGTCTGACTACATAAAATCGAAGGGTTAACAAAAGGCAGAGATTGAAGAGAGTCTCACCAATCATGCAGATTAACACAGCAGATCAGAGATCTGACAGCGAACTGAGACAGAAAATGGTTGAAGTAAAAAAAATGCATGAAGAAATGCATGAGTGGCTTATAGATTTGGAAGATTATGTAAGTCATGTACATCTATTCTTCACAAACATCCCTGAGAAGCTAGAGCGGAGAAACCTGCATGAAATTTTTTTAACCAACAGATAAGTCAGTGCACTGACATGCCGAACAGTGAAATTGTGATAGCCTGGGAACACAGAGTTTATGTACTCTTAAAAAAGAACAACATTTGTGAAACTGTAGAACTACACACACACACGAATGACTTTAACAAAACTGTGGAGGAAATGAAGATAAATGATACCAGGGAACCCAAGGTTATCTGTTGACAGCAATTATTCATACACAGCAGCCTGGAGGAATACATTAATCCCTGTCATCAAATCATGCAGAGAAAATTAACTTGATTTTAAGCTGTTTTACCCAGCTAAAGAAGTACTCCCACGATCCCATCCAGACACTCTTGCAAGCACTGGTAGAGAAACTGCCTGTCAAGTCCTTCACCATGTTCAATGGGAAGATGGATGACAGACAGGGAAATGTACAGGCACCATTCAGAAACAATCAGAGACAGATTACCTAAAAGTCAACCAATATCTGTTAAATAACTAGGAACCCTGACAGAGAACTCTAAATTACAAATCTCTTAGTTGCCAATCTGTGTGTTTTAAAATGTTTATTTACATGTGCTATTTAATTATTTGGTACTGTTTGTCCTCTCGTCAAAGGCTTTAAAGTAGGGTAAGGCACTTACTTGACTCACCGTTAATTAATACTTTATCTTTCAAAAACACTTACACCCATAATTAATGCATTCAGGAATGAGTGCAGGTATTTAGCTTACCCATTTGACAGACAAGAATATAGTCTATCTCCTTTTATTAAATTTATTTATCTTTTTTTTTTTTTTCATTAGCTTGTGTTGACTCAGACTGTCCAAACGGACAAGAAAGCCACTTTCCACTGGAGGTCTGGGGAGAAAAGCTCCACAGCTGGATTTATAATTTTCAAAATATTATACATTTATACAATCGATTACTCACAAATCTTAATAATTAATACAAAATATACAACATGTAAAATGGTACATGACCTAAGAAGTTGTACTGATTAAAAATGAATACTTTGATTATAAAAGAGATGATCATGGAGACAGAATAATTGCAAACTCTGACACAGTTATAATACAGTTGTGATTAATCAAATAGCAATAGGATTAGAATGATTGATAATAATAAGAAAGTGGAAATAATATTTGTAGGAGCAAGAAACAGTGACCATAGTTTAGAAATAAAGAGTTTGAAGAGTATAGATACTATAGTTTAGAGGTAAAGAATTTGGAGAAATTACAGCTGAGATGAGCTGGAAAACAAGATAATCTTGATACAGTGATGAAAAGTTGCATTGATATGGGGGAAGTGTTAGAGAGTTACTGGATCAGAAGCAGGTTGAATCTGGGAAAAATCAAGTGTGGAGGGAGAAAATAAACTTATATGGTAAGACAAACAGAAGTTACATGGTAAGGCAGATAGTGTGGAAGGAGAAAAAGAAGTTACATGTTAAGCAAATAAAGAAACAGTGGGTACAGAATATATTACTTCTTCAGAAATTACAGTGGCTAATAATAAAGAATAGTAAAACAACTTTAAAATGAGTTACGTTTAGCAATATAGTATGATGGTTTTGAAGAGAAGGCTAAATGGCAGCAGAGGATGAACAGGACTAAGTGTCCATTAGGAATTCTCTTATTTGTGGCTTGCAGGATTTGGGGTTTGCTATTTGTCTGATGGCTAACGTTGTGGAATTCCATTGTTTAGCAATGTAGCTGGTGTAAAACTCCATACCGGTGAAATTATTTACTTCTTGTCAGAAACATTTTATCTTCTGATCTAAGAGATCTGGTTGGTCTATAATGACATAGCAGGTGTTTTAGACTTTGGCAGTTGACAGGTTTGTGTATGAGTGTATGAGTCGTGATTAATTGAGATAAACTATGATAGTGATTAAGTTCTAGCCAGTTTAATAGCTTTAGAGCCAAACAATGGTAGGACTGGCAGTGGTGGTCAGTGGCAAATTTAGCCACTTTGTTACAGGATTGTGTTAGGATAGTTAACTGCGTAGAGAGTAAGTTTATAAATATGGGAGCTGCATAGAGAAGAGTAGGGAGTAGTTTGCCTGAGGTGATGGTTTTCATGGCCTGGTCTGTGTGAAATAGGTCTGTTAAGGGCTCCTAACTGTTGGTGTGCCTTCTTAGTGGCCTGTTCTTTATGGTGACCAAATTTTAGGTTTTCATCAATGGTGATGCTTGAGAGTTTAGTAAGGGTAATTAACTGTTAGTTTGGCTGGAGAAGGTTAAGGAGAAATGCATTTTTTGATCTGCTAGACATATATGGTGAACAGTATCAACTTGAACTTTTTCAGTTAGTCAAGATTTTATAAATGTGCGGGACTCTTGGGTGATAATACAACTTATCTATGTTTTTTTGCAGGGGATATGATAGTGGAGTAATCTGTACATAGGATTATGGTGGATTCTTTGAAAGCTGTGGAGAGACTGGTTATAAAAATGTTGACTAGGACTGGTCCAAGGATGGAGCCTTGTGGGACTACAATAGTTAACGGGAAAGTGCAGACATCATTTTTCCATTTGACTGCTTGTTGCTTGTCTTTGAGGTACCTGGAGAACCAGTAGAGGGAAGATGATGATACCCCTACAGAAGATAGTGCAGTAACTTTGGCTGTGACATTGTGCCAAGGGCTTTAGATACGTTGAGAAATACTGCTGACATAAGGTTTTTGTTTTCATTCACATTTGGAATGAAACTAAGGATGGATGTGGGTAATGTGATGGTGGAGACAAGTTATCTTTGCTGATGAAGCAGAGTAGCTGGGACTGGATACATTTTTCAAGTATTTTGGATAATGGTGAGAGAATAGCTATGGGTCTGTAGTTTGATAACTCAATGAGACTGCTTCCATCCATTATGTAGAGGATGAATACAGCTTGATTTTCACATAGTAGGGACATAGCTTTCTTTAACAGAGTAGTTTAGTAACAAAGAAACATGGAGAGACATTTTGAGATATTCAGTTGGTAACTTGTTTGGGGCTATTGTAGTATGTTTTAGCATGGAGAAAAATGTATTGTTGAGGTAGGTATTTGGCTGCAGGGAGAGAGTATGTGCTGGATGAGTAGCTAATGGGAATGTTGTCATACCCGAGGAGGTAAATTGTTGATAAGAGAGTTTATTGTGTTTATAAAGTCAATGTTAAATTTGCTTGCCAAGATGATGGCATAACCAGTTAAAGATAAGCTAGGTTGAGTTGCTCAGAGGACTTAAAAGCTGGTTGATGGTACTCTAGAAAGCTTTGGGACTGCTGTGCTTAGACGTCTGGAGCTCGGCATGGAAAGATTTTTTTTTTTTTTTTTTTGGGTCAGATTTGATTTTTGACTTAAAGAGGCTTTTGAAATATTAAAATTATTGGTGGTTTTACATTGATCTATTTCATCTCAATCTGTGGTATATATTCCCTCTGTCTGTCATAAACTGTTTAATTTTGTGGTGAGCCAGGGGGCTATGTTAGCTTTCATCCTTTTGGCTCTTGAGTGGGGTGAGCTCATTTAGTAAGTTTAGGAATATTTTATTGAACATTTCTATAGCTTTGTTTAGTTGCCATGTTAGTAGTACTTTTCAGTTTACTAATTTAAAGTTTGCTATAAATGTCTCTTTAGAGAAAGAAGAGAAGTTTGGGGGTATATATGTGCTTTATCTTAATTTATTCTTTTCCATCTGGGGGCTTGCTTTAAAGACAAATCATGCAGAAGTTTGTGTAATTCCTACTTTTTTTAATATTACTGACAAATTTCAGAATATGTAGTAAATACTCTTTGTAATGTCAGGGCAATTCTGCAGAGTTATTGTTTGATTTGCTGGTAGGACAGTGAGCTCCTAAGAGTCTGCAGAACCTCTGGTTAATACAGTAGTGAGATAGAGAGCCAGGGATGTTCAACTGCTAAAAAGCATTGAATATATATAGGGTGGAGATTAGGTTTAAGTAGAAATTAATCAATTATTTGTTTTGCACTATTACTGCTAAAAACAGATCATGTATTAAGGTACAAATCATATGTCTGCTACAATTGCAACTTTTCACCCCACGACACACTAAAATTTATATATAGATGTGAAAGCTTTAGTTTTTCAAAGTTAATGTGACCAGTCAATGAGCGAATTGAAATATGACCTCACAAATGCTGTCACTGGCCACAGATTTTAAGTGGACTGAAAACCTTCTACAGCTCTGAGGCTATAAGTGTACAAAAACTTTTCATAAACTCTCTGCTTGTTTAGAGATGGACAACAACACTAGTGATAAAGAGTAATAGGATGAGATGAGATCAAATCCTGAAATGGACTGGCTACCACTTTCAAAAGAAATAAAGACAAATGTAAACAATAATTACCCTGCTGTTGGAATTAAGGGCTGTATAAAATACTAGGAATGGGGATTAGGCAAAAACAAAGGGTTGCAGAAAAGGGTCAGACAGCAGTCATAACATGCTCTGTTTTAGAATTACTATGCTCTTCTTGTGTCTAGTTTGGCATCAGAACATGGGAATTGCCAGAGATAACTCAGCATAAGGTTGGGAAATAAGAGAAAACAATGAAGAAAGAGCTTCTGAATGGCAAAAAAACAGGGAGAAAATAAAAGAAGCAACAAGCAGCCTCCAACAATCAGAAAACATAGAAGGTAATAATAGTAACAACAAAGGGAGAGTCTCTAACAAGTAGAACAGGCAGTATGATTCAAGTGCGTACTCTGTATGGAAGGATACACATGTAATAGGAAGGCAAACAACATTGCTTAACCAACAACAGTGATTTTCTCCTGACCACAGTGAAAAACTTCTCTAATGCAAATTTCACACTCCTCAAAACCAAGGTGGAATCCTTCAAAGCCCCCGGGCCTGTGGAAAATATGGCCCAGACTGCAGAATCCTTTATAAATGCATTCTATGAACACCTTCAGGACTGCATGGATCATGCAATCCCAAATAAAACCAAGTCCCAATCCTCCAAAGGCAGACATCCTGTCTGGTGGACCCCAGCCATAAACAAACTATACAATAGAAGGAGGAAGCTACTACATGATAGAGCAAATTCCCAAAAAGGGAAGGCATCTCTGATCAGTATTAGCAAAAAACTACGGGCACTCATAAAATCGTCTAAGGCCAGCTTCGAGAGAAAAATTGCACAGGACACTACGGATAATCACAAGGCTTTCTTTAGTTATGTTAGGAACCTGGGTGGGAATTCCCAGATATGCTCAGAATTAGTCCAAAATGACAAAAAATCCACCGAACCCACAGACATTGCCAACATCCTAGCTGACAGGTTCGGCGCAAACGTCCCCTCCCACCAAAAGGGCAAATATCTATCCCAGCAGAGTGCTGCCCCCCTGACATCTCAGATGCTCAGGTAAGAGCTGCCCTCTCCAAAGCAAAAAACACAGCATCAATGGGACCAGACGGTGTCCCAGGGTGCGTCCTACATGAACTCCAAGAAGAGCTAAACCCAAACATAAAACTACTGTTCAATCTCAGCCTTAATACAGGATATGTAACCAAAGAGTGGCATACAGCAACAGTGGTCCTTCTCCACAAAGGTGGTGCCTCAACGGATCCTGGAAACTATCGCCCCATAAGCCTGACTAGCTTGGTCTGCAAAGCTATGGAAAGGATCATCATGGACCTCATAAATAAAGATATTGGGGACCTACAGACACTGGATCCTACCCAGTTTGGCTTTGTTAAGGGCAGATTCTGTCTCTTAAACCTGGTTGATTTCTTTGAAACAGTCACCAAGGCCATTGACGAGGGGAAGGTGGTCCACACAGCCTACCTGGACCTCGCAAAAGCCTTCGATACAATACTCCACTCGGGCATTATAGATAAGCTCACCAGCTTAAATATAAACCCCTATGTCACTAGATGGGTTGCAAACTGGCTCAAGGACAGAACCCACATGGTTAGAATTGCTGGAGCCATGTCAGACTCCAAACCAGTTACAAGTGGCGTCCCACAAGGCTCAGTCCTGGGACCTCTCTTGTTCGGTATATATTTCTCGGAGGTACAGGCCAACATGGAAGGACTGTGGCTGACCAAGTTTGCAGATGACTGCAAACTGGGCGCCATAATCGACACTCCAGCTGACACAAGCATCCTCCAAAAGGGCTTCATAGAAACAGACAACTGGTGCCAGAGCCATGGCCTCAAGCAAAACGCCAAAAAGTGTATAGTCATCCCCTTTGGCAAAAACAAAGTGCCCACAAATTACCACATAGGTGGTAATCCTTTAAGTACAGAAGAAGTAATTAGGGACCTGGGGACCCAAATTGATAGCAATCTCTCATTTGACAACCACGTGGCCAAAGTGGTTAGAAAAACATTTTATATAGCCCACCTAATCATGAAGGGATTCACATCTAGATCAGGAGAGGTCATCGTGCCTCTTTACTCATCCCTCATCAGGCCCATAATTGAGTACATTGCCCTTTTTGGGATGTACCTTACCAGACACATGCAGCAACTGGAAAGACCCCAAAAGTACCTCACCAAGAGGATCAAAGGGCTCAAACAGATGTCATATGCTGCCCGGTTAAAGAAACTCCAGCTCTACTCAGTGGCATACCGCCTGCTCAGAGGCGATCTGTGTCTGACATATAAAGCCATGTCCAACCCGGAATTAATGGACATGCTGCACCTCAGAAAATCCAAATCCCATCGAGCTATGCGCTCAAGAGACTTGAACCTCAGCACTGAAATAAATAGGACATGCTGGAGGGACAGATTTATAACCCAGAGGCTCCCTTCACTCTGGAATAAAATCCCAGTCCAGGTTAGGCAGAGTCCCTCATTGACTCTCTTCAAGAGGAATCTTGATGAGTGGATGGGAGATCATAGGTTTACCCCGGGTATCATTTCTGTGTCACTGTTAGACAGAGGCACAGTATACTAATCTCGAAAAAGGGCATAGCAAAATTAATTTAAAATGGGTGGCGAAAGCCAAACACACTCTGGCTAGGCTTATAAATGCCCTAGGGCAGATAGCCTAGTATGAACCTATGAACCTATGAAAGCAAACACTGATTTCTAGATACTATAAGCTCATGTGTGTAACAGTTGCTAAAGTGCAGTTGATAGCATAACTAACACGTGACATTATCTTAGCAGAACAGCAAAACACACTAGGAATGAGTGGGTACCAGGTAAATGCGGTAGAGGAGAGGAATGGAGTGTTTATTCAGGGGGAGGCATGTTTAGTAGGATTTCTGGCCATCCTGACTATTGAAGAGAGGCTAATTTTGTCAATCATGGATAATTTTCAGACTATCTAGACAGAGCTTCACCAAAAATAAGATATCAAGGCCTGACAGTGATGGTTCAAGCAGTTAAAGGAGCAAGCTTAGCAATGGGGTTACTAAACAGGTTATACTAAGGTTAGTGATTATACTCCGCAGTTTGTCAGTGGTAGTTTAAAATGAAGGTGTGGACAGATAAAATGTAAAGCAGGAGATAACTGTGAAATAAAGTTAAAGATGAGGGTCTGGCGGGAGAGTTTTTCTTCTATGAAATCCATATCATTAAAATAAGTTGCATACATTGGAGAATGTATATAATAAAATGCCAACTTCACTTGGCATAAAACATAATAATAGAGGTCTAGTCAGCAGGAAAGTACATGAAGTCATGCAAAGTCAATGCCTTAGACTAGATAAAGCCATCTTGATGGAACACTTTAAAGGAGCAAAACCTCACTCATATTGAAAGGGGTGACCCCATGTGTTATTGTTTTGTATACAGTTTGTTTTATAAAACTATCATTTGAGCTATTATTTAAGTTTTTGGTGTTTAACAAAACGGTGAATAAGGGACAGAAATATGAGACAGCAGTAGAAATTGCATATTCCCATTGACAAAAGGCTACAGTTGAAATGTCATCCAACTGCAAAAGTGCAGGTAGAAAGATGTCAGGCCAGTGAGGAGCAACTAAAGCTGTTTCCTATACCTAGCAAGCAGGGACAATTTATTTCTAAATTTTGCCATAGCAGAATTATGACCTTCACCAAACAGTCAAAAGGCAAAAAGTGATTACTTATACAAAAATGACCAGAGTGCAGGTTATGAAGTTACAGAAGACACAGTTAACATGCCTAGAACATGAAGAATTAAAAAGGGGTTTTATGGATGGGCTCCTGGCAGAATTCCCTGGAGCTGGGGAAAAAGGGATGATAATCCTGTTTTAATAGGGAATACAATGGCTGTTTAAGAGGAAAAAAGAGATGTACTGAATATATAGCACAGTTGTATAAGAACTTACTATAACAGTAGATGTTCAAATAGATTATTGTTGCAGTAATACTGATAAATGAGACATATCCTGCCAAGAATACCATATGTTCAGCCAGTATATCTAAGCTTAGGTGCTCCTTCCTCATGCAACATAGCTCCAACCATAGACCTGACACTATGTGAAGGCACATAAGGGCATATGAGAGCAAACATACTCAGAGCTTTTTTGCTGCAGATATAACCTGAGGCTCATTTAGAAGGATGACAGACATGAGTAAAAATAGATAGGGGAATGATAGGCAAATAGGTTTCCATCATAACCTAACAGGAAAAGATGAAGAAGAAAAAGAAGGAGTGATGGAGGGATGTGCACATACTGCAAACATAATTTATTCTAGTATTTACTGTTATGGTAAGTTATTAAAAACTGTACTATGTTCATCATTAGGCTGTTGCAAAAATACTGACAGGATGATTCCCAAAGTTTTTAGGTAGACTGGAAGAGGATAGGAAAAAGAGAAATAGAGTTCAGTAAGCCTGGTAGTTCTGATAAATCCATACGAAGACATGCTGAAATGGCTGACAAATGTATCTTAATAGATGTATATGCCACACCAGAAACAAGTAGCTCACAGACATACTTGAGGATACGAGGAATCCCTGTTCACTAGAGATCCAGTTCTCTTCTTTGACACACAAAAAAATCTCTATTTAGAAATACGTCATTTTCTAGTTGTAGGTTTTCCAGCCTACTTTATAACCAGCAATAAGCATAAAATAAGCATATGTCTACTTTATAATTCTCTGCATTCCTCACTTTGCTTCTTGTGTGCCCCAACATACTTCTGCATTGGCAAAACAATCTTACTATTTCTATCACAATCTTTCTTGATTATATTACAACACATTACAATTTGAACTATTATGAGAATATTGATATTATTCCGAATGTTTAGTTTATGGTTTAACTTTCATTCTGTTATGTACTTATTGTTTCTGCAAATATTTCCTTTTTTATATTACACTTTTATCTTCAATGTAGCAGATTCCTGATTGTTATGTTTTTCCTGTATGCATCTTATTTTGTCACCAAGGCCAGGATCATGTCTGAAAAGGGTACTTGGACCAGTCCACATATCTCGTTAATAAACACCAAATAAATAGAAGGTGCCTGAAAAGAGTTAGAAGCCTGTCATCCAAACAGTGGGATTGAGTGTCTTTAGATATGGAGTCTATTAGATAGCCCTTCTGTTGTGTGAGCAAGTCCATCCTATGGGGTAATATGTGGTGACTGACCTTGGCAAGATGAAATTAAAGGAAAAGTCAATGTTGTCTTGGCCAAAAGGGGGTCAACAAAAGTATTTTGGGATTGTCCTTCTGAATCTTTTGTATGAGAGGATAGAGAGGAAAGGAGTACAGGAATTTCTCTTTCCATGGAAAGGGGAATGCCTCCTTTCTCCAGAAATCCATGCACACAGATAGTATAGCCAGGAGGCAATTAGACTGAATATTTGGTCTCAAGTGGTGGGAGAAGATGCCAGTAAAAGTACCAGAAGATGCCAGTAAAAGTACCATGAGACATATATACATACATAATTCTGCAAACATCCTTAATATCAAGGAATTTGATCCACGTAATGTGGAAGTAATGCTAATAGGGTTTGCACAGTAAAACAATGAAAGGGACTACCCAGTAAGATCTAAAGCAATATTGCTAAGGAGTTAAAATGCTGAGAACAAGTGAGGGAAGGTACACATATTGTGTGCTGGTACACTGCAAAGGAAGAAAATATATAATTTGCAAAGGGTTTTTTTTTTGCTCTATCAAGGATTTGTAACATCACTGAAGCAAATGGAGAGAAGAAGACAAGGAGTCAACCAAATGTAGAACAGTAGAGGAATGGACTATAAGATTAGTAAATAGACTACAGAATACTGCGTAATAACAGCATGAACAAGAATATAATATTAGGGAAGAGTGGGGTAGGAAACTAAACAAACAGGTCTCAAAAGTATGTTGGCAGAATATTTGCCAACCCCAAGATATGTGCCTATCCAGGATGTTTAGGATTTTCACTTGGAAATGTTTATACATGTACTTTTAAACCCTTAAACTGCATCAGATGTTTCTCCAGGTGGACCAAGGATGTTGAAGGTGTGGACAACAATAAGGGTGGACTGGGATCAGAATGTGGAAATCAGACTGAACCAACCATGAGGGAGGTAACTGAAATTTTGAATGACACGAAGAACATGGAAATAAAAGCAATAAGTCGAAGATCCACTAACCATGGTTATTGTGGAATTATTTTGTTCAGTGAGAAGAAGTGCATAAAAGATAAGGTTCTGGTCAGGTATGGATGGATATAATGAAAGCTATACTATGAAAAACTGAATGTGCAATGGTTTCTATTCAGAAGTTATGAACAGTTCTTTATGCAAGGACATCATTTGTACTCAAGGGCCTGTTTGGTAAATTAATGAAAAATGTTCCTTTTTTATCATTCTGAATGATAAACCATATAATTAAAATGGAAAACTGTAGCTACACCTTCAGAAACAATAACATCTTCTGTCCCCAATCTGACTTGGGCTCCAAAGAAAACTTTAATACTGAAATGAAATGATGCAACAGATGATGACTAAAAATGTGAAAGCTCATGCTCTGAGGAGAAGCTCCCCACTTTCATCACTGGAGATGAGTCTTTGCTTTCTGAGGACTCCTGTCTAGGGGGAGAGGCACACCAAGTATAAGCTCTAGAGTAGAAAGTCCTGGGTGAGGGGAGGATGAAGTGGCCATCCTATGGACCTTTGTGATAAGCAAATTCTCCAAAATACAGACCTCTGAACTGTCTACCCTTATAGGATCATAAGATCATAACAGGTCTCCCATCCACTCATCAGGGTTGCGCTTGAAGAGGGTCAGCGA
Organism: Protopterus annectens; assembly: GCF_019279795.1. NCBI lineage: Eukaryota > Metazoa > Chordata > Ceratodontiformes > Protopteridae > Protopterus > Protopterus annectens. The sequence goes on along the minus strand of NC_056744.1, from coordinate 1,490,293,893 downwards.
GGTACTCTGACGTGTATGACAAGTCTATTCGAGAGATGGGGCAGCCTCTGGGAGACAAACCTTTCTCTCCAGCATTTTAGATTCAGGCCATTTAAGAGGGTAATGTGTGAGGAATTAGACTTATGGATATGGAGCATCTCTAGTAGGGCAGGGTCCGTGATTGCCTTGTAGGCAAGACACAGATCACCTCTGAGCAATCTGTATGATACCAAGTAGAGTGATAGTGATTTGAGCCTGTCTGCATAGGACAGGTATTGTAGGCCATGGATTCCCTTTGTGAGGTATTTCTGTGGCCTTTCCAGTTGGTGCAGATGTTTGGAGAGGTACATACCAAATGGGGGGGTTATACTCAATTACTGGTCTAATGAGGGAGGTGTATAGAGAGGTAATAACCTCATTTTTCTGAATGCAATCCCTTTACTTCAGAGATGAAACAAATAAAAGGCATTTCTAACCTCTGCTGCTACATGATGGTCGAATGTGAGATTGTTATCAACCTGAGTTCCCAGGTCTCTCACCACAGGTTGTGTGCTTAGGGGGTTGCCGTTGATGTGGTAATTAGTTCTTTTCTCCTTCTTTCTTTTCAGGCTGAATACGTTTAAGTGACTGTCCTTCTCATGGTTTCTGTCCTTATCTTTCTCAGAAACATCTGATGTCAGAAGACCTTTCAATACCAACTTGTGGCATCTGTCTAACACAGTGCAGATGCTAAAGTTTTTAAACAAGGAGCAATCAGCATCCAAATGCCTTACTATAAGGCACACCACACATGTCATGCGAGTCTTGGAGAACGATTTTATGTCCTGGTTATCTGAACCTTTTGAAAACAGAGGCCTCGGTAGCTTTGTCCATGCTTAACAATAGGCCTCAAAAAAAAACAACGTGAGCAGATACTGACAAACAGCAAAATTTCCACAGTCTTACAAATAAACTGAAACACAAACACTTTTGTGGCAATTAGGCTATCCAGACTTCTTCCTAAATGTATGTTTAATCAAAATTCTCCAGAACAGAAAAATCTATCTTCATTATTAAAAGCTAATGCATTATTTCATTTAGAAACTACCTTTATAATCTATTATAAATGGCATGCACACAGTAGTGGGACACAGTCAGGCAAATGTACTACCCTATTTATCTTAATAAACATAATCTCTACCTAGGCAATTTTTTACAATAGTCATACCACCAGATATTTAATTTGTGCAACCCTCCCCCTTCCCTACTCTTGCATGCAAACTCTCCACTTTAACAGTCTACTGCATAATAGATCTTACTTCATTATTTCTCATTAACAGCAAACCTCACTTTATTATCTACTATTTATAAGCCAAGTTATAGAATCTCAATTAGAAAATTCACTGTGCAACTGTCATTACACTTCTTTTTAAGCAGTCTTTGCATTCCCTGTACAATAATTAATATAAATAAAGGTTGTGATACTTCCACGTTAAACCTACCAGCAGGTTCTAGAGACTAAGCATTAGATCTTAAAAAAAAGAAGTTATGTACTCACCATAACATTCCATGTTTGTTGTCCTTGATCTTGCCTTCCTTCTTGTTGGTTGGGTTACTCAGCCGCACTCTAATGCTCGACAGTTTCCACTGGCTCAAGGCTAGACCCTATACCATCATGCCTAGTGAGTGTTACCCAGATCTCATTTGTGATAACCCGTAATACTAGACTACAGTATGCAGATATATAAACTATAGTGATATATAAATATATATGTACATATATATATATATATATATATATATATATATATATATATATATAAATATATATATATATATATATATATAAAAACCCACCAAGTCATTAGAAGAAGGAGTCTTAGTCTACCCAACTCATAAGGCAGGAAGGGAATCAAGGGCTACATAGCTAAAATATGGACAATTCCTCTCGATCATCCAGGAGGGGGAAAAGGGTGGGATGCAAGAAGGAAGGCGAGATCAAGGACAACAAACATGGAATGTTATGGTGAGTACACAACTTCTTTATGTTATGTTGTCTCTGTCTCACCTTCCTTCTTGTTGGTTGGGACCGCGTCTCCAGCACCTTCTTCTTGGGTGGCTCAATGAAACAGACTCTTCAGAACCATGGAACCAAAGGATGCCCTGTTCCAGGAGGCCAAATCTACTTTGTAATGAATGATGAAGGTAGGGGGATTAACCCACGTAGTTGCCACACAAAATGAGTCTAAAGGTAGTAGAGGTAGACAAGGCCCTAGTTGAGTGTCCTTGAATCTTTCCTGGCAGCTGTTTGTTGTGTGAGTTATAGACATAAGTGATGTTGTCTTTAAGTCATTTCAATAAAGTTCCTTTTGAGACTGAAGTTCCTTTTCTATTCTATGCAAAGGATACAGACAATTGGTCAGCTTTCCTGAATTCCTGTGTCCTGTGCAAGTAAAAATGTAACTTCCTATGAACATCCAGTTAGTGGAGTTTATACTCTGCCTTGTTGCCATGATTGGGGAAGAATACAGGTAGTTCTATTGACTGGCTCACATTGAACTCTGAGCAAACTTTTGGTAGGAAGGAGGGGTTGGGTCTAAGAGAAACCCTATATTTGTTGAAAATTAAATAAGGGGGACAAATGAATAGCGCATGTAATTCTGATACCCTCCTAGCTGAGGTAATGGTGGTCAAGAAAATAGTTTTCCAAGTCAAAAACGTTAGAGAACAAGTATTAGCTGGTTCAAACGGAGGAAGAATCAAGGCAGTTAGAACTAAATTTAGATCCCAAGGAGAAGGTGGTTCTCTTATTGGGTGTCTCAAAAGGATAGTACCCTTTAGAAAAGCTTTGCATAGCCTGTCGGACATAACAGTGAAACCCATTTCTCCCACATGAAAGTTGGAAATAGCAGCCAGCTGAACTCGGACAGTTGCTGCTGCTGCTCCTTGGTTAAAGGCAGCGAGAAATTTGAGGATCTTCAAAATAGGTGCAGTTAAAGGATCAATACTATTTTTGGCTGCCCAACAAGAAAAGCGTTTCCATTTGCTAGTATAAAGTTTTCTTGTTGAGGATTTGTGAGAGGAAATTAGAATATGTTGCACTGCAGGGGAGATTTCAGGAAGCCTGACTAAGAAGGGAAGTGGAGGAACCAAGCTTTCAGCCTGAGGGTCTGTAAGGAAGGGTGGAGTGTGCCCCCTCCTGATTCACCAGCAGATCTGGAATTGGGTCCAGGATCCAAGGCTCCTCCTGAAGATGAGGCTATAGAAATGGGAACCAGATTTGATGAGGCCAGTAAGGGGCAATGAGTATTAGCTTACAACCCAACAAAGTTACTTTCTGAAGAATCTTGGGTTTCAGAGGGAATGGGGGAAAGGCATGCAGAAGTCCTGGGGGCCAATCATGAACAAATGCATCACTGGAAGATTGTCCCAGTGGGGGAACTAGGCTGAAATAACTGCTGCATTTAGCATTGATGGAGGTGGCAAATAGGTCGGAGCAAGGCTGGCCCCACTTGCAAAAAATTGGTTCATAATATCCTGCTTCAGGGACCACTCATGAGACATAAGGATAGCCCTGCTTAGCTTGTCCGCTATCGCGTTGGATTTCCCCAGAATGTGCTTTGCAATCAGGAAGCATTGGGAAGACATTGCCCACTGCCACACTCTTAGAGCCTCTCAACACAAGGGGTAGGATCTGGTTCTGTCTTGCTTGTTGATGTACCACACTACTGACATGTTGTCCATCTGAACTGCAATCATCCCCATGGGTAGAGAACTGTGTAGTGCGTGCAATGCCAGGAGCACCACTCTCATCTCTAGGACGTTGATGTACAAGTGGTACTCATGTTGTTGCCAAGTCCCATGAACAGTCTGTCCCAGATAATGCCCCCCCAACATATCTGGGAAGCGTCCATGGTCACTGTGGCCACTGGTTGGGGGAGGACAAATGGTCTGCCTATCGTCAGCTGCGTAGATTGAAGCCACCATTTTAGGTCCTTCTTGCAGGTCTCTGTGATGAGAAGTTAGTGGGACATGGGTAGATCTTGCATGGACCATTGAGCAAACAGGAGCCACTGTAATAACCTCATGTGGAAGCACACCAAGGGAACTAGTGTTATTGCTGCTGCCATTGAGCCCAGGACTTTCAGAACAAATCTTGCTTGAGTTTTTTTCCTCCAGATTAAGATTGCAACCTGATGTTGAATGGTCGACACCCTCTCCTGAGGCAATTTTGCCATCATGTCTTTGGTATCTAAATCTGCCCCTATAAATGTAATATACTGACAGGGCAACAAGGCAGACTTTGTGTAGTTTATAGTGATGCCTAGCTGAGAGAAGAGGTGGATTGTGGTGTCCCCTGTCTCTGTTAGTCAATGCTTGGTGGTGGCGGTAAGGAGTCAGTCGTCTAGATTTGGAAACACCCGGAATCCTAGATGCCTCCGATGAGCAATGACTACTGCCATGCATTTGATGAGCACCCTGGGGACTGTGATGAGGCCAAAGGGCTGATCTCTGAACTGGTAGTGACTGACTCCCAGCCTGAAGTGTAGAAATCACCTGGATCGCCTGTCCATTTTGATATGGTAGTACGCATCCTGGAGATTGATGGAGCACATCCAATTGTCCTTTCCCAGGAAGGGAAGTATGGATTGCAGTGTCATCATCCAGAACTTTGTCTTCTTGACAGACTTGTTGAGTCTGCTGAGATCCAAAATGGGCCTCCAGTCCCCTGTTTTCTTTGGTACTAAAAGGAACCTTGAGTAAGTGCCAGATCCGATTTGGTCTGTGGGGACTTCTTGGATGACTCATTTTCTTAGCAAACTTTGAACTTCTAGGATTGCTTGTTCCCTTAGATTGGGTGGCACATCTGGGATGGATTTTCATTCTCTGGAGAGAGGTGGCATGGAGAAAGGAATACTGTATCCCTTGGATATGACTGACTGTACCCATATGTCTTTTGTGATACTTTTCCAGGCTTCTGGGTACAGTGACAATCTGTCCACAACTGCTTCCAGAGGTGGACAGGCAGGCTTCCTTTCAGAAGCACTGGAAGGGCCTACCAGAGAATGTGCCTCTGTCGCCCTGACTCTGTGGACACCCTCTGCTGTGAGGGTGGCGTCTCCCATTATTATTCCCCCCTCTGCCCCTGGTGGAAAAAATCACCACATGCGTCAGGCAAAGTTCCCTAGTATTTCCAGAGCCACATTTTTCCACCTTTTTGACCTTTGAGATAAGGTTTAGTAGGCGTGAAAAAACATACTCACACAGCAGAGAGAGTCTTGCCATCCTGCTCGCACCTGGTGAGAGTCTCTATTACCTTGGGCTAGAACAACGATGAGCCATCAAAAGGGGTGTTGGTAAATGAGGACTTAAAGGGCTCCACAAACTGACAAAGGTACATCCAGGAATGTCTCTGTGAGGCGACTCCTGTGCCTGCTGCCCTGCTTACATTGGCTGCATAGGAAATAAGTTGCATGAAGAAGTTAACTACAGAAGATAAGGTCACAAGCTGAGAAGCAGTTCTCCCAAAGCTGTAGGACCCTGTAGGATATCTCCCAGCTCTTTCAGGAGATCCCTCTGGAGATGGGTGAAATGGGATAAATAATTCAGTGACATAAGAGTAAAGGCTGCTGTAGAAAAGACACGCTTCCCGTATCTATCCATCATATGGGATTCTTTGTTTGGCAGATGGAGAGAAGTAGAGGTTTCTGCTAATTCCTTCTTTGTGGCCACCACCACCATCATAGCATCAACTGCCACACCCTTGGTCAGAAAAGATTTGTCATCTGGTGCAGTTATGAACTTATTGGGCCACCATGAAACTGGTACCATAGATTCCGGGGAGCTCCACTCCTTTTGACTTACTACCCCTAGCAGTGGGTCGAAGGGCGGAGACACCCAAGAGGTGGAGGGTCAGGAAGCAAATGCGTCCAGGTACACAGACTTGCCTTCAGAAGGAGAAAGGGACTTCCAGCCACCCCTCTGCTTGAGAATTTACAGGATGTCCGAGAATGAGATATCCTCAGAGGGGGACCGTGGGGACCCTTCTGAGTCCTCCAAGTCTGTTTCCAATGTCAGAGACTCAGGGGAGTCTAAATGCTTCCTCTTACATATCCTCTTCCAAGGGACCTCCTCAGAGGGGTGCACTGGGGAGGTTTCAGAAGAAGGGAGGTCACCCAATGGGCCGTCCTGGGGCATTGGTTCCCCACGCTTAGAATGGAGGAGTGTTGAGAAGGAAGACACTGGCTCCATAGGGGACAGAATAGCTGAAGCCGAGGGTGGAGCTGTCTGAGAGGACAGCACATTCTTCATCACCTCGAAGGCACCATGATCCAGGCCCAAGAGGGTCCCCAGCTCAGAAGAGTTGAGAGACCTCTCCTGCACAGAGGGTGATGGCGCTGAAGCTGATGTGGGAGCTGAGCTCACCTGTGCTGAAGCTCCAAGAGGATGAGTAGGGTTGGACAAGGGTCCGATGTCAGCCCCCCCCTTGGAGCTGATGAGGGAGTGTCAGCCCCTAAATCCCTCAATAGAAGGTGGTATTGAGGAGATCGGAGCATATGTCAGAACCGAGAGACCGGAGGTTTTCAGAACTGATGGTTCCACCACAATGACTTTCATGCACTACGGCTCCAAGCTCAAGTGTGTTGAAGGAGGAATAGACAATCTGGGAGGTTGTATAGTTGGCTCCACATCCATACAGGCTGGGCTCAATAAGATTTTTGCTAGAACTGGCGTCTTGAGTAGCTTCTTCACCACCCTCTCCACATCATCATCTGAAAGGCTCCTGGATGACCGAGAGAAGTGGGTGAATGATCAGTGACAGCCCGCCACAGACTGGAGAAGCAGGGACTGTGGAGCAGACTGCACCGGTTCCAAGGAAGGAGACCTTGTTCTTTTGTGATTCCTAGATGGTTCCGAGGACACTTATGTAACCACAGGAGATAAAAGTTTTGTCGGACCTGAGAGGCTTTGGATCTGACGAACTGGAGGATTTGTCTTTCTGCTTCCATAGCTCAGAGGTCAGAACCAATGAAGATGTCAGTTTGGAGGATTTGTCTGGTTTTCTTGCCTGATTACCTTCTACTGATGTGTCAAAGGGCCCTTTTAATAAACCTCTCAGAATGAGTTTGTTCTTACGCTCCTGCAGGACTCTAGCATTGAATGCATGACAAATGGAACACGAATCCTGCAGGTGTACTGCTCCCAGGCAATAAACACAGCTAGTATATCCTTCAGTCAGGGACATTTTTTGGGAGCAAGAGTCGCACTTTTTGAATCCAGAAGGCTTGGATTCTTTGGATGCTTCTTTGGAAATATCTGAGTAGTAGAAATAGCAACAAGCACAACAAAACTACAGCTACAAGTAGTAAAAAAGGAATAAATATAACACTCTACAACCAACAACAACAATAGCACTATATTTAAATTCTTTTTTTATTTTTTTTTTATTTCTTTCTTTTTTTTTTTTGTTAACAGAAGATAAAGGAAGATAACAGAAGGGGGACAGCCTCTAAGTTAAACAACAACTCCCCCAACTGAGGAGAGCCTTTAATTTAAACGGCTAACTCCATAAGCTGAAAGGGGGAGAAGGAGAGAATAAGGGGGAACCCTCTAACTGAACCGGGCTGAAAGCAAAGGGAAAATCCTCTTAACTAAAAATGGATTTGTAAGTGGGAGGTAGTAGGCCTGAAGGAAAAACGACAGCCTGAACTACAGCAACAACCAAACGGAGATAGGTGGAATCCTAAGAATACACACTAATTACTACTAATCTACAGTCAAGTCTTCACTGTTAAAATGTTACAATATTTAAGCAAAAAATAGAAGAACAAATCAAAAACTTAGCCTGAGCCAGACTCCAGCAATCTTGAAGCTTCAAGCGGCAAATGAGATCTAGGTAACTCTCGCTAGGCATGATGGAATAGGGTCTAGACTCAAGTCAGTGGAAGCTCTTGAGCTTTAGAATGCGGCTGAGTCAGAGCTGAGGATCAGCTCCGAACCCAACCAACAAGAAGGAAGCTGAGATAGTGACAACATAATATCTACTGTTTTTTTTTTATCATTAACAAAACCTTGGTGACTGGGTGCAGCCTGCTCCACTTGGCCACTATTCACTCAGGCTTACTCTGCTCCCATACATTCCCCCAATTCCCAACCACCCAGGTCATCTGGTTAAACATGTCACTGTCTTCTCTGCTTTCACACTCATCTCTAACCACTCCTACATCTAATTATTTCACATCTACTCAATTAAATCTCATTTATAACTCATTTCTCCTTAACTGTATGACCACTATTCTCATTACAACCAATACTTTGCTAGCCACTCCTTTCTTACATCCTGTCCCTCAATAGCTATCCTTTTTAACTATATTTCCGTCCTCCTCTCCATAACATGCCACATCATTATCCTTCAAGGACTCACTTCACAATGACCATCTTTCCATTAATCTGGATATGTTATTTTTTATGTCTGTTAATGCTTATATTTTTATACACAGCTAGCTTGAAGTATTGCAACAGTTTTATATATGTATTTTACATATTACTGAAAAAAACAGCTTGACACTGTTAGTTTATTAGTGCTTAGCAAACAGATAGCAAAGTTTTCTTGTAATCATTTAGCCGTGAGAGAAAGTTAGGTTTGCTGAAAAGAAACGCATTAACCTGCCAAAAGCAAAGTACTCCTGTAAAAAGTTTATCTAGTCAGCCTTGAAAGTATGTTTATATGCAATCAAAAGCTGTAAAAGCTTTGAACTTTGTATAAAGTAATCTTTTCTTTTTGGAATTGCATCTGAGTATACAGTTAAATCTTTCAATATGTTGCAAGATTCCAGTATTGATACTTCAAAATAAAATGTGTTTGCATCCAGAATCATTGACTGTCTGTGTTTAAAATTAATGGGTGCAATGTATTGTTTATTAGCTGATTAACTTTTACAGCTGATGCCGTGCTCATCTCTTGCTGAGGTTTATTAGTTATTGCACCAACTGGCTACATCAACACAAGGCAAAACTTGTTATACCAAAAAAAAAAAAAAACTGTGTAAGTCGGTTATAGCAGCCTCAACAACATCTGTAATGAGACCTTATTAATAAATGTTGGATTAAAGAGATATGACTAAAAAATTACATAAAAATGTTGGACTCTTATTATTACATCTGCGGAGACTATCCCTATCCCTGTTTACCCCAAAACTGGTCTGGTTGTTATGTGGGATAAATGACACCAGATAGTTTTGATTATTTTTCTGCACCTACTGAAGGATTGCAAAATAAGAGGGCCATACATCCTGCAAAGTTGTAGCATTCTCTTCTCTGCAGTACAGCCTATTTAGCCTTGAGAAAAAAATTAGGTCTGCTAAAAAGAAACACATTAACGTGTCAAAAGCAAAGTACTCCTGTATACCTTTTATCTGGTTACACATTACGGCCTTGAAAGTGTGTCTATGTGTAATCAAAAGCTGAAAAGTCTTTGTACTTTGTATTAAGTAATCTTTTCTTTTTCTTAATTTAAAATATAAAAGAAATTGTATCTGAGCATGCAGTTAAATCTTTCAATATGTTGTAAGATTCCAGTATTGATACTTCACAATAAAATGTGTTTGCATCCAAAATGTTTGACTGTGTGTGTTTAAAATTAAAGGCTGCATTATATTAATTATTAACTGATCAACCTTTGCATCTTCTATCCCATTGGTTCTCCTCACTACTTCTATAGTCCTGCTATCCCTTTCATATTCAGCATTCCTACATTTACCAATATTACTGTGGTTACAGGGATGCTAACAATCACCAATTCACAAGCTAGCCAAGGTACAAGCTACTTTAAAATATCTCCTAGCCTGTTTGACCTGTCTCAAATTCTCCAAGAATAAAAATACTGCATACTTATCCTAACCCAAAAATTACCAAGATATTTTCTTCCTTCGTGAATAATCCTTAAAAATACTAAACTCTTCTTTATTTTTTTGGTTCATCAGATAGTCTGGTGATATCCATTCCAGTCCCAGTCTCACCTATCCAAAAGCAACCATTCCCCAAAGCAAACTAAATTACAACTAGTCACACTGAACCTATAAATCATCTGCAACACAATTACAGACTTTCATGCCTGGATATCCCAACACAGCCCAGACATGCTTGCTACCACAGAAACTGGCTAATATACAATATTAATATCCAATATAAAAGACTCCAAAGTCCCCCCCCCCCCAGCAACAATATCATTAGAGCAGATGGATTACATAAAAAGGATGATGATTGCATTAGTCTATGCCAAAGACTACAACCTAACAACCTATTCCAATACTATACCAAAATTTGCCACTGCAGAAACACTCATTACTCTCTTAAAATTAACAGCACAAGAAGCCTGTGCATAACACTACTATACCTTCCCCAAGGTCACAATATACCAGTTCTTGAGGATATCCTCTCCCAGTTATCCAACAGTATTACTACTGAAACCATTACGCAGGGAGGGGTCAACATCAACTGGAAAAATGTAACACCTGACTTCTCTTTTGCCAATATTAATCTCTTTGGATTTTCTCAATTAATTTCTACACCAACTATATATGACAAAAATACCAACCAAGACATCATTCTTGACTAGATTCTAGTATCAGATCTTAGTAATTTCACTGTTAGCATCACTCAACCAAATATAATAAGTGATCCTGTATTATGTAACCTATTCAACTTTAACCCACAGTCTTTCACTAACACATAAAAATACACAAACTGAGCTGTATTATAAACTATTTCACTCAATGCGGCAGTTGCATATTTTAATACTGGATACCCTTAAAAGTCTTGCCCCCATCCATACAAAAAGAACCAACTCTAACCATCTATCATGGTTATCTTAAAATACCAAACAATTAATGACTAACAGGGACAAATCTTGGAAAGAATGGCACAAGAACAAAGTCAACACACTAATGCAAATATATAAGCAGCTCTGTAATCCAGATAAAAAAAGTTACTAAGGACATAACATTTTTCTGCACTCAACCACAAAGTTACTATAAAAAACAATCCTAAAAAAATTCTGGTCATTTAACAACTTACTATTTAATCCTGGATGATGAAAAAAACGAACCCACACCATGTCCCAACAGGTTTCCTCCGCAAACTGCCAGCATATTTGACAATTTCTTAATAACAGCATAGCCAATCTGACCTCTAAAACTGTCCTCCCATCACTCTCTTATGCTTCTCAGTCTCAAAAATCTGTCTCTACTAAAACCTCTCTTAAAATCTACATAGACCTCACTTTCTCTTTCAACTGACTCTATCCAATCAAACATCATTCACCATTAACTGTACTAATTTTACTCTACATCCTGTCTAAACCAGTTTCATAAAAACTCCTTAAACTTTAACCAAGCTCTATCACCAAGCTCTGCTGATAATATTCTAGTTCAATGTCTAAAAATTGATGGAGTCCATTGCTTATCCGATCAGTATATATATATATATATATATATATATATATATATATATATATATATATATATGTATATATATATATGTGTGTGTGTGTGTGTGTGTGGGTCTACTTTGACCCGTCAAAATTATGCTTCAGCAAAATGTAATGAGGTGAACTCTTTTTTGGGAAAGTGCATTTTTTTCAAAAATGCATTTTCATGGAAAAGAAATTAACCGAAAAGCGAACAAAAAAAAAAACCCAACAGAACTATAATCACATTTATGCAGGAGTCAAGCCCCCATACACCCCTCCCCACGCCCCTGGTACTTTTATAGTCTCACTCTGAGATCGCACTACAGTGGGGAAAATTAATATTCCCTTATCCCCACTGGGCCACAATCTAAGCAACAGCCCCCATTGTTGTTCGCTTAGTGCCTTTGCATGACAGCACAATCTTGGATTGAGAATATACAAGTAGAGGGAGTGCAGGGGGGGGGGGCTTGCTCCCCTGCTAAACGTGGTTAGTGTTATGCTTTTTTTTGTGTTTCTTTTTTGATTTTCAATTAATTTCTTTTTTGTGAAAGTGCATTTTTGAAAAAAATGCACTTTTGCAAAAAAGAGTTTGTATCATTATGTTTCATTGAAATGTAATTTTGATGGGTCGAGGTACACCCATATATATATATATATATATATATATATATATATATATGTGTGTGTGTGTGTGTGTGTAAAACATTTGGCTCATTGCAATCCTTTCCTCCCTTTCAAAACTTTAAAAAATATGCACATCAACTATTACTCCAATATCTACTCCAAAATCAAACGTTAACCTCTACCCAATATTGCTTTTGACCAGCCCAATAGTACAACTACAGGCTTATTCTCATTCATGGACATCATCAGTACTGCTGGGGACACTGCTATCATGTCTAATCATTATTTCTTAATCCTGCAAAGGCATTTAATACTGTATCCCACTCTTAACGTCTACATCAACTTTCAAATCAAGGTCTTTCATCTCCCCTCTATCCAGTGGTTCTCTAGTTACCTATCTAAGATGTATCAATCAGTAAAATGGCAAGGCTCTATCTCACCAGATTTACCAGATATCACAGGGGTTCCCCAAAGGTCTATCCTAGGTTCCCATCTTTCCACATTTTTCATCAAAAACCTCTGTATTTCTTCCTCTCAGTTCTCCCTAATTCAATATGCATACGACTCTGCCGTTATTTGCTCTTCAAATATTCTAACATACTTTCAGCAGATAACCCAATAAGCTTTTACATCCATTGAAACGTGGCTTACCAATTACCATTATTTAACCACCCCCCAAAAATAAACTCTTTATTCCAAAAATACCAATTTTAAATAAAATCGATTTCAAAATCCTTTCTTTGAATAGCACAGAATGTGAAGCTCTATACATTAAACTCATAGGAGTCATACTAGATGAAACTCTTAAATTCTACCAAAAATTAGGCACTCTATAAAGGTATAATATTGGGTCCAGAGGGAGAGAGGATGAAATTAGCAAGAAAAGGAGAGAAGTATTGCAGGAACTGAATTCATCCTCATGTGTTGGGGGATGCCTTTATATGGTGAACCTTGTTTTTACATGAAGATTTAGCCCTGAGTAAGAATTACTTATATTTGCATCCTGAAGAGACACCAATCTGATTAAAAAGAAATACAATACTCCTCCTTAAGTATGAAACTACAAGCCATCCAAAAAACTACAGACCAACAACTTGCCTTCCAACGATTTACAAACCATAAATTGGAATTTATGCAGACGGAGTTTATAGTCATTTAGAAAAAAACTGCATTATGGCAAAAGAACAAAACAGTGACAAAAGGAAGTGATGTGGAATAAAAGATCATCTGTTGTTAAATAAAGCCATAACAGAGAAATGTAAAAACAGGAAGAATCTAAGTATGCATGGATAGAGTACATAAAAGCATCTGACAGCATCCTACATTCATGGATAAAAGAGTGTTTACAGATGTATAAGATACACTCTGTATTGATCAATTGCAGTACAGTGCAGGAAAGCCACGCTAAAGGGCAAATTATTATCCCAGGGATCAAAATTCAAAGGGGGATATTCCAGGGTGACTCTTTGTCACCACTGCTCTTTTGTCTTGCCCTTAACCTATTAAGTTGTCAAGTTAACAGATTATGTCATGGTTATGATTTGGCTCTCAGAAAACAACCAAGTGTAAAGACTTCTTATCTTCTTTGTATGGATGACTTAAAACTGTATAGTTCATCAGATGTAGCATTGAAAGCACAGCTGCGAGTGGTTAAAACTTTTTCGATGATATAAGAATGTCATTTGGTATTGATAAATGTGCAAAAGTAACATTTAAAGCAGGAAAGATGCAGCACCAATCAAACATCAATCTGAGAATGGAATGTTATATAAAGGAACTTGAGCAGTATGGAATATATACATATTTTGGAACTGATGAAGAATATACACAAAACATGAGCAAGTACAAATAAAACTCAGTAAGGAATATTTTAGAAGACTAAACATAATATTGAAAACAGCCCTGACATCTAGGAACAATGTCTAGGTTATAAAAAAATTTGCTCTTACTGGACTAACTTACAGTTTTATGGGGTTATTGATTGGGCCCAAAAGATATTGGATCATTTGGACAAGAAAACAAGAAAAATGTTTCATGCTGATCAAACGATATATAAAATCAGTCCATAACAAGATAATATATTCCTCATTCTGAAGGATATATGGGCCTCCTCGAAAATGATTACCTGTATAGATCTGTAAACATGGGACTGCATACATATCTGCTTACCTCAGCAGATCCAAACATAGCTGAAGTTTTAAAACATAAGGAGAAGAAGTCTAAGATGACTTCCCTGTCATAGCTTAGCAGAAACATGTTAAGTGGGAGTGGAAATCAAACCAGAAGAAGACAAAAATCAGGCAGCAACTGAATGTGCCAAAAAACAAAAGAAAGAATATAAGTAGAAGGATCAGATAAGAAGGCAAGAAATGTGGAAAAGGCATAAATATTGCGACAAGTACATAAACCTCCAGGGATAATCCAACAGTCTAAAAACTCACAAAAAATAATTTTTAGTTAAATCTTTGATCTGCTTCTGCTGCAAACTAGACTAAAGCACTTCCATCCAGTCTGCACAAACTCTAACAAAACTGATACTCCCCTCCCCTAAATCTACACTATTCAGTAACTTCATTTCACTGCCATATCCCCATTCTCCTTTCATATAGAGTAGTTGAGCTTTACCCTAACTCCTTACCCACTTCTTCATACAAACTTGTATATCTTAACTATTATCAGTCCATCCAGCCACAACCCCCCCTTTTTTCCATATAGGTTAAGGTGTCACTTTAACAGTGACATTCATCTAGAACCAAGTCTACACCGCTGGGTGGTCAGCATCATTACAACCTATTATCTACCTCTTTCGCTACACTTTCTCACTTCTTCCTTTAAACTTACTTAGTTTTATACTTCAATGAACTACTATTATAGCTCTTTATTGCTTACAAATAGCTCTATTTTTCCTTAAAAATATGTATTAACTAGGATTGTTATTATATCCACCACTGTCAACAAGCAGTTCTTTTCTAATCACAGTGTTAACAACCTTAAATAATGTTTCTGTTTTGTTTTCCTTATTCTTCAAAATGCTTATATAACCTATAACAGATCCAGACACATTTATTTTATATTCTTATGTTTTGTTCTACTTTGTAAATCTATGTTATAGGAGCTTTTTTCCCCAACCTTCACTGAAAATGGGTACCTTCGACTGAGTTGGACTTTCCTGGTAAACTAATTTCAATAAATAAATAAATCTGCTTACTGCTATGCAGTACCAAAACAATCTGACAGAAATATCAAATAGTCTGACAGAAACAGCAAATAAATAAAGAATGAATGCTGCTCAACACAGCAAACCTTCCACACTCCTATCAAAAAGACACTCCAACAACTCTTACCTGAAGAATCCATTTACTTGAAGAGTGATAGACAGAAAGACACAGATTTTTATTTTTATTTTTAGCAAGGAGGTAGAAGTGTATAAGAGATAAAAGATCTGTGTTAAAGGAATATAAAAAACAAGAAACTTAGTGATAGAGTCAGAGAAAAGGCTAAGCAAGATAAAAGATAAGAATTTAAAAGGTTGTACTTATTTGACAAAAAAACTGAGACTAAATTCCTAATGAGACTTGAGGAAGCACAGAGATGTTAAATAGTAAATGACAGTAATGAGATCTGGAAATTGTCACAGGAGCAGAGGCTTATGGAATGAGTTTGAGTCTTCAAGGAAAGTTGTTGCCAAGGGAAAATGTGAGCAGTAAACCCAGTTAGGATATATTTAGAATCCTGAACAACAAAAACAGAGATGACTCAAGGATCAATCACAGAAGGTCAAAGCATGAATGCCAAATGCATTTGCTGTTGGCATTTTAGAAGTACCAAAAAAATAGCTGGTAGCTTGTTGTACAAGACTGCAGCATAGTGTTGACTAAGTTTTTGCCCTTTTCCCACTGCAGTGCAATTTCACGGTTGGTATATACAAGTAGCAGGGGGTGTGGGTGTGCAGTTTCTATGCTGTTTATCATTCTGTGTTTCAACCTCTTGTAGTTAATCTGTGAATCATTGGTGTTTTTTGGTCATACTTTATGTGTATGTATGTATATATATATATCTATATATAATTTTTTTTATATATATATATATATATATATATATATATATATATATATATAGATAGCAGGGGGTGTGGGGTGGTGTATATAGCAGGGGGTGTGGGGTGGTGTAATCAATGCTTTTTATGTTCAGGATTCTGAATCAATTCCTCTACCAGTCACAGTGTTTGGACAGGCTCAGACTAAGTAATCAGATTCTTAAATTTCCAAGTTTTCTCCACATCTTTTAACTCCCCAAGTTTTTTTTTAATAATTCTTTTTAGATATGTTAGGTTCCTTTATTTAGCATTGTTTGCTCTAGATAATTCCTAAGATATTCAAATCCACATTTGTATATTTTTAAGTTAAGATTTGTCCTTTGTGTATTTACTAAGTAATTACATTCCTTCCCTCAAGTAATTTTACTCAGTAATTAATCTGAATGCAGTCTTTTTATTTTCATTCAGTTTTGCTATAACTTCATCTAAAATTGTGTTTTCATATAACAGTTTGAATCCATTCCTTAAAAATGAGGTTTCAGCTGGACAGGATCTGTAGATGCCTGTGCAGGACAGAACCCATTCTCCCCAGGTTCGTTCTAGCCTCAATGTACTGATTGGACCCAAGCTGTCTAATACCAAGGCTCTGAAAGCAAGGGATGGTTCTAAGAACAATGGAGTTGAACCAAACTCCTCACACTACTGCTCTGAGACCCTTCCAGATCCAATAGAGTCAGAGCTGTCTGCGTGAGTGAAGGTGTTGCAGTCATAGAAAGCCAGGCCTTCATATCTGACATAGACAAGCTTGGAAGTCTCAGGTCCAGAATTTCCAAAAACCACAGGAGGGATCAGAGTAGGAGTCAAAGGTTGGAGTTGTACAGGAGGTATGATCATGGATCCAATAGGAGACAGAGCCTAAATATCACCCAAATTTATTTGGGTTCTAAGGAACTTTCTCATCATTCTGCCCACATCCACTTCTGTAAGGTTCCTACATGACTTGAGGGAGAAGGAGGTTGAAAGTGGAAGGGATACCCTTTGAGGAGTTTCTTGCAGGAAGAGGGAGTGCATCCTTGAAGTCACTGGTTCTGAAGAAAACTTGGTGTAGTCAGATCCAAGGACTTAGATTTTTCAGGGGACAGACCTGAAGAAGTTGATGGATCTGAGGTTTTGAAGATTTTTCTTAGGTGGAGATGAGCCCAAAGAAGTTGAAGGAGGAAGAAAACAATTAGAAGAACACTTCCTCAACTCTTTGCTTTTGTTTGCTGCTTCTCCTGAAGAGTTTTTTGAAGACGCTGGCACTCAAGAGGAAGAAGAAGATGAAAGAAATAGATCCATTAGAATCAACTTGTTCTTTATTTCCTCAAGAGCCCTATGGTTAAAACTAGCACAAAACTCACATTCACTATTTAAATGTTCTGCTCCCAGGCAGTATACACACTCAGAGTGATTATCTGAGTTTGGAATTTTGTGCCTACATAAGGAGGACTTCTTAAATCCATTTTTTTTTTTACATAACGAAACACGCAACCACAAAAAGAAGAAGGAAGACAATTAGTAGGGGAAACAATACCAACAATGGTAAATTTAGTACCTATATAGGTACAGACTTAAATATATATGCAAAAATCATGACTAGCAACAATATTAAGAGAGGTACCAACAATTAGGTAGTAAAGGAAAGGAGCATGGGCTCAAGGCCCAATCCTTAGAAAGGAAAGTTTTTCATAAATCAGAGAGGAATGAAATAGAGAAAAGAATGACAAAATATTATCAAAAAAGTACTTATCCACTATGACCTGCTCAAACTAATGGTGACCACATACAAACACTGAAGTGACAAACAAGATCTGGAGTAACTAAGGAAAAGAGGGTAATTATGGGAAAGGGAATGAGCATGAGCTATAGGAGCTTAAAGTCTAAGGAAGTGGCCAAGGACAGACCCAACATTGGATGCGACACCTATTAGTCAAGGAATGCATGAAAAAGACAACATCAGATTATACGGGAATAATCACTTCCTTGGATTCAGAAGAAATACCTTTGGCAATTATTTACGAAATATAGAAGGATTTCCTCATTGCAGTGATCAAAGAATCATCTCCTAGGTGCCCAGATTTTCAGGAGTTTTGAGAAAAACCACACCCAGTTTGCAATTGCCAACAAATCCCATTGAGCAGCAATCACCGTTTTCAGTTTTGGGGTCAGAGAAATAAATTGTTTTCAGTTTTGAGGTCAGGAAATAAATGTTGAACAGGAGAGGACTGAGCAGAGATCCTTTGCAACACCACTAGTTACCCTCTCTCAGTTAGAAGGGGGATCTGCTACATAGACAATGCCTGTTTTGTTCTTAAGCCAAATGGCTATCAGTCTTACCACATAGGGATCAATACTTAAGGCTTATAGCTTATTCACACATTTTAAAAGCAGTAAGTTTTTCTGACAGTATAGCAAATAAAACCAGGTGAGGAAAGTACCAACAACTGTAATAAGAAATACCTAATTATAGGTAAGAAAAAGTACCAGCAATAGTAAAAAAAGTAGATGTACCACAGGGGCAGTGATAAAAAAGATCTGGGAGGTATAGGAAGTAATTAACCTACAAGAAAGGAAGAAATATAGACAACTGTAGAAGAGTACTAAAAAAATGTGCATTTATCTAGTCATTTGAGTTAACGGTGACCACTTCATATTGCTGAGGTTGCAAAAGAGATCTGAAGTATCTCAAGAGTAGACAAGGGATGACGGGTAAGGGAAGGAGGTTCAGCTATGGAGCCTAAAGTCTATCAAATGGCTAAGGATAAATCTGAGATTGGGCCTGTGACCCATCAGTTGAGGAATGGATAAAAAAACACAACATCAAATGGAGGGTGTTCTGGGAGTGCTTGTTTAACACTGTGTTTTAGAAAATCCAGTATGTTATCAGAACCCATACAGGAATTGATTTTGGTCTTTGAAAGTACCTTTAGGACACATTTCTTTGTAATGTTAGGGGGAAGGAGCGACTCAGGGATAACTGGACATGGGATGACATTTTTTTGGGGAGAAACTGGTAGCAAACCTGTTTGACAGTATACTTTCAATGTTATTTGGATTTGAGTGGGATGTCCCATTGTGAAATGTTTTGAACAATATTGGGAATTAAGTAGGACTTGTAGTTATCATTTGCCTCAGATGTTTGCTGGCCTTTATAGTGGCTTTCAGTTTCCTGGCAATTTTTTTCCCCTACTATTCTCATGTTGGGGAGTTCTGTCCCTACTTGGTGTTTTAAGGAGTTTCTTCCTTTCGTTATTAAGTGTGTTTGTGTTGACTGACCACCAGAGTGATTTACTTTTGAATTTTCCAGTGCATGTGATTCAAGTAGGGATTTTTAAATATATGCACTTGTCTAAATGGGCATAAAATCCTTAGTGTATCTGGCTGCATATTCAATGGTGAATTTAGAGATGCTGTCATATAATTATATAAGGTTTACCTTTTTTGAAATCTCTAAAGAAGGTGGTGTTGGTTACTGGGGGAATGAAAGATCTTAAGAGTAAAAGTCAATGGTCTGACTTAACCAGTGAGGGGCAAACCAGGGGGCTGGAACAAGTAAGGGCTGTGTTAGTGAGGACCAGATTACAAATGTTTCTGCATCTAGTGGATTTCACAGTAATCTATTCCAGGGAGTGTGTGTTTAATGCAAAAAATTCTGGAGCATACTATATGCTAGAGGTGTAGTTGCTTCAATCTATGGACAGGTAGAGGAAGTCATTGAGAATTACAAAGTTGTTCCTTGTAGGTATATCTTTTAGGAATGTCAGGAATGTTGCATGAACATCTGTGGTCATAGAGGGGGATCTATAACAGGCTATGAGTTGGAAGTTTGACTTATCTAAGGTTAGATAGAGTTCTAAGAACTCCCTATTGGAGTCTCAGGCATCGGTCTTGAAGGGATATTGTCACTGACAAACACTGAGACTCCACTGCAGTTTCCAACAGGCCTAAAGCAATGGTAGAAACAAAATCCCCAGGCAATGAAGGAGTACTTTCCTTACATGCTAACCATGCCTCTTTAATTACACACACATGGACACATTCCAGAGGCAGAAGTGCCTTAACATCAGGCAGTTTGTTGTTAAGAGCCCTGACATTGAGAAGAACCACCATGGTATTTTTTCCAAATATCTTTATTAAATTTTCACATATGACAAAGGCAATCTTACATTTATATAAATGAAAAATATACAAAATGATATCTACTTTAGTTGCAAACAGTATACATCACATACACCACTGAAACAACTATAGTTGCAAACATTGTACATTACTTATTAAACCATCCAGTCATTGTCAGTTAAGCATTATATGGCTCATTCAAATCCTGCCTCTTAACTTCATTGCTGCTCTGCATATATTGTTCATACAATTCCTACTTTTTCTTATGTAGTTTGCTCCTTCCCTTCTCTAAAGATCCCAATTCCAGTTGTTTTATCTGTTACTATATTCACTACTTCCTGTAAAGTTGGTATAGACTTTGATTTCTATTTTCTAGTAATTGCTTTTTGGACAGCCACCATAATTAGACTCAGTAAGGCTTTACTATGTCAAGGCAATTCTGATTCTGTAGCATAACTAAAAAAAAATCATCTCCCCAGTCAGTCCAATCTGCTAACCCAGCATCTCCAACAGAGCGGACAGCTCATTACACTCCCAAAATATACATTACCAGCTGGGTCTGTATTACGTGTTCAAATGATCATAATAACGAATGCTCTAAAGAGCGAAAATGCAGCACACCGAAGTGCTTTTTGTGGGATCGCAGTACAGTGAAGAATGGAATATTTACCCTTTCCTCAATGTAGTGCGATCTCAGAGTTGGTATATATATTTAGCGGGGTGTGTGGGGGCGCAGTCCCCCCCCACAATAATGGTTTTGATGTGCTAAATTTACGCTTTTTATTGCATTCACTATTGTGATCATTCCATCATGTAATATAGACCCGTTCCCAGCTACCTCTTTCTTGCTAGTCACACCTCCAATATTTGAAGTCTATTTGAGGTATAAAAATACCTATGTAAACACTTCCAGGTAAAGATCCTAAATCTTCTAGACTTTATTGCATATTCGGGAGGTATACATATACCCCCATTGTATCTTTGTAAATTGCTTATCCAATCCCTCTTCCCATTCCTTTCTAAGCTTCTCTGACTGATTCTTTTAATTATCATCCAATATTTTATATGCTTTACTAATTATTCCTTTTATAATGTCAGCTTCTGTTCTAGATTCTATTAAAAACTCTACCAGTGCTGGTCTTTCATTTAGGTGCCCCCTACTTCTTTCTCTTTGCCTATACTCTGATATCAATCCTTGATAGGGAAGGCAATCTCTAACCTGCAATCCAAACAAATTCTTTGTCTCTTCCCATTTTATTACCTTTCCCTTTGTAGTCATTTGCTCACAATACCTTGGTTCCTTTGCCAGTTTTCTCCAATAAATTCTAGCCCCCTCTTGCCTATTATCTGTATCCCTGACCACAGCCGTCTCTATTGGCAAAATCTCTTTTCTCCATTTTTGAGATGTGGAACAATTTATGAAAGCTTAAATGCCATTCAGCGGAACTGTGTCTGCAGCATATTTGAACTCAGCCATATGCCCATGTTCAGACAGAATAAGAAGCAGAATAATGTTAGAGGTTGCCACAGCCATAATAAATGTATATCTGCAGAAGGCCCTCATTGCAGCTACTGTACACAGCAGTGTGTGATATAACCCAACTGTGATTAACATTTCTTGGTCTCCACATCACTAATATTGTGGGAGAGTACCATGTTGAGAGGGAAACCTTCCTTTCATCCAGCAAATCATGGAAAAGTGTTGACCTTGTCTGTAGCTTCAGGGGAGTTGTGCAGTACCTATCCAAGTGAATACCAGTGTAAGTATATTTTTTTCTTATATTTGCTACAGAGTCCTTTCACAGACCTTCTGGTGACACAGTGAGGGTATCTTAGGCGTCTGCCATGAGAATACTCCATAATTCCTTTATGCCATGATTAAGTATGTGGGAAAGCATATGTGGCCTATTTCCCTGAAGTAATGAGGCCTGTGGACTCTACCCACTTTTAAATAAAGGTCCTTTCTGGTGAACTGGGAAAAAGGTATGTGAACTGCAAAGGGTATAACTCCACTAATTGCCAGATGGTCTTTAATGCACATGGAATCATCTTCAGTGTGTCTACGTGTATAGGCCACCCAGGTAGTTTTCATGTCTGCCACATATGGCACACCTATTAGTTGCACCAACGGTTTGAGAGGGATGACTTTACACAGGGCATCTTGTTAGTAATGCTGGATATGCCCTGGAAACCTGGCTCATGACACCTATAACCATGGGTACAACTGTTTATTACTGCAAGCCAGAAACATTACTGAGCATATATATGAGCTGCTGAAAGCATGCTTTTCGTGTCTGGATTCATACAGTGGTGCTTTGCAGTATGACACTGCCACCTGAGCCAAAATACTGCCTGTTACACAATATTATACACAGGATGCGATTGGCTCTTTCAAGGCCAGCGGTTCACACACAGGAGGCAGGGGAGGGAGCTTGAGTCTTGTGAGAAGTCAGAGGAGGATTTTCTTTTTCCATATAGGCACCATTTAGAAAAGTTCATCCATTTACAAAGATGAGATTTTCTAGTAACAGATTTTCTGGCCTCTTTTAATATCTGCTGCACATCCACATTTTTGGGAAAGGGACCCATCTTGTTATGTTTGGTGGAGATCTCATCCTGCTGTTTCCCTATACTGCCTTGATTCTTGTTAGGCTGGGCTATTGTTTAAGATGTCAACAAAAATTATCCTGCTTAAAGGAGGAGAACTTAGGAATATGAAACCATTTCAAAACCCCTTGCATCAATTTACCTTTGGCATCCCAGTGTTTAAGGATCTGATAAGCTGTTGCACCAAACACACAATCAGACTCAACAGAACTAATAAATATCTCATTTTTTAACTAATCGCAGAAATTGTGGATGTGCAGCCAGGCATACTTCCTCAACACAACAGACAAAAATGCTTTTCTAAAAATAGTGTTAGCACCCCTTCAAGGCACTCTTTAATGCATGTTTTGAAACCTGAGAAACATCAGAAACAATATCCTTGACACAGACGTTTTGCTCAACAGGCAATGATGCAGCAAACTCTTCAAAACTATACCTGCATCTCAACACAGGCTTTCACACAAACAGTGATAGTTAAATATATTAAAACTTACAGTGCCAGACTGTGTCAGCATCTTTTCCTGTGAGTCTAGCCACTTGCCTTGTTTATCTTGAGGGATCAGGTTTGAAGAAGATATGGTGTTTTTATTAGAAATAGTAGCTGTATACACAGATGCAGAGTTTGCAGACAAATGGGTTTGAAGATTTGGCATTTTGGAGGACAGTCTGAATTTCCTAAAGACTTATAGCAGAGGAAAATTACAAGCTTTCTTTAAAGCATCCTCCAACTTCAGGATCACTGGAGGAAGGGAATCAAGGACCAGTACCTCACCATCCAAAAGATCATATACCCTGCCAATCTCCGGGCTATCAGAAGATTACTCACAATTAAATATACCCCTAAATCAACCTAGCATTTGAGAAAAAGAAAACATTTGTTTTGCTTCCTACACCTGTTAACATCTGTTTTGGTTCTCTCATCTGTTCATCATTAGAAGAAACCATCTTATCTGACTCAGAGAGGTTAGAACCTTCAGAATCCTGATCCCCATAAAAATCAGGATCATTAAATGAGTGACTGGAGAGAAAGCACTGGTGTTACTAATAACCAGGGTATGCACCCCTCAATCAACAATAAATGTAGCCATGGCACAAATTCAGGAAAGAAAGCAGAGACTGCTGCCATACCACCTGATGGGTCTTCTGTCTCTTTTTAACATGCACTGCACTGGTGGGAGAATCCCCAGAAAGAGACATATCAACCCTGGCAACAAATTCTGCACCCTTGATGTCCCCTGCACCTAAAGAGTTTTGTTCATGCTATACACAAACCAGGTATTTACTAATATTTTAACACATACAACAATCACTGTAAAGACTCCCCACACATTTAAAATACCCTTGACTACATGTTAAACAACTTTACTGTATATAACATGCAATTTATATCATGAAATGTTTTATAAAAATACTAATAAGAACAAAAATTGTTTTACTTACAGTTCCCCCTTTTAGTGTCAACATTAATGATATAAAGTGGGGTATATTTTTTACAGTCCACCCCAAGTTTAACAAAGTCAACAAAAGTCCAGTGTTTTCCAGCCACTTTTTCTTGCAAAACCAGATTTCACAAATGTGATAAGATGCTTTATAGTCTTCCATTTATTCACTAATTTCAGAGTTGCTGGTCTTCTTCCTGTTTATCTCCATCTCCCAACATCAGACTCTGATTCAAGTCCAAGGTACTGCTGATTCTTCTAGTCAACTCATGCTTTTTTCTCTCCTTCAAGAATTTTCATTTGGAACACTGGACAAGGTTTCACTGGCAAAGTCTTTCTATGAAACTTACCATCAGAAGAATGAGAGGCAGAGTCTCCTTGAAATCTTACATGGGCCTCTTGACATCCCCTGATTGCTGGGATAAATTTGCTTATTCTGCTGTCTCCAATTTTTAATACTGTTAACTTCTGCCACAGTTTTTGTCAGGATCAACTGGAATGATTGCATCTTTACAAATCTAGGTCTTGGATGCTTTCTCATGGCCAGGTTTGGAGCATACACTCAATGTGCCCTTTCAGTTAACAAATTCTGCTGTGGAACTCCAGTGCAGCTGCTTATTTGTGCTTTCATAAAATTAATACAATTTGTTCCTTCCAGTTTCTCTGGTACAGTAGAAATTCTCAGATTTTCTGTGTGTTCACTGTTTTCTAACTCTACTATTTTTTTAAACAGTCCTTCTTGAGAAACTCACATTCACCCAGCTTTTTCTTCATGTCAACCTCTAATTTTTTGTAGTTTTCTCAATTCATCTGAATAGCTAATTAAAGCTTTTTCTATTTTTTCCAGCCTTTTCTTCTTTGAATTGACATATTCATTCAATGTTTCATTTTAACCACTCTGAGCACTTTGATGTATTTATTCCTTTAAATTATTGGAAGCCATCTTTTGAACCAAAGCTGAAGCTTGAAATGCATTTTGCTAACAGATGAAGAATCCTTTCTAGATACTGTTTTGTCTTCACCTTTACTGGCTTTGTTTCTTTAAGGTTTTCCAAATATCTTCTTTGCTGGTATTAGTGTATTTGCTAGCCAGTAACTGAATTTCAACAAAAACCTTTTCAATGGCACTCCTTTTTCACAGTTTCTGTTTTCATACTGGAAGAGCTGAAGTTATCCTGTTGATCAGTATGCAGCTAACTTGAAATTCCTAAAGCACAAATGCTATGGATATTCATAACACCTGATAACACTGGTGACCATGTTCCTCATGTCAAAAATTGTATGATTCCCTTGCCATTATAAGTAGTAAATCTAGACATATTGATTTTGATTGCACTTATGCAATTGGCACAACTTGCACAACTGTTATTACATATATTAGTGACTGAACTAAAGAAATAAATAATATTAGGAAACGTGCAAATAGAACACATTTAGGAAAAGACATGTCTATTGTCAGTAAAGATTACTCATCCCCTATTATACATGATACAATTGATAACAACTTTGGAATTCAGGATACAAGTATTCAGAAATATAGGATTCAGAGCATGTAGAAGAAAAAAAAAAAACAAAGAAAGAAAAGAGGGTAGTAGGTCACAACAATTAACAAGGAAGGAACACAAAAATTACAAGGAGCAATAACAATGCTCTATTAGAAAACCTTCAGGCAACAGAAAAATGCACCATTTTTCCATAAGTAAAGGTAGAAAAAACAGGCAAGGGGCAGGTAAAAATTAGTAAATCAAAATTGAACTTGGAAGGATTGAAGAACATTACTGTATGAAAAAAGAGGAGAAAGACTGAAGATGACAACTGAGAATTATATGCTTACAAATGTAGATATTACTGAAATTGAAGATTCCTCATATCTGGTCAGAAATTATATACTTGTAATTGGATATTCAATTATTAGATGAACTGATACTTATATTTGCAGAGAAGATGAACATTATGCTTGCTAGGAGCAAAAATACAGAATGTCAGAATGTGAGAAAGGCCTTAGAATGCCTTAATGTAAGGAAGTATGGATCTGTTTTATTTGTAGGATAAATTTTCTCATCTGAAAGGACTCTCTGACTGTTAGTAGGGAACCTACATCTCTGTTAGATAGCATAGCTTGTAAAGGGGTTAGGATGTAGTTTTCACAAATCCCATAGAGAAAGTACAGTCAGGTCACTGTGAATGAAAATATATTTGGGCTAAATAGCTACATGAAAAAATGGTCCTTTTTTTTTAAGAAATGCAAATGTGTAGAGCATCCAAACATAATTTTGGGCATAAAATTAGTGTTTGACCTCTTTTCCATTTCTTATATTTTTATCTCTCATCTTATTCAAGTATTTTGTTCTTATTGAAGTATATCCTCCTGACTTTGTGTGCCTAGATACTGATGCTAAACACCATTTTTTACTTTTCTGCATTCAAATATGTATGTTCATGAATGCCAATTCTTCAGATTGTAAGTGCGCTTGTCAAGAACACAGAAGAGAATATTTGCAGCAGATATATTGCAAAATTTTTGCCAGGTAGAAAATTTAACAGTTCACAGATAGCAACATTTGATGCATCTCTAATGGTTGTTAATGGAAGGAGTATTAGTAATAGAGTTTTTGATGGAAAATTGCTATGTTTCCACAAGACTGATTTTGTTATTTCTTGTGAAATATGATTAAAGAGCAATGACTGAAAACCAGCACTCTCAGGATATAATTTTTTTTACTACAACAGACATTGTAAGAAAAAATCATGTGCAGGTGTTATGCTAGGGATTAGAGATAACTATGAGACCTAACTGTGACAATAAAGACAACCATGGAACATATAACAATTGTTCGAGTATACAGACCACCAAAGTCAAGTGCTAATGACCTAGATGAACCCAAACGTTTCTTGCATGAAACACAGGAGGGAAGAATAGTGTCTGTGAACCTAAATTTACCAGAAACAGGCTAGAATGACATTGATTCAACAACATTAGTAAGGAAATTATTTACAATCTATATTCAGGAACACCAATTGTTTCAGACTGTAAAAAAAGACTACCAGGGAATGGAACATACTAGGCATTGTTTGTGTTTCTGAGGAAATGACTGTTACTGTTGATGTGCAGTGATCATGAGGTTATAAAGGTTAAATTATTGCTAGATTATTCTGCAAAACTGAATTCTAAACCAATGCACAGAAGATTAATAACAGATTATATGTAAGCAAACAGTAACTGTGCAAAAGTAAGTGGAGTGAGATGGTCAATGGAAAAACTGCAAAAGGAATGTGGCGAGTTTTGAAACAGAAATTGTTTGAATGCAGAAAAGCAAAAAAAAATGTTTCCATCAGTATCTAGGCACACAAAGTCAGGAGGACATACTTCCATAAGAATAAAATATTTGATTAAGGTGAGAGATAAAAAAATATAAGAAATGAAAAGAAGTCAAACTATAGCTTTGAAATTTGAAATAAACAAGCTGGAAAGACACATTAAACATAGTCTGAGACAAGATCAAGAAAATTTTGAATAAGATTTATATAAGGATATTGATCATAATAGGGAAAAAGATATTTATTCACCATAACATTCCATCTGTGTTTTCCATTTTCATTCTTCCTCAACTATTGGGTTCCAATCTGACCCTTAGATCTGACTCGGCTGCTTTTTACAGCTCATGGATACTAGAAACTCTCGGGTTCCTCCCTTATCCATAATGCTCTAGTCCCTTACCATACCTCAGATCCTGTTTGTTGCCTTATAATTTCATAGAAAAATAAAAACAACACTAATGAGAAAAAATACCTTGAGCTCAAAGTCAGGAACACTGGCTCCCTTATTATCTTCTCGTTCTTCTAGAAGTCGCAAACCAAATGGTAGTGGGTTGGAGGGAAGGGAGTTGTTGAGGAAGAATGAAAATGGATACAACAAATGGAACATTATGGTGAGCACATAACTTTATCTGATGTTGTCATTTTCAGTCATTCTTCAACAACTGGGACAGAGTCCACAGCTACCTGAATCCCGGGAGGCCTCTAAGGAAGGACATTCCTGAGCACTGTTGAGTAGAAAACTGCTCTTCCCCTCAAGACCAGATCCAGTTTGTAATGAGTAATAAAGGTAGGAGTATTAGCCCAAGTTGCAGCAGTACATATATCATCCATGGAAAACCTGGATAAAAATGCGAATGAAGTTGCCATGATCCTGGCTGAATGGGCTCATAAAGGTTTTGACTAAGAAAAACACAATTTGTTATAGACAAAGGAAATACAATAATTTCACCATTTGGTTAAAGTTACTTTGGTAACTGGTTTGCCCAATTTCATTTCCACAAGGGAAACAAATAATTGATCTGTTTTTATGAAATTCTTTGCTCTATGGAAATAAAAAAAGTAACTGTCTGTGAACATCCAACAAATGTAACTTGTATTCTCCTTTCTTTGAGAAATTTGAAAAGAAAACTAGAAGATTAGTAGATTAATTGATGTTGGATTCTGACACCACCTCAGGAAGAAAGGATGGGTTGGTTCGTAATGCTAGACTATCTTCATGGAAAATTAAACAAGGAGGCTTGGAAGATAAAGCTCGAAGTTCAGAGGCTCTTTGAGCAGAGGTTATAACTATCAAAAAGATAGTTTTCCAGGTTAAAAATGTTAACTCACACTTTGCTGATGGTTCAAATGGAGATTGAGTTAAAGCTTTGAAAACTAAATTCAAATCCTGTGGTGGAGATGAATCTTCAAAGGGGGGTCTAAAAAGAAAGGTTCCTCTTATAAAGGCCTTACAAAGTTTTGAAGATGATAAGAAGGAATTATTTACTGCTGTGTGGAAATTAGAAATGGCAGCTAGTTGAACTTTAACAATTAAGGAGCTAGCCCCTTATTACAAATTTCAGCCAAAAACTCAGAAACTTTAGGTACTGGTGCTAAAAAAGGATCAATGTCTCCTTGTTGTGCCCAGAAAGCAAATCTTTTCCATTTACCTCTATAAACTTTCCTAGTGGAATATTTATGGGAAGACAAAAGAATGTGGCATACAAGGGGGGAGAGGCTTGGTTGTCCACCTATTAATGGAAGTGGAGAAACCATGCTGTCTACTTTAGGCTTGAAATATCAGTAAAACGTGCATGTCAGTGAAACAGGGGGTCTGGAACTGGATCCAGAATTCAAGGTGGTTGAACTAGAGAAGGCCAAAGAAAGGGGAACCAAATTTAACAAGGCCAATATGGTACAATGAGGATGACTGTGCTCTTCAATCCAGATGCTTTCTGCAGAAACTTGGCAATTAGAGGAGTTGGGGGGGGGGTAAACATAAAGGAGACTGGGAGGTCAGGCATGGAACAGAATGTCTCTCTGTGATTTCCCAGTGGGGATAACAGAGCAAAGAACCTGCTGCACTTGTTGTTGAGGGAGGATGCAAAGAAGGTGCAGGAGGGTTGGCCTCATTGGTGGAATATCTTTTACACAACTTTCATGTTATGAAACCACTCATGAGGCAATAAAATGGACCTGCTCAACTTG
This sequence comes from Protopterus annectens, assembly GCF_019279795.1. Taxonomy (NCBI): domain Eukaryota; kingdom Metazoa; phylum Chordata; order Ceratodontiformes; family Protopteridae; genus Protopterus; species Protopterus annectens. The sequence goes on along the minus strand of NC_056744.1, from coordinate 1,490,264,096 downwards.
TCTGCTATCATGTTGGATTTCCCCAGAATGTGCGTTGCTATCAGAAATGGATTGCATGAGATCACCCACTGCCAAACTCTGAGAGCTTCTTGACACAGGGGGGTAACATCTGGTTCCTCCTTATTTGCTGATGTACCATATCACTGACACATTGTCCATCTGAACTGTAATAGTCCTGAATAGTCTTGAATGGCCTGCAATGCTAGGAGTACTGCTCTCATTTCCAAGACATTGATAGGCACGTTGGCCTCTTCGGGGGACCAGGTGTCTTGGACTGTCTTTCCCAAGAAATGCCCCCCTACCAAAATTGGAAATTGTCCATAGTCACTATGGCATTGGGTTGAGGAAGAATGAAGGGATGTCCTTGTAATATCTGATCTGAGCAAATCCACCACAAGAGGTACTTTTTACATGCTTGAGTTATTCTGATCTTGGTGGACATAGGTTGATGCAAAATGGACCACTGAGTTGCTAGGATCCATTGAAGAATTCTCATATGGTATCTTGCTAATAGAACCAGAACTATCGCAGCTGACGTTGACCACAAGGCTTGTAGAATCAATTGAACTGATAGAGAAAAATTTTGAATGATCTTTTTAACTTGAAATTTAATCATTTTTACCCTTTGTAATGGAAGATTGGCTGCCACTGATACCATATTGAACAAGGCCCCTATTAATTGTAATGTCTGAGATAGTTTTATATGAGATTTGTCGTGATTGATGTTAATTCCTAGGTGATAGCAAAGCTGGAGTACACACTCTCATTCATTTATCAGAAGATGCCTGGTCATAACAGTTATGAGCCAGTCATCCAAGTACGGAAACACCTGGAATCCCTGTAGTCTCAAGTGAGCTGCTACTACTGCAATGCATTTGCTGAATATCCTGGGGGCTGTGGTGAGGCTAAAGAGCAGGGCTCAGAATTGGTAATGACTGGCTCCCACCCAGAAGCATAGGTATTGCCTGGAGCATCAGTTCCTTATGTGACAGTAGGCATCCTGAAGAACTGCTGAGCACATCCAATCGTCCTTGTGCAGGAAGGGCAAAATGGACTGAAGTGTGACCATCCAGAACTTTGTATAGTGAAATGATTTGTTCAGATTGTCTTGATCTAAAATTGGTCTCCAGTCCCCTGTTTTCTTTGGTACTAAAATGAATCTTGAGTAAGTTACAGACTCTTTGTGGTCCGGAGGGACCTCTTGGATGACTTTTTTTTTCTAGCAGCTTTTTTATTTCTAGAGCTGCTACTTTCACCTGACTAGGTGGAACTTCAGGAATTTTGTTTAATGTTGGGGGGTAGGGAAAAGGTATTATATAACCTCTGTATATAATCCTCTGCACCCATGTATCTTTTGTAATGTCTAGCCTGACACTCTGGTGCAGGGATAGACAACCCTGGACTGCCTACAGAGATGAACAATCAAGCCTCCTTTCAGGAGCACTGGTAGTGTCTATCACAGAAAGTATCTCTGAACCCCTGGTTCTGTGCGCCTCTTCTGGCATGCAGGCAGTGTCTTCTGTTAGACACCTCCCTTGACCCAGGGGCGAACTATCTTCACATGGATCATGGAAAGGAAGCTGGGATTTTCTGAACCACATTTTTCCACCACCTTGTTGATTCCTAGAGAAGGTACTTTGAGGAGTCAAAAAACATATGCCCACTACAGACAGGGTCTTACCATCTTGTTCACACCTGGAGAGTGTACCTTTAATTTTAGAGCCAAACAAAGAACTTCTGTTAAAGGCAGCATTGATGAAGGAGGACTTGAAGGGCTCCATGAAATCAAACAGGCACATCCAGGCAAGTCTCCTAATGGAAATGTGTGAACCCACTGCCCTTGAAATAACTTCAGCTGCAAGTAAAATGACCCTCATGGATGAATTTGAGATGGATTGTAGGGTAGCCAGATTTGAGGCAATAGAGCTGTGCAACTCAAAGGTAATGATTCTAGACAGGGATTTAGAAAGTTCTTTAATCAAGTCCCTCTGAAGTCTGGTGAAGTGTGCCAAATAATTCACTGACCTCAGTGCAAAGGTCGTTGAACCATATAAATGCTTCCCAAATGTGTTCACAGCCCTGGACTGCCTGTTAGGGGGATGGACAGATGAACTCTGTTCTCAGAGTTCCTTTTTTGTGGCCACTGCTAGGACCACGGCATCTATTGGTACTTCTTTGCTCCAGAATTCTCTTCTTTTTGGTGGTGCCAGAATCCTGTCTGACCTAGAGACTGGGCAGAATATCCCAGGAAGTAGATGGGCCAGACCCAAAGGCTTCCAGGAAAACTGATTCCTTTTGGGAAAAAGTTATCAATAGACTAACCACCTCTTTGCTTGAGGATCTCCAGGAAGTCTCCAAAAGAGATGTCAGGTGATGATCTTGGAGACCCCTCCCCCTCAGTAAAGTAGGTATCTTCTGTGATCGACTCTTGAGGAGAGTCTAAGTGCTTCCTCTTGAACTTTCTCTTCCTAGGGAGTTCTTTGGTAAGATGTTCTGGAGAACTATCAGAAGATACAAGTATACCCTGTTGGGTAGACTGGAGATTTTGGGGTTGCTGCCCATGTGGAGTAGAGTGCTGAGACTCGGGGCACAAAGACAGAATGCTCTGAGGAGAAAGAAGCTGACAGATCCAAGAAGACATGCTTCTGGACTGTTGGCTGCCTCCGAAGGCAACCCAACCAAGGGAGAGGTCAGAGCCAAGCTGTCCAATGCCAAGGCTCAGAGGGGAAGAGATGGTTCCAACAACTTCAGACTTGACTCTAACACGGTGGAGCCGATATACACACTACAGCTCCAAGAGACATCTGGCTCCAGCACACTCAGAGATGGTCCACTCAGAGAAAGTATCAGAGCAGAAGACACAACAATCTTTGGAGCCAATACAGACAGTCCTGAAAAACTCGAATCCAAGAGCTTTGAAACCCAAGGTCAGATGAAAAAACAAGCCAAGATGGGTGGAGTAGCACTGAAAAAGATTTCTGAACCCAAAGGGTTAGAAGCCAGGAGAGCTCCCATCTGTGTCTGTGCCAAGAGAAACTTCATCATCATCATTCTATCCACATCTGCTTCCATCAGGCTCCTGTATGAATGTGAAGAAGAGGCCACTGAAGGGGACCTAGAATGGTGGCATCTCTCCCAGTCTAGAGAGGATGCATATTGGATCTGAGGAAATTGTTTCAGCTCTGAAATTATCAGATCTGATGAAGCAGATCAGGTATCCGAGACAGACGGAGCTGAGGATTCAGGCTTCCAATCTGGCTGTTTTGAAATTATGCAGACTGGCTCCATGCTTGGATCAGAAGACGGAAGTGTAGGATTTCAAAGGGTCTGTTGGATGCTTTCTGGACTCCTTTTTGTCTAGTTTGGAGGTCTGACTTCTAGATAGAGATTCAGAAAAGGTTGTAGGCAGAAGACCCTTCAAAATTAGCTTATTTTTTGATCAGTTAAAGCCCATGGATTTAAAGCTTTACAAATAACACATGACACCTTTAAGTGTACCAGGCCTAAAGAATAAATGTAAGAATCATGAACATCTGACAGGGAGATATTATGCCCACAATCTCTGCACTTTTTAAACCTGAAGGTTTTTCAGCCATCCAAAAAAAAAAGGCTGTTTAATACTATATATATATATATATATATATATATATATATATATATATATATATATATATATATATATGTGTGTGTATATCTATATCTATATATCTATACATATATATGTATATCTATCTATCTATATATATATATATATATATATATATATATATATATATATGTGTGTATATCTATATATACATTTTGTCTTTCAGCTGCTTCCATTAGGGGTCAACACAGCATTTCAACAGTCCAAGGAATGAGTGGCAGTAGAGGTTTATGGTGTCAAGTTGCCAGCCCTGCACCCAACCTTCTTCCAAAGGCACACACACCTAGGGCCAATTTACAGTGTTCAATCCACCTACAGCATGTCTTTGGATTATTGGAGGAAAGTAGAGCACCTGGAGAAATCCTATATGAATACAGGGAGGACATGCAGACTCTGCACAGAAGGCACCCCAGCCAAGAACCGAACTGCAGAACCTCTTCCTATGAGGTGACAACACTAACTGCTGCACCACTGTGCTGTCCATATATACTATAAGATTTTTTTTTTAAATAAGAAGGAAAGAGAAAAATTACCAACAATAGTAATTAAAGAAGTTAGCACAAGGATACAGTGAAATAGAAGAATTACCAACAATGGTAATTTAATTTACACTAAGTGCAGGATAAGGGAGGAATAAAACAGCTATAAAGAAAAAAAGGATGAAGAAAGAGAAGCATATAATCAATTTACTTATCTGATAAGAAATCAATCTAAAACTCCCGAGCTAACTGCAAACACACCCATATGTAAATGTGGCAAATGAGATCTGAAGTATGGTAGGGGACTAGAACATTATGGGTAAGGGAGGATATCAAGATTTTCTAGTATCCACGAGCTGTAAAAGAACAGCTGAGTTGGATTGGAGGGTCGGATTCCAACCCAGTAGTTGAGGAATGAATGAAAATGACACCATCAGATCCATTTTTTTAGCCACATAAAATGTGGTAGTATTAAAGACATACAAACTGATAAACTGTGTAGATTCTAAAATTTATTCTCAGACACAACAAATTATGGAGATATTTACACAATCCTACACAAAGCAGTTTGGCATTACAAAGGGGGTGATAAATTTTTCTAGTAACATCCAGATAACCTCAGATCAAATTAAATTATATTGAAAAAGAACAATGCAAACTGAATCCAAACAAAACACAGGGAAGAGATGGAATTAGTAATAATGACCTGGGAACATATGAACATGAACATACAGTACTATTACATCTGTTATTCATTAGGTCATTTCAATATGGGGAAATTCCTTGAGATTGGAGACATGAAGTTACAACCTATCTTTACAGGAAAGGGAAGTAGAAGAACCACAAATTTATACAGACCTGTAAGTTTACTTTTCATGCTGTGGAAAAACAATAGAGAAGGTTATTTTGAATAAATTATTGTCAGAATTGGAACTTATGGGACTGGAAACCATATATCAGCATGCATATGTAAAAAACAGATCTATAACCACCTGTAACATGATGTTCTAGTACAATATAACTGCTATTTATGAAATTTGTGCCATGATGCAGTTAATGTAGACTTAACTTCAGCATGTGATAAGGTCATACACAAAACACCGATCAATTAATTAGAAAAACTAGGTATAAATGTACTCATGATCAGCTGGACAGCTGCATAGCTTACAAATAGGACATGGCAAGTATCATACAGCAATTGGACAGATGAAATTCTAGGTTATAGTAAGGGTGTCTCACAGGGAGCTGTCCTAGGCCTTTACTTATTCAGGTTGTATCTTTCAGATCTTTTTCATCTGAGGTGTTCTACAGTCTGTATGCAGCTGACCTGAGAGGATATGTTTGCAAAATGACTTGACTAAATTGACTATTTGGACACAGGAGAATAATATACTGCTAAATACATTGAAAACTAAGCACATGAGATTTGTGAGACATAGACTGAAAGGTGAATATTTAATGGTGCACACAGTGATTGAAACTGTAGATTCATTTAAGGACCTGGGTATTTGGATATATCCATCTCTGAGCTTTTCTAATTTTACTAACCAGTTGGTTAATGATAGTTATAGAACTATTGGTTGTATAAAATATGTACAAAGTTTAGGAAATCAGAAATGATAAAATCATTGCTTGTTAGTTACATTAGACCCAAACGTAAGTATGGAATAACAATATGGAAACCTTATAAGAAAACAAGTGAGAGTAAATTGGTAGGAGTACTTAGGAGAAATACTAAGACAGCCGTAGATGTGAAAATTGAAGGTATTATGAAAGACTAAAATAACTGAACTTGTATAGCTCATATAGATATTTAAGAGGAGACATTTTTTGGGTATATAGGGCATTTAGGGTTAACTAACTGTGGGCATGTCTGGGGTTATTAAAAGTAGTAGAGAATAATCAGATAACCTATGTAGAAGATTCTATAGGAATGAGAAGTGTACTAATTGGTCCTCTGACAAAGTAGTTTATGGATAGAATATACTACCAAATTACATTAAAACAAGCACTAGTTTAGATATTTTTAAGAACAAGCTGGACACATTATGAGGATAACTATTTTGGTATCTTGGCAAGCTAGAAGTGTATTATTACCAATGACTGAAATATTTGCATGTATGTAATTTCAGCTATCCCAGTATGAAAATAAAAACTGAGAAATAAGAGCAGGTGATATTGTTCATTCGGTAAAAATCAGTTGCTAGCTTGAAAGTACACTGCCTGAATGCCAGCAAAGAAGGCATTTAGATAACCAGAAAAAGTGAACAGAATCTTGCAGCTGTACAGCAAAAAGCAGTTCAAGTTTCAGCTTTGGTAGAAGAAACAGCTTCCAGTAATTTAGTAGAAAAAATAAATCAAATGTATTCCGTGAAGAGTAAAATAAATGAAACACTGCGGGAATATATCAACTCAAATAAGAAAAGGCCAGAAAAAATAAAAGAAACTTTAACTAGCTAATCAAATAAAACTGATAAAAAACTGATAAAACTGCAAAAATCAGAGGGTGAAATTAGGAAAAAGCTGGATGAGTATAAGGCTTCTTAAAAAGAGCTGTTTAAACAAATAGTAGAATGAGAAGACCGAGTGAGCAGAGAAAATCTAAGATTCTTCTGCTTTACCAGAGAAACTGGAAGGAACAGAGTGCACTAATCTTATAAAAGCATAAATAAACAAGTGGACTGGTATTCCACAGAAGGATTTGCTAACTGAACGGACAGACTGAGTGTATGGTATAAACCTAGACATGAGAAAGCAACCAAGACATGTATTAGTAAAGATGAAATCATAACAGCAGGAACAGCTGATTCTGACAACACTGTGGCAAAAGGGAAAAGTATTAAAACTGGAGACAGCACAGTGTTTGTGGAAGATGATTATTCACTGTACACCAGGCAGAAGAGAAGCAATGTTATCCCAGTAAGTATAAGATACAAGATACTTTTTTTAGCTATCTTCTGGATATTTTATCCTGGAGCATCAAAGATTTTTTGATCTGCAGAACAGGCTAAGGAGGAAATTAAAAAATATCCAGCAACACGTAAGCCAACAAACAGAAGGGGAGTCTTGCTTCTCATTTTTCTGACAATAAAGCTCATAAAAAAACTTTGCCAGTGAAACATTTTTCAATGTTCCAATGGATATTGCTTGATATACAGAAAAAAAAACACAGAACTTGAGAAGAAGAATCAGGAGTACCACGGACTTCATCCTGAATTGTCATTACACTTAATGAAAGGATTATTCAACACTTTCTGACTAAATGGGCATCCACTAGCCTGCTTTTGACAAACAAATAAATCTGTCCATTATTTCCCAACATTGCAGCATTGATGTTTTGCACTGCATTACTTGGGTGACAGGTACCAAAGAGTGTGGATCTCTGCAATGCTCAAAACCATTTTGCTTCCTACATTCAGCATAATAAGTGTATCTCAACAATGGATGGAACAGCACAGATACCGTTATGGGTTAAACAAGAAACATTAATAATGCTCTTCTTACCACAGCCCCACGGAGCTCACTTATCTGGTCCACAGAGGGTAGTTTTCATTATGAATGGTGGCATTTGGCAACTGACCTCCACTGATGTACACGAACTGAGTGTTCTGAGATGAAGGCTTATCACTGATTTCATGACCTGAGCAGGATGTGACTTGAAATTGTGGAGGAAACAGACAGGTACACAAGCCTTCACTTCCAAATGGCAAGCAGCTCAATATAGTCAACTTCCTTTATCCCCAAGATGTAGAACTGCTATTCACACTCGGGTTACCTGGATCATAATCAGAGTTTATCCCTCTAAGCCATGGAGCAGAGGCTGTATCTTGACATTTTTGGAGTTGTTTGTCTTATCCAGGTGACTTTTTAATTAGGGAGAGCTGACATGCCAAATGGCAGGATATGGGAAAGAAAATGACTGAAACACGTTGTATAGGGTGCACTGCAATGGTGATATTAGCACTACCTATCATTCGTCATGCATTCTTCCATTTAGATTTCCATAACTAAGTTACTATTGCATAGCATCACATAAAATGCCATGGTGGAAGGCAAAGTAATACAGTTTCACTGGCCACTTGGAATGCCCTGCACTGAAAATATAGCTATGTTTCTAAGTCATTATAAAGATGTGCACTATTAACTTATTCTCATCAGTATTACAACAAAGAAAAGTGACTAAAAACAACTGCATATCAGCTGAAAGCTTATTTAATGCTAAACAAATCTACCAGCAATACTTGCCTTGCATTTTTTTCAGCTTGAGAAAAATAAACACTGTACTATCACGTATTTATGAATCTGCTGTTGCTGGGCATTAAAAATTATGGTGATTCATTAATGTGTATGCCACATACTTATGACTGTGGAGCAACTTGAATTTGTATCTGATTATTCCAATGAAGCTTCTTGAGATATAACATGTTTTGTGCAGCAGGGATAATGTACAACTCCGGCAAAAATCTGCAGCTGTGGTGTGATGTTTGTGTATACAGGAAGTTAGGACATCAGTATTTCCAAAACTGTTTGTTAGTTTTCTGATGGTTGATATCTATTAGTAGGCTGACATTGTTGCTTGAATATACACTGTTGAGCAACACATCGACTTACTATAGCAAATAATGTTTGGGAATGTCTTTTTATTCTGGTTTATCTAGCCTCCTGAGGCTGATGGTGGGTACTTTCATTTGGAATATGTGTTCAGGCATAAGTGCCCTTATTAGGCATAATGACCTGCAATTCACAGTGTTTTCTCAACTGTGTAGGGATGCGTTATTGGGTCTATATCATATATTCAAAATTCCAAAATGTCGAACACCATATCTTCGAACTTGGAATTTCGAATATTGAAAATATCGAACGCTCAGAATAGCAATTTTTTTCCCAGGGAAAAAAAAAAAATTTGCTGTTCCGAGAAACATACACCCAACACAAGCACACCAAAATAAATAAACCACACGCATACATTTAGCAAAACCCAACCCCACACTAAACCACACATACATTACGAACTATCCACTTACCTTAACCCGCACCCAAACCCTAAGGTCCGTAACTATCGCACACATACCCTACAAATCTATACACAAACTAATACACACACACATACAGTTAACAAAACACAACCTTACACTACACCATACATACATTACTAACTATCCAATTACCTTAACCTGCATCCTAACCCTAAGGTCCATAACTCTCACACCACACTGGAGGAAATAACAAAGCCACAGAACGGCCCACCGAAATCTTGCCCTAGGTAAGATTTTGATGTTCCAGGGCTTCGCTATTTTCACCATTCGATATTTCGGGTTCGATGTTTTCACATTCAGCGTTGTACCTCTTCGGAATTTTGATATAGACCCCGTTGTCTACTTTGCTGCATCTACCAGATGTACACAATGCAGACCATGTTTCTAGATATCACTTATTGTTAGTTATATAAATCAAATAATGTTCATATTCCTGCATGTATTTTAAAAAAAAATAAATAAATAAATAAACAACATGCATCCAGAAAGGAAACAACTGTAACATTAGGAAAGTCCAAGTCTGGCTGAACAAAAGTACTACCAATGCTATACATCTAGATTGTATGGTTACCAAGACATGGAAAGCTGTTTATCCAGTTGTTTGCAAAGACTAATAGAAAAAGTATAAAAGTACAGTTGTGTAAGTAAACTTACAATAACAGTTGATGTTCACCTGTATCACTAATGCAGTAGCCTGCTAGGATATGACAAGAGGTCAGCCTTCCAAAGCCTAAGTAAACCTTCCATGTACAGTGAGACCTTTGACAGCTTGAGTACAATGGGGAGAAAAAAAGAGCATTCTGGGCACCAAACCCTTCAGGGTTTTCAAGCCAAATGAATATGGGAGGCTAGACCCTTAAAACAGGTCATTGTTAACTATAAAAAAATAAATAAATAAATATCCTCACCCTGGCAAATAAAAAGTATAAAAATATAAGTGGGATTGAGGGAGTGAACATTTACTGCAACAGTGATAGATTCAAACATCTACTGTTATGGTACGTTTTCATACACAGTTGTGTCATGTTCATCCTTAGATCACTGCTGTTGTAACCTAAGCTATATCAAAGCTTAGACAGACTGGGAGGAGGAAGGATGATGGTCCAAAGGCACTTAGAGAATAGTCCTAGCAAAGCCTGCTTTAGACCTTAAAAAGGATTCTCGATCATAGTGTTTTGCAAAAGTGTGCACAGAAGATGAAGTTGTTGTTGCCTACAGAATACTTTTACATACCTCTCCTTTCCAAACAGCCAATGAAGAAGTCAAGGCCCTGGTAGAGTGAGCCTTGACCCTGCCTGGAATAGACTTTTTATGGTGGGAATAACAAAAAGAGATCTCAAGAGATAACCATTTGTAAATTGTGCACTTTAACACAAGTAGTCCTTTATTTCTTACCTTCATATAAAATAAACATATGGTCAGACATTTTGAAGTTTTGTTTCTGTCAAGCTAATATCTGAGTTGCTGTGGGCATAGAGAGTATGCAGAATACACTCCCCCTCATGCTTAGATTCTGGAAAAAAAAACAGGAAGCTAGATAGCTAGGCTTAAAATAAACCTGGATACCACTTTATGCATAAATGAAGGATTTGCTCTCAAAGAAACACTATCTCTGTAGAAAATGGGACAAGGCTGACCCTCTATAACAACTTGTTACTTATATACTCCTCTTGCAGAAATGAGAGCAATAAACAACACTCTCTTCAGTGTTAAGAACCTCAAATCAGCCTAATGACCTGGTACAACTGGAGGAAGAGTTAATTTTTCCAGAACAAAATTAAAATCCTAGAGAGATGCCACCTGTTTTGTTGGTGGCTAGGTATGCAAAATGCCCTGCAAAATTTGCTTAACATGAGAGTGCTTTGGGGGGGGGGTTGATTCATGGCCAAACATGCTGAAATTGCCAGAAGATAAACCTTGACAGAGAAGTAAATAAGGCTAGAGAATAATCACTCGAGCAAGTATTCAAGAAAAAGAAGTTATGTACTTACCATAACGTGCCATGTTTGTTGTCCTCTCTCGCCCTTCTTTCTTACTGGATGGGTTCGGAGCCGATACTCGGCTCCAACTCAGCCAATACACCAGCTTGAAGACTCTGACTTGGCTCTTATCTCAATAGCTATCCCGCAATGCATTGCAGTAACCCCCAGATCTTGTTTGCTGCTAGCCATAAACGGAATGTCTATTCCTATTTACATAACCTGAAAATATATATATATATATATATATATATATATATATATATATAGGTCTACGTGATAAGACAGACAAGTGAAAACACTGACAACAAGATCACCGACACCGGAAGACTGACAATGGAAATAATCGACAGGTGGAAATCCTGACATTGAAAACACCAACATGCGAAATAAGCGTGACTGTGTAAGTGTGCGATAGTGACAGACATTAGGGTTAGGGTGCGGGTAAGGTAAGTGTGTGATAGTGACAGACTTTTGGGTTAGGGTGTGGGTAAGGTAAGTGTGTGACAGTGATGGACCTTAGGGTTAGGGAGCGGGTAGGTAAGTGTGCGATAGTGACGGACCTTAGGGTTAGGGTTTGGGTTAAGGTTAATGCATATATAGTTGTATATGTAAAGTTTAGTATAGGTTTGTAAGGTTTTTGGTGTGCTTGTGTTGTGTGTGTGTGTGTTTTTTGGAACAGAGAATCTGTTTTGTTTTGTTGACTGTCGGGATTGTGCTTTGTTGGGCATGTAAACTTTGGTGTTTTTGAACTTTCGGTTTTGTGGTGTCGGTGATCTCATTGTCGGTATTTTCGCTTGTCGGTCTTATCAGGTAGATCCATCTATATATATATATATATATATATATATATATATATAGATATACATACATAAAATAGGAAAAACAAACAATTTCAGAGGAACCCTGTCAGTGGAAAGAAAGTAAAACTCTCATCTGAGTCCTCTAGAAGCCTTGGCTGAGGGAAGGAGGGACGGACATAAGAAGGAAGGGTGAGAGGGGACAACAAACATGGAATGTTATGGTAGTACATAACTTCTTTATGTTATGTTGTCCCTATCACCTTCTTTCTTACTGGATGGGACAGCATTCCTAGCACCATTTTCCTGGGTAACTCATGGGAGTACACCTTTGAGTACTGTGGACCCAAAAGAAGGTCTGTCCCTGGAGGCCAAATCCACCTTGTAATGAGTGATAAAAGTATGGGGCCTGGACCATGTAGCAGCTGCACAAATGCTCTCCATAGATAGTCTAGCATAGTAAGAACAAGACGTTGCTAGAGCTCTAGTTGATTGGCCTTTGATTTTGAAAGGTAGACTTCTATTGTTTAAGTATATATAAAGGTAATACAACTGGTAAGCCAATTTGAAAGTGTAACTTTTGAGACTGGTTTGCCTCGCTTTGCTTGAGAAAAGGAAACAAATGGCTGATCTGTTTTCCTGAAATATTTGGTTCTATGTAAATAAAATCTCAGTTGCCTATGTACGTCCAACTGATATAGTTTGTATTCTGCCTTGTTAGAATGATTAGGAAAGAAAACTGGAAGTTCAACAGACTGGTTGAGATTGGTTTGACAGCATGATAGAGCTTGTAACTCCGAGACTCTTCATGCAGATGTAATGGCCACTAATAAGATGGTCTTCCAAGAGAGAAGCTTTAGATTGCAAGAAGAAGCTGGCTCAAAGGGGGGTAAAGTTAGATAAGTAAGAACGAAATTTATGTCCCAAGGTGATAAAGGTTCTTTAATGGGAGGTCTCAACAAACAAGTTCCTTTTAAAAATGCTTTACACAGTCTGTGTGACATGAGATTAGGAGTGTATTCACTGATGTGATAATTGGAAATTGCAGCTAATTGGACTTTAATTGTAGCTGCAGCAGAGCCTTGCTGAAAAAGTTCCTCTAGGCATACTAAAATTAATCTAATAGAGGCATAGAAGGGATCTATATCTGTTGCTCTTGCCCAGTAAGAGAACCTCTTCCATTTGCTGGAATACAATTTCCTGGTGGAAGCCTTATGAGAAGAGACCAAAATATGTTTGACTGCTGGAGTAAAATTTTGAAGCCGGACTATGTTTGGAAGTGGAGCAGCCAAGCTGTCAAACTGAGGGTCTGGAGAGAAGGATGAAGCGCACATGACATATGAGTCAGAAGGTCTGGGACTAGGTCCAGAGCCCATGACTTCTCCTGAAGATGAGGACAGAGGAAGGGGCACCAAATCTGATGAGGCCAACATGGAACAATGTGAATGCCTGCTTCCTAAGACCTTGGCTTTCTGAATGATTTTGGGAATTAGCGGAAAGGGAGGCAAGACATAGAGTAGTCCCAAGGGCCACTTGTGGACGAGTGCGTCTCTCGGTGTCTCCCCCACTGGGGGGATTAGGGCAAAGTAGCTGCTGCATTTGGTATTCGGGGGGGTTTGCAAATAGATCACAGCAAGGCTGGCTCCAAGTTGGAAAATCTTGTCCGCTATGCTCTATTTCAGAGACCACTCATGAGGCATTAAAATCATCCTGCTGAGCTTGTTGGCTGTCATGTTGGATTGCGTGAGATATGCATTGTTACCAGAAAATGTTGGGAAGAGAATGTCCACTGCCATACTCTTAGCACCTCTCGACAAAGGGGGTATGAGTTGGTTCCTCCTTGCTTATGTACTAGACCACGGACATGTTGTCTGACTGTATTGCAATTATTCCTAGTGAGAGAGAGCCCTGAAGTTCTTTCAGTGCCAAAAGCACTGCTCTCATCTCTAGAACATTGATGTTCAACTGAACTCGTGTTCTTGCCATGTGCCTTGGACTGTTCTTCCCACATAATGCCCCCCATTATCTATCGGTTTCAAAGTCTTTGGAACCGATGAGCTAGATTTGTCTGCAGTGATTGTCTCCCACGGTTTCGAAGGTGGTGGAGCCGAGGAGATTGATTTTTCAGTCAATTTAGGCAATTTCTTTGGAGGCTCTGAATGAGCCGAGGAAGAGGAAGAAGAGGAATGTCTATTGGACTTGTCACTAGTAGCTGGAGAAGTTTGTAAAATTTCATCAAAAGAAGGCTTAATTAAACCTCGGAAAATCAGTTTGTTTTTCCTCTCATGTAACACTCGAGAGCTGAAAGAGTGACAAAAACTGCAGGATTCCTGCAAGTGAATAGCACCTAAGCAGTACACACACACACACACACACACACACACACACACACACACACACACACACACACACACACACACACACACACTGTGCCCATGAGTTATAGACATTTTTTGGGAGCATTGTTGGCACTTCTTGAACCCAGAAACTTTGGATTCTTTATCTCTTGACTCTTTAAACATGTTGAACTGCAATAAAAATATATACCAAAATAAGCTAAGATGAATACACAGCAAAAAACAGTACAGGGAACTAATACCTCTACTCTATCGGGTATCAAGTAGCTTGGCAATCAAGTATGCTACACGCTATAATAAACATATCCTACAAGGCTGTTAAAATTGGTGCTACAGTTGCAGGTTGAGAAAAGTCCACTTGTAACAGATATAATATTTTTTCAAAGAAACTGGAATGTTATTTTGCAATGAAACAATTGATTCATTTTAGAAATGGTACAGAAAAAAAATTTTCAAAGGAAAAATCAGAAGAAACACTGTCTTCAGAATAAGAATCAGCTGCCTGAAGAGGAAGCCTGAAATGTGGTTAACAATGTCTAAAAATGTTGGTAAAAGGGAAGTATCAAAAAGGTAGTGTTTTCCCAAAAAGGACACAGTGACAATCACATAACACACTTGCCCTAGCCTGCAAAAATAATATATAAAACTGTTTATAAAATGTAAAGCACACTTGTCAAAAGTAATTTAAACTGAAAAGGGTAAAATAAAGCACACTTTTCATTTGATAAGAAAGACTCTTGATAGTCCCAAAAACAGTAAACCTAGCTGAAAATTAAAAGTTATTAACAAAAGTAGTGTTCTTTTAATTAAAGTAAATCAAACATGGAAGGATTTTCCCCAAAGGGAACTTTTCTGACCAGGTATGGAGTCCTGCTAGCAGTCCATTTTCCTCTGAAGTCTGCAAAAGGATCTCTGTTTGGTGGCATGAAAACTCTGAAGGGTTTGGCAACCAGGCTGCTGATTTTCTCCCCTAGGTGGCTCGAGCCATCAATGGTCTGGGTGGATGGAAGGAGCCCTTAGGCTTCGTAGAGCTGTCTGTTTGACATTTCCTTGCAGGATAAAACCAATACAGCTTAGGCTACTGCAGCAGTGATCTAATGATGAATATACATGCATTTCATATTTTTTGCTATGTAAAATTACAGAGTTTGAATGGACTGACTGTTATCATTGTAAAGAAAAGAATGTATGGATAATGCTGATGTTTATTCTTTTTAGTAGCAAATAACGCTCTCCAGATATTTATACTGGTATAGTAACCTATTATTTAGAAAAGGTTCATGATTTTCAGGCTGTACGTAAGTAACAAAATATGTGTATAACCTTCCACTGTTGATGTTGGGTTCAAAGACTTACATATTTGGGTTTCATGTTTGTGCCTCTACTTAATCAGACACATCCAGTTCAGACAAATCTGTTGCATATTTGTAAAAAGCTGCAGTTCTTTAATATAACATAATTATTATATTTGTCAAATGAACTCAATAGATAAGAAGTTCTCCATAACTATATTTTTGAAATTAACAATTTTATAGGCACTCACAGAATTGATGGCAGCACTGGATTCCGTTTCAGAGAGGTCTATTTTAAAATGTTCTTCTGTTCTGCTGTCACATCTGCAATCACCTGAAAAAGAAAGAAGACTGTTGTGAAAAGCTGATGTGTAATCTGCTCATGGGGGCAACATCAGTGCAGCCTTATCACATGTGAAACCAGGTTCCTCCAGTGCACCAGCATATTAACAATGTAATTATACAACAGAAAGGAGGCAGTTATAGAAAGACAATGAAATGACAACCATGTTTGTAAATAGTTTGGTGCAAGTACATTATATATCAACCATATGCAAGTACAATATAATATCACTTGCAAAAGAAAGATCATTTACTAAAAAGACCGTAAGTATCAACTGCACCTCCCTGAAATTCACAAAATGTCCAAATGCATATGGCAAGCATCATGCCAATGTGATTAGTTGTCTAAATTTAGGGCAATCATGTCTTAACTCAGGAATATCATTGCTGGAGCCTTCCTGTGCCCTGAAAGAGTGCTCTTCAAACTATCTGGCGATATACAGAGCTCAGTATATTTTTCTGGAACTTCAGGGTTGTGTACTGGTAATTGCTGTTTGACTAATTTTATATCATTGCTGCCTGTGCACTTTTATTTTTGCTTCGCTGTATAGTTTTTCAGATCTCTGCTGAAGGTGTTTTTCCCCCTCTCCCTATTTCTCTGTGTCTTATGTTGGTATAACTGGTTTTACATCCTGTGTGTTATCTGACCATCTCAAGGATTACTTGCATAAAATTAGACACTCTTAGAAAACAAGTTTGCATATCATTGCAAGAGCCTTCCTGTGCCCTGAAAGAGTGCTCTTCAAACTATCTGGAGATATACAGAGCTGAGTATATTTTTCTGGCACTTCAGAGTTGTGTACTGGCAATTGTTGTTTGGCTAATGTTATATCATTGCTGGCTGACTTCAGAGTTGTGCACTGTTATTTTTGCTTCACTGTATAGTTTTTCGGATCTCTGCTGAAGGTGTTTTTCCCCCCTTCCCCTATTTCTCTGTGTCTTAAGTTGGTATAACTGATTTTACATACTGTGTGTTATCTGACCATCTCAAGGATTACTTGCATAAAATTAGTCCCTCTTAGTAAAACAGTCTGCATATCATTGCTGGAGCCTTCCTGTGCCCTGAAAGAGTGCTCTTCAAACTATCTGGAGATATACATAGCTGAGTATATTTTTCTGGCACTTCAGAATTGTGTACTGGTAATTTTTGTTTGCCGGCTGCCTTCAGAGTTGTGCACTGTTATTTTTGCTTCATTGTATAGTTTTTCAGATCTCTGCTGAAGGTGTTTTTCCCCCTTCCCCCTACTTCTCTGTGTCTTAATTTAGTATAACTGGTTTTACATCCTGTGTGTTATCTGACGATCTCAAGGATTACTTGCATAAAATTAGACCCTCTTAGTAAAAAAGTCTGCATATCATTGCTGGAGCCTTCCTGTGCCCTGAAAGAGTGCTCTTCAAACTATCTGGAGATATACAGAGCTGAGTATATTTTTCTGGCACTTCAGAGTTGTGTACTGGTAATTGTTGTTTGACTAATTTTATATCATTGCTGGCTGACTTCAGAGTTGTGCACTGTTATTTTTGCTTCACTGTATAGTTTTTCAGATCTCTGCTAAAGGTGTTTTCCCCCCTCCCCCTATTTCTCTGTGTATTAAGTTAGTATAACTGGTTTTACATTCTGTGTGTTATCTGACTATCTCAAGGATTACTTGCATAAAATTAGACCCTCTTAGTAAAAAAGTCTGAATATCATTGCTGGAGCCTTCCTGTGTCCCGAAAGAGTGCTCTTCAAACTATCTGGAGATATACAGAGCTAAGTATATTTTTCTGGCACTTCAGAGTTGTGTACTGGTAATTGTTGTTTGACTAATTTTATATCATTGCTGGCTGGCTTCAGAGGTGTGCACTGTTATTTTTGCTTCACTGCATAGTTTTTCACATCGCTGCTAAAGGTGTTTTTCCTCCCTTCCCCTATTTCTCTGTGTCTTAAGTTGGTATAACTGGTGTTACATCCTGTGTGTTATCTGACCATCTCAAGGATTATTTGCATAAAATTAGACCCTCTTAGTAAAAAACTCTGCATATCATTGCTGGAGCCTTCCTGTGTCCTGAAAGAGTGCTCTTCAAACTATCTGGAGATATATAGAGCTGAGTATATTTTTCTGGCACTTCAGAGTTGTGTACTGGTAATTGTTGTTTGACTAATTTTATATCATTGCTGGCTGACTTCAGAGTTGTGCACTGTTATTTTTGCTTCACTGTATAGTTTTTCAGATCTCTGCTGAAGGTGTTTTACCCCCTCCCCCTATTTCTATGTGTCTTAAGTTGGTATAACTGGTTTTACATCCTGTGTGTTATCTGACCATCTCAAGGATTACTTGCGTAAAATTAGACCCTCTTAGTAAAAAAGTCTGCATATCATTGCTGGAGCCTTCCTGTGTCCTGAAAGAGTGCTCTTCAAACAATCTGGAGATATACAGAGCTGAGTATATTTTTCTGGCACTTCAGAGTTGTGAACTGGTAATTGTTGTTTGACTAATTTTATATCATTGCTGGCTGACTTCAGAGTTGTGCACTGTTATTTTTGCTTCACTGTATAGTTTTTCAGATCTCTGCTGAAGGTGTTTTCCCCCCCTATTTCTCTGTGTCTTAAGTTGGTATAATTGGTTTTACATCCTGTGTGTTATCTGACCATCTCAAGGATGACTTGCATAAAATTAGACCCTCTCAGTAAAAAAGTCTGCATATCAATGCTAGAGCCTTCCTGTGTCCTGAAAGAGTGCTCTTCAAACTATCTGGAGATATATAGAGCTGAGTATATTTTTCTGGCACTTCAGAGTTGTGAACTGGTAATTGTTGTTTGACTAATTTTATATCATTGCTGGCTGACTTCAGAGTTGTGCACTGTTATTTTTGCTTCACTGTATAGTTTTTCAGATCTCTGCTGAAGGTGTTTTCCTCCCTTCCCCTATTTCTCTGTGTATTAAGTTGCTATAACTGGTTTTTCATCCTGTGTGTTATCTGACCATCTCAAGGATTACTTGCATAAAATTAGACCCTCTTAGTAAAAAATGTCTGCATACCATTGCTGGAGCCTTCCTTTGTCCTGAAAGAGTGCTCTTCAAATTATCTGGAGATATACAGAGCTGAGTATATTTTTCTGGCACTTCAGAGTTGTGTACTGGTAATTGTAGATTGACTAATTTTATATCATTGCTGGCTGACTTCAGAGTTGTGCACTGTTATTTTTGCTTCACTGTATAGTTTTTCAGATCTCTCCTGAAGGTGTTTTCCCCCCACCCCCTATTTATCTGTGTCTTAAGTTGGTATAACTGGTTTTACATCCTGTGTGTTATCTGGCCATCTCAAGAACTACTTGCATAAAATTAGACCCTCCTAGTAAAAAAGCCTGAATATCATTGCTGGAGCCTTCCTGTGTCCTGAAAGAGTGTTCTTCAAACTATCTGGAGATATACAGAGCTAAGTATATTTTTCTGGCACTTCAGAGTTGTGTCCTGGTAATTGTTTTTTGACTAGTTTTATATCATTGCTGGCTGACTTCAGAGTTGTGCACTGTTATTTTTGCTTCACTGTATAGTTTTTCAGATTTTTGCTGAAGGTGTTTCCACCCCTCCCCCTATTTCTCTGTGTCTTAAGTTAGTATAACTGGTCTTACATCCTGTGTGTTATCTAACCATCTCAAGGACTACTTGCATAAAATTAGACCCTCTTAGTAAAAATGGCTGCATATCATTGCTGGAGTCTTCCTGTGCCCTGAAAGAGTGCGCTCCAAACTATCTGGAGATATACAGAGCTGAGTATATTTTTCTGGCACATCAGAGTTGTGTACTGGTAATTGTTGTCTGACTAATTTTATATCATTGCTGGGTGACTTCAGAGTTGGGCACTGTTATTTGTGCTTCACTGTATATTATTTCAGATCTCTGCTGAAGGTGTTTTCCCCCATCCCCCTATTTCTCTTTGTCTTAAGTTGGTATAACTGGTTTTACATCCTGTGTGTTATCTGACCATCTCAAGGATTACTTGCATAAAAGAAGACCCTCTTAGTAAAAAAGTCTGCATATCATTGCTGGAACCTTCCTATGTCCTGAAAGAGTGCTCTTCAAACTATCTGGAGATATACAGAGCTGAGTATATTTTTCTGGCACTTCACAGTTGTGTATTGGTAATTTTTGTTTGACTAATTTTATATCATCGCTGGCTGACTTCAGAGTTGTGCACTGTTATTTTTGCTTCACTGTTTAGTTTTTCAGATCTCTCCTGAAGGTATTTTCCCCCTCCCCCTATTTCTCTGTGTCTTAAGTTGGTATAACTGGTTTTACATCCTGTGTGTTATCTGACCATCTCAAGGATTACTAATTTTATATCATCGCTGGCTGACTTCAGAGTTGTGCACTGTTATTTTTGCTTCACTATATAGTTTTTCAGATCTCTGCTGAAGGTATTTTCCCCCTCCCCCTATTTCTCTGTGTCTTAAGTTGGTATAACTGGTTTTACATCCTGTGTGTTATCTGACCATCTCAAGGATTACTAATTTTATATCATTGCTGGCTGACTTCAGAGTTGTGCACTGTTAGTTTTGATTCACTTTGTAGTTTTCAGATCTTTGCTGAAGGTAATTTCCCCCTCCCCCTATTTCTCTGTGTCTTAAGTTGTTATAACTGGTTTTACATCCTGTGTGCTATCTGACCATCTCAAAGATTACTTGCATAAATTTAGACCATCTTAGTAAAAAAGTCTGCATATCATTGCTGGAGCCTTCCTGGGTTCTGAAAGAGTGCTCTTCAAACTATCTGGGGATATACAGAGCTCAGTGTATTTTTCTGGCACTTTAGAGTTGTGTACTGGCAATTGTTTTTTGACTAATTTTATATCATTGCTGGCTGACTTCAAAGTTTTTCACTGTTATTTTTGCTTCACTGTATAGTTTTTCAGATCTCTGCTGAAGGTGTTTTTCCCCCCTCCCCGTATTTCTCTGTGTGTTAAGTTGGTATAACTGGTTATACATCCTGTGTGTTATCTGACCATCTCAAGGATTACTTGCGTAAAATTAGACCCCCTTAGTAAAACTGCCTGCATACCATCGCTGGAGCCTTATTGTGTCCTGAAAGAGTGCTATTCAAACTATCTGGAGATATACAGAGCTGGCTATATCTTTCTGGCACTTCAGAGTTGTGTACTGGTAATTGTTGTTTGACTAATTTTATATCACTGCTGGCTGACTTCAGAGTTGTGCACTGTTATTTATGCTTCACTGTATAGTTTTTCAGATCTCAGCTGAAGGTGTTTTCCCCCCTCCCCCTATTTCTATGTGTCTTAAGTTGGTATAACTGGTTTTACATCCTGTGTGTTATCTGACCATCTCAAGGATTACTTGCATAAAATTAGACCCTCTTAGTAAAAAAGTCTGCATATCATTGCTGGAGCCTTCCTGTGTCCTGAAAGAGTGTCCTTCAAACTATCTGGAGATATACAGAGCTGAGTATATTTTTCTGGCACTTCAGAGTTGTGTACTGGTAATTGTTGTTTGACTAATTTTATATCATTGCTGGCTGACTTCAGTATTGTGAACTGTTATTTTTGCTTCAATGTATAGTTTTTCAGATCTCTGCTGAAGGTGTTTCCCCCCCTACCCCTATTTATCTGTGTCTTAAGTTGGAATAACTGGTTTTATATCCTGTGTGTTATCTGAACATCTCAAGGATTACTTGCATAAAATTAGACACTCCTAGTAAAAAAGTCTGCATATCATTGCTGGAGCCTTCCTGTGTCCTGAAAGAGTGCCCTTCAAACTATCTGGAGATATACAGAGCTGAGTATATTTTTCTGGCACTTCAGAGTTGTGCACTGGTAATTGTTGTTTGACTAATTTTATATCATTGCTGGCTAACTTCAGTATTGTGCACTGTTATTTTTGCTTCAATGTATAGTTTTTCAGATCTCTGCTGAAGGTGTTTTCCCCCCTCCCCCTATTTCTCTGTGTCTTAAGTTGGTATAACTGGTTTTACATCCTGTGTGTTATCTGACCATCTCAAGGATTACTTGCATAAAATTAGACCCTCTTAGTAAAAAAGTCTGCATATCATTGCTGGAGCCTTCCTGTGTCCTGAAAGAGTGTTCTTCAAACTATTTGGAGATATACAGAGCTGAGTATATTTTTCTGGAACTTCAGAGTTGTGTACTGGTAATTGTTGTTTGACTAATTTTATATCATTGCTGGCTGAATTCAGAGTTGTGCACTGTTATTTTTGCTTTATTGTAAAGTTTTTCAGATCTATGCTGAAGGGGTGTTTCCCCCTCCCGCTATTTCTCTGTGTCTTATGTTGGTATAACTGGTTTTACATCCTGTGTGTTATCTGACCATCTCAAGGATTACTTGTGTAAAATTAGACCCTCTTAGTAAAAACGTCTGCATACCATGGCTGGAGCCTTCTTGTGTCCTGAAAGAGTGCTCTTCAAACTATCTGGAGATATACAGAGCTGAGTATATTTTTCTGGCACTTCAGAGTTGTGTACTGGCAATTGTTGTTTGATTAATTTTATATCATTGCTTGATGATTTCGGAGGTGTGCACTGTTATTTTTGCTTCACTGTATAGTTTTTCAGATCTCTGCTGAAGATGCCCCCCCCCCATTTCTCTGTGTCTTAAGTTGGTATAACTGGTTTTACATTCTGTGTGTTATCTGACCATGTCAAGGATTACTTGCATAAAATTAGACCCTCTTAGTAAAATCGTCTGCATACCGTTGCTGGAGCCTTCCTGTGTCCTGAAAGAGTGCTCTTCAAAATATCTGGAGATATACAGAGCTGGCTATATTTTTCTGGTACTTCAGAGTTGTGTACTGGTAATTGTATTTTGAAAAATTTTATATCACTGCTGTCTGACTTCAGAGTTGTGCACTGTTATTTTTGCTTCACTGTATAGTTTTTCAGATCTCTGCTGAAGGTGTCCCCCCCCTCCCCCTATTTCTCTGTGTCTTAAGTTGGTATAACTGCTTTTACATCTTGTGTGTTATCTGACCATCTCAAGGATTACTTGCATAAAATTAGACCCTCTTAGTAAAAAAGTCTGCATATCATTGCTGGAGCCTTCCTGTGTCCTGAAAGAGTGTCCTTCAAACTATCTGGAGATATACAGAGCTGAGTATATTTTTCTGGCACTCAGAGTTGTGTATTGGTAATTGTTGTTTGACTAATTTTATATAATTGCTGGCTGGCTTCAGAGTTGTGCACTGTTATTTTTGCTTCACTGTATAGTTTTTCAGATCTCTGCTGAAGGAGACCCCCACCTATTTCTCTGTCTTAAGATGGTATGACTGATTTTACATTATGTGTTTTATCTGACCATCTCAAGGATTACTTGCATAAAATTAGACCCTCTTAGTAAAAAAGTCTGCATATCATTGCTGGAGCCTTCCTGTGTCCTGAAAGAGTGCTCTTCAAACTATCTGAAGATATACAGAGCTGAATATATGTTTGTGGCACTTCAGAGTTGTGTACTGGTAATTGTTTGACTAATTTTATATAATTGCTGGCTGACTTCAGAGTTGTGCACTGTTATTTTGGCTTCTGCACTGTTCTTTTTGCTTCACTGTATAGTTTTTCAGATCTCTCCTGAAGGTGTTTTTCCCCCCTCCCCCTATTTCTGTGTGTCTTCAGCTGGTATAACTGGTTTTACATCCTGTGTGTTATCTGACCATCTCAAGGATTATTGCATAAAGTTAGACCCTCTTAGTAAAAAAGTCTGCATATTATTGCTGGAGCCTTCCTGTGTCCTGATAGAGTGCTCTTCAAACTATCTGGAGATATACAGAGCTGAGTATATTTTTCTGGCATTTCAGAGTTGTGTACTGGTAATTGTTGTTTGACTAATTTTATATCATTGCTGGCTGACGTCTGAATTGTGCACTGTTATTTTTGCTTCACTGTATAGTTTTTCAGATCTCTGCTGAAGGTGTTTCCCCCCACCCCCTATTTCTCTGTGTCTTAAGTTTGTATAACTGATTTTACATCCTGGATGTTATCTGACCATCTCAAGGATTACTTGCATAAAATTAGACCGTCTTAGTAAAAAGTCTGCATATCATTGCTTGAGCCTTCCTGTGTCCTGAAAGAGTGCTCTTCAAACTATCTGGAGATATACAGAGCTGAGTATATTTTTCTGGCACTTCAGAGTTGTGTACTGGTAATTGTTGTTTGACTAATTTTATATCATTGCTGGCTGACTTCAGAGTTGTGCACTGTTATTTTTGCTTCACTGTATAGTTTTTCAGATCTCTGCTGAAGGTGTCCTCCCCTAGTTCTCGTGTTTTAATTTGGTATAACTGGTTTTACATCTTGTGTGTTATCTGACCATCTCAAGGATTACTTGCATAAAATTAGACCCTCTTAGTAAAAAAGTCTGCATATCATTGCTGGAGCCTTCCTGTGTCCCGAAAGAGTGTTCTTCAAACTATCTGGAGATATACAGAGCTGAATATATTTTTTGGCACTTCAGAGTTGTGTACTCGTAATTGTTGCTTGACTAATTTTATATCATTGCTGGATGACGTCAGAGTTGTGCACTGTTATTTTTGCTTCACTGTATAGTTTTTCAGATCTCTGCTGAAGGTGCTCTCCCCACCTATTTCTCTGTGTCTTAAGTTGGTGTAACTGGTTTTACATCATGTGTGTTATCTGACCATCTCAAGGATTACTTGCATAAAATTAGACTCTCTTAGGAAAAAAGTCTGCATATCATTGCTGGAGCCTTCCTGTGTCCCGAAAGAGTGTTCTTCAAACTATCTGGAGATATACAGAGCTGAGTATATTTTTCTGGCACTTCAGAGTTGTGCACTGGTAATTGTTGTTTGTTTAATTTTATATCATTGCTGGCTGACTTCAGAGTTGTGCACTGTTATTTTTGCTTCACTGTATAGTTTTTCAGCTCTCTGCTGAAGGTGTTGGTTTTCCCATACACACCCTCCCTATTCCTGTGTTGTTGTTTAAATTTGGAGGTTTTTGCAGTTTCCCACCCCCACTGTAGATCTGATCTGGGACACTCCCCCCAGTCCATCTCTTTACCTCATTCTACCTAATAGACTCCTTCTGCATTGTTTTAGTAATTTTTAATTTAATTTAATTGCATTTTTTAAACTGTTTGGTCTAACATTGCTACATACTCAAGTGCGCTAGCTTGCACTGCATTTTAATTGTTTTGACTGCTGTTTTAGCTACTTTTCTGTATATATTAAAAAAATACATTTCCTGTAACTAGTGTAGTCCAGATTCAGATTTGCTTTATCCAGGACTATATGTAAGCCTCTGAGCCCCCCCAAGCTTTCTGTGGTGGAGGGAAGCCTTCTACCTTATCAGTGGGGGTGGTAAGCACTAGGTAACCTATCTACCACATAATGGGTGGTTCTGGCTCAGATACTGCAGTTATTGGCCATTTGGGCAGTTTTTCCATCTCTCTCAATTTTCTGATTTAAAAGCCCACATTCGCATTTGTTTCCCCCATTTCCTGTATCTAGTTTAGTCCAGATACAGATTCTTACTTTTAGCACTTGAATTTGCTTACTCGTGATCAGCATTTGTTCAGAACTTGTAAGCACTAAATAACCTTCTAATTACTACAGCACTCAACCTTCCTCATTACCTAGAGGAAAACAGTTTTGGTACTACTTTCCTCCCTTGCTTAGAGAAAAACAGCTCTTGTACTCACTTTCCTCACTTATCTAGAGGAAAATATATTTTTTTATTCAGGCATGTCCAAGGATCAGCTCCCAGTGTTCTCTCCTGTCTGTTTGATGAATCTGGGCATCTTGGGGCAATGTAGAAATTGCCTCATGTACACAGACAACGCTCTCCTCCTACCACCCAACACTACAACCTGTGAGAGATGCACTTATCTAGCCAAACTGGAGGTAAAGCTCTCTCCAATCAAGACTGAACTTGACAGTCAAGAGGAGAAGGTAAACACTTGCACCACACCCCACTCATCACATAGTCTCACTAAATCTATGTCACCAAAATCCACACATAGAAACACAAAAACATTCATGGAGGCTCTCAATAATAATCTGCTCAAGCAATAGAGACCACCAAAGCAGAAATTCAAGCAACCTCCACCCCCCAACACAACCCAAATGACACATAGCCCACAGACTCAGTGTGCCACTCAACCACAGCCAATAAGGCTAAACAACGTACCCAACACAGTAGTCATAGGCGACTCTATAGTCAGGCACACTGATGTCCCACTCACCAGGCTAAATAAGGAGAAGGTTACTGTCAGCTGCCTGTCGGGTGCCAGGATCTGCCACATAACCCACGCACTCAGGTCACTCCACAAGTACAAATAAAACTCTGTCATTGTCCATGTTGGTGTGAACGACCTGAGATGTACCTCCCTGGACTACATGAAAAGAGACATGGAAGAGCTCTCCGATCTTGTAGCCCAGGCAGGTATGACCCTATCCCTGAGCAGCATTCTGCCATCACTCAGAATGATGCCACAGTACAAGGACAAATGATTGACTTCAACAATTGGCTAAGCTTCTGGTGCCATTCTAAAGGGATCCAGTATCTGTCTGCCTGGGATGACATGGTCGACAGACCACGATGCTTTTCCAGAGATGGCCTGCACCTGTCACTCCTGGAATTCCGGATACTGGCTAAGGTTCTTGCCACCCCTATAGTGCCTTTTTTAGGCAAGGTTCAAATGACAAATTCACCACCATAACAGGAATAGGCAAGCAAAAACTGAGGGTGATGCTACTCAATGCTAGAAGTCTATATCTCAAAATGCACTCACTCGAGGCACTCTTTAAAATGGAGAACATCGATATGTGTGCAGTGACTGAGACCTGGTTCAAGGCTCCAGAAAGCACCCCTGCATTACCAGGCTATAACTCATACCACACTTTTCAGTCATGTAACCTGGACTGGAAAACCAAAGGTGGACGTGTGTCCATATTCATTAAGGATATCCACACCTCTAGGCTAGTTGCTGAGCATAATGCAGCCGAGGTTATCCAAGTGCAACTAACTCTGGGCAAAACTGCAATCCAAATTGTAGCTTGCTACAGATCACCCACTATGCCCCAGGATTCACACTCCTTTTTTCTTGATGTACTGGAAAATATTAGGGTTCAACCAAACACCCTAATAATGGGCGATTTCAACTACCCCACCATTAACTGCGAAAACTACTCATGTACCAACTCCTTCACTCAACGCTTTCTGGAATTCATAAACTTCAATGCCCTGGATCAAATTATCCACACCCCCACCAGGGGCAACAATATCCTAGATCTAGTCACTACCAATATGAGTGACCAGTGTTCCACACCTGAAGTCAATGCCTCATTGGTCCAATCCGACCATAAGCTAATTACCCTAGATATCCACATCCTGCCTCCACCCCCCAATTAAGGAAACCATGGTAAAAATTTCTCCAAAGCCAACTTCATGCTTCTTAAGACAGAAGTGGTGAACTTCATGATACCCATGCAGATGGACAATACAGTTACGACTACTGAATCCTACACAATTGCACTCTATAAGCACTTACATGAGTGCACAGATCATGCTATCCCAAACAGACCCAAGATGCTATCCTCCAAAAAAAGGAAGCCAATCTGGTGGTCCCCTGCCATAAACTAACTGTACTACAGAAGGAGGAAATGCTAGCAAAAGAGAGTAAAATCCCACGAGTGGAGGAGCTCCCTGGTCAGCCTCAGTAAGAAGCTGTGCTCCCTGATAAAATCCTCCAAAGCTAGTTACGAAAACAAAATTGCCACTGATTCCAAAGACAGCCACAAAGCATTCTATAGCTATGTCAAGAATCTCAATTGCAACACTTAGATCTGCTCTGAGTTACAGCACAATGGCACTAAATATACAGACCCAACTGATATTGCCAACATCCTGGCAGATAGGTTCAGTGCTAACTTTACCCCCCCTCTCACCCCTTAAAGAACCCATCTCTATACCAGAAGAATGCAAAGTTCCTGCAATCATGGCTGCACAGGTAAAAAACACACTCTCTAAAGCCAAAAACACAGCATCCATGGGACCAGACAACATCCCAGACTGTGTTCTACACGAACTACAGAACAAACTGGCACCCCACCTAAGTACCATGTTCAATCATAGCCTCACCTCAGGCTTTGTGCCTGCTGAATGGCGCAAAGCAACAGTTATCCCACTCCACAAGGGGGGAGCCACCACGGACCCCAGGAACTACCGCCCCATTAGCCTGACGAGCCTGGTCTGCAAGGCCATGGAACGTATCATCATGGAGCTTATAAACAAAGACATTGGTAATCTCCAAACTCTGGATCCCACCCAGTTCAGGTTTGTAAAAGGCAGATCATGTCTCCTAAACCTGATAGACTTTTTTGAAGCAGTCACCAAAGCCGTAGACAAGGGTAAGGTGGTTCACACAGCCTATCTAAATCTTGCCAAGGCTTTCAACACCATCCCCCACTCTGGAATTATAGATAAACTCTCTAAACTAGGTATAAATCCCTATGTCACAAGATGGGCTGCCAAGTGGCTCACTGACAGATACCACACTGTGAAAGTAGCAGACTCCAAATCCGACTTCAGACCAGTGATGAGTGGAGTACCACAGGGTTCAGTCCTGGGTCCTCCCTTGTTTGGTATCTACTTCTCTGAAGTACAGGCTAACACAGAAGGTCTTTGGCTAATGAAGTTTGCAGATGACTGCAAACTAGGAGCCATAATCGAAACTCCTAACAATGTGGACATCCTACAAAAGGGCCTCACTGAGACAGATGCCTGGTGTCAAAGCCATGGCCTCAAGCTCAATGCCAAAAAGTGCATCGTCATCCCCTTTGGTAAAAACTCTGTACCCATGAACTACAACATAGGCAGTAGTATACTTAACACCAAAAGTGTGATAAGAAACCTTGGGACACAGGTGGACAGGAGTTTTTCCTTTGATAATCACATCGCCAGAGTAGTCAGGAAATCCTTTTACATGGCACATCTCATCACAAAAGGTTTCTCATCCAGAAAAAAAAGAGGTCATTGTTCCCCTCTACTCGTCACTCATTAGACCGATTATAGAGTACAACGCCCCTTTTGGTATGTACCTCACAAGACATCTACAACAACTGGAAAGGCCGCAGAAGTACCTCACAAAAAGGATTACCAGCCTCAAACAGATGCCCTACGCAGACCTTCTCAAAATACTCCAGCTTTACTCCAACGCATATCCCCTACTCAGAGGTGATCTCTGCCTAACATACAAAGCTATGTCAAACCCAGAGCTGTTGCACATGCTCCACTTAAAGAAATCCCAATCCCTCTGAGCTACACGCTCTAGGGACCTAAACCTTGTCACCACAATAAACAGAACATGCCAGAGGGATAGATTCCTGTCCCAGAGACTTCCCATACCCTGGAATAAACTACCTATCTATATCAAACAAAGCTTCTCATTAGCACTCTTCAAGAAAAATCTTGATGATTGGATGGGAAATAGGAAATTCGCCCCGGGGATCACCTCTGTGGCTCTGCTCGACAGTGGCACAGGAAAATAATTTTCTTGGGTGGCAAAAGCCAGGGTAACTTTTTGGCTGGGCTTGTATAGGCCCCAGGGCCGATAGCCTAGCACCTACCTATGAACCTATAAGATTTGTACAGACTATGACCTACTACTGAGCAGAGATAACTAGTCAGATGCAAGACCAGCAACAAAAAAACACAAAACTGAAAACAATTCATTTAACCTCCCCCCCACACACACATATACACACACACACACATATACACACACACACACACACACACACACACACACACAAACAAGAAAGCAAGCATCATGTCAATGTGATTAGTTGTCAAATTTTAGAGTAATTGTGTCTTAACTCTGGAAGATTTTTACAGACTACTGAGCAGAGATTACTAGTCAGATGCAAGATCAGCGACAAAAAATACACAAAACTGAAAACAATTCATTTAACCACACACACACACACACACACACACACACACACACACACACACACACACACACACACACACACAAACAAGAAGTATTCGAAAAGGTTAGTAACACAGACAAGCAATAGAAAATGATGACACTGAAAAAAATATTTGCATTTCTATCATTTATAAAACAAATCAGTGGCATGGCACACACACAAACAGGGGTGATAAGACAACAGCTAAGTCAAGATAAAGTAAAATCCTTGTTTTGAAGACATTTGACCAATCAGAAATTTTAGAAAATACATCTAAAGAATACATTAATAGAATTTTATGTGAAATCAGATCTAGCAAGCAAAGCTTTGAAAGGCAAAAAAAAGGCAAAGTAGCTGGAAATTAAAATGGGTATTTCAGATAGGAAAACATATCTGCAACCAAACAGGGCAGAGGTGCTGCCTCTAAAAAGAATGCCAGCAAAACCTTACCTTCAGTAACCATACTGTTCTAACTCCTCATCTTTAAAAGTTTTACAATTTTTAAAGTTCTTAAAGGGGACTAAAATCCTATAGATATGTATTAGAATATACAGGAAAAAGCAAAAATATCTACATTTTGATGCCTTATTAAAGAAAAGTAGAATAGAGTGAAATAAATAAAAATTACCAGCATTACAACAGCACTGAAAACTGCTCTTTCAAGACTACACTAGTACTCATACTGACAAGTGGAAATTTGGTCAATGCACTGGGGAATTTCTCCTACTCTTGGTAGTAGGGGAAGCATTTATCTGTGACACAACAGACTTCCTGTTCCAGGCATGGAGGTGCCCCGGAGAAACAGGGAGAAAACATGGCTGATTCAGCTTGTGTTTAAATTGGAATGCAAGTTGCTGAAAATGTAGTCAAAATGGAAGAATCGCTACCGGACTTTTTTTCTGATGATGTTTGCTGATACTTTTGATATTTCTGCTGAATAGTTGCATACTTGAGCTGTTTGGTTAGCTTTTGCATACCCTACATCAACTTTATTACAAGCTGAGATAAGTACAAACTTGCAGTGTTATAAGATAGTACTGAATTTTATTTTTTCTGTTTATTGTTTCATTGAATATTGTGTTAAAAATAGTGCTGCATTTATCTGCTTGTTTACTGAAAATTGTGAGCTCTCTCTCTCTGTTCTCTCTCTGTCTGCAGTTAGTTTATTCTTCTGACTTCATTGTTATTCAGTGTAGAAGTCTTAGCTTAGAGGGATTCTCTGTGCCTTAAAGTCTTTGTTCCTTATCTCTGAAATTATTTCTGCTGAATAGTTGTATACTTGAGCTGTTTGGTTAGCTTCTGCATACCCTACATCAGCTTTATTACAAACTGAGATAAGTACAAACTAGCAGTGTTATAAGATAGTACTGAATTTTATTTTTCTGTTTATTGTTTCATTGAATATTGTGTTAAAAATAGTACTGCATTTATCTGCTTATTTATTTGTTTACTTAAAATTGTGAGCTCTCTGTCTGCAGTTAGTTTTCCTCACCCTCACTGTTCTTGTTGTGGTATTAACCTTGGTGGCTTTGGAACTGACTGGCCCTCCTGTAAATTTGTGTTTGAATACTCCTCCTGAGCCCGTCTCATTTGCTCACTCAACTGAGTACAGTGAGATCATATTTTGATTTCAGACACTCCTACAATTCCCATCTGTTAAGCCCTATCCCATCTCTATCCTAGTCTAGTCTCATTAGCTCATCCTGCCAAATATAGAGAGAACATTTGAGTAGGCATACCCACTTAGGCCCTGAACTTGTCTGATTGAAGACTGCTGGAACAGGGCTCAGTTCTGAGGTTTTTTACCGGTTAATTGGGTAATTTGTTCAAATCAGTTTACTTGTTTTCTATTGTTATATTAAAAAGTGCATTTTATCTGATTTTACTGTATTTGTGTTTCTTTCTGCTTTATTACCTTATTTTGCTTTTGCCTCTTCTTAAAAGTACTCAATTGTGTTTATTCTGCTGCATTTATTACTGCTTGGTAGTAGCCTGATTAAATTGTAACTGTTATTCTAAGTATTTTGGTTATTGCACTTGGGCTTCAGACCAGTTGTTTTACATTAAGAAGGTTTGTGGTCTGCACTGTTGTGGCAGGGCAGGTAGCTTACATCCTTCTAAGTTGGGAATTGCTTATTGAAGGCTCCGTGTCTGTTATTCTAAAAGTGTATTAGTTCTGGTTTAAGTACTTGGGCTTCAGGCCAGTTATTTTACATTAGGAAGGTTTGTGGTCTGCACTCTTGTGGGAGGAGAGGCTAGATTCTAACCTTCTGAGCTGGGAATTTCTGGTTAAAGGCTTACTGTGCCTGCTCATTTGAACTGTTTTTTCTGATATTGGTGCGCCTTGTCTGCTGTAGCATAGACTAGATTCAGGCCTGCTGAATCTAGCTTTGTTTGTATAACTTGAGCACTAATCCAGGCCATCTTTTTTGGAGAAGGTTCCCCTGCACCCTAGTGGCAGGAGTGTGCGGTTAGAACTTGTCAGATTGAAGACTGCTGGAACAGGGCTCAGTTATGAGTCTTTTTACTGGTTTATTTGGTTTGTTTGTGTCTTTCGGCTTTTCCCGGTTGGGGGTCGCCACAGCGGAACTCCGGTCCGCTAATGATTGGTAGCTGATTTTTACGTGGCGAGTTACCAGCCCTGACGCACAACCTTCAATGAAGGTATGCCCATTCACACATATATCCACGCAGAAGAAGCTCTAGCTGAGAATCAAACCGGACAGCGTCTTACTGTGAGGTGACAATGCTACCACAGCACCACCACCGCGGGGACTTACTGGTTAATTTGGTAATTTGTTTAAATCAATTTGCTCATTTTCTATTGTTATATAAAAAAAAAAGAATAAATTGCACTTTATTCATCTGCTTTTACTGTAATTGTGTTTCTTCCCACTTTATTACCTTATTTTGCTTGTGTTTTTTCTTAAAAATACTCAATTGTATTATTCTGCTGCAGTTATTACTGCTTGGTAGTAGCCTGATAAAATTGTAACTGTTATTCTAAGCCTTTTGATTTAAGCACTTGCGCTTCAAACCAGTTGTTTTACATTAAGAAGGTTTGTGGACTGCATTGTTGAGGTAGGACAGGTAGCTTACATCCTTCTAAGTTGGAATTGATGATTGAAGGCTCAGTGTCTGTTATTCTAAAAGTGCATTAGTTCTGGTTTAAGCATTTGGGCTTCAGGCCAGTTATTTTATATTAAGAAGGTTCCTACTCTGCACTCTTGTGAGAGGAGAGGCTAGATTCTGCCCTTCTGAGCTGGGAATGTCTGGTAAAAGGCTTATTGTGCCTGCTTATTTGATCTGTTTCTTTCTGAAATTTGTGCGCCTTGTTTGCTGTAGCCCAGAAGTTAGTAGTTTACTGGCCATTTTGGGCTAATTTCTATCTCTTTCATTTCCCTGCTATAAAAACCGCATTTGTGCGGTTTTGCACGCTGGGCAGTGCCAGTCAGCTAGGGTTACACTATTCCTGGCTCCACGAAGTCTACTCTTCAATTTTTCCCTTGGAACTAGAAAAACTTTCAACTTAAGCTCTCAAACCATTCATTTCACAGCCCAGCACTTGCTCAAAACTCATAGCAAGCACTAATTAACCCTAGCACTATGCCCCCTATATTGTCCAGAAGGACAAGGCTCTCTATTCCTCCCTACCAGCTAATCAGTAAAACAGCTCACTTTACTTATTCAGGCATGTCCAAAGGGCAGTTTCAGGTGTACTCTCCAGCCCAACTGGTGAATCTGGGAATTTTGAGGCAATGTTACAACTGCCTCATGTACACAGACAACCCTCTCCTCCTACCACCAAATACTAATATATGTGAGAGATGCAATTATACAGCCAAACTGCAGGCAAAGCTCTCTCAACCCAAGACTGGAACTGACAGTCAAGAGGAGAAGGAAAATACTTGCACCACACCACCAGTCTCACATAGACCTACTACACCAACACCGGCAAATAACACTCATAACTACACGAAAACATACTCGGAGGCTCTAAATAAAAATCTGCAAAAGCAACAGAGACCTCCAAAGCAGACCCAAGCAACCTCCACACCTCATCACAAACCATGAAACACATACTTCACATAAACAGTGTGCCACACAATCACAGCCCTTAAGGAAAAATAATATACCCAACACACTAGTAGTAGGCGACTCTATAGTCAGACACACTGATGTCCCACTAACTAGGCTGGACAAGGAGAAGATTACAGTTAGCTGCCTGTCGGGCGCCAGGATCTGCCACATAACACAAGCACTCATGACACTCCAGAACAAGTACAAATATGACTGTCATTGTCCATGTTGGTGTGAATGACCTGAGAAGCACCTCCCTGGACTACATGAAAAGAGACATGGAAGAGCTCTCTGATCATGTAGCCCAGGCCGGTATGACCCTGACCCTGAGTAGCATCTTGACCTCACCAAGAATGATGCCACAGTATAAAGAAAAAATTATCAATTTCAACAACTGGCTAAGTTTCTGGTGTCATTCAAAGGGGATCCAGTATCTGTCCACCTAGAATGACATGCTCGATAAGCCACGTTGCTTCGCAAGAGATGGATTGCACCTGTCACCCTTAGGCTTTCAAATACTGGCCAAGGCTTTTGCCGCCCCCATAGTGCCTTTTTTAGGCAAGGCTCAAAAGACAAACCCACCACCGTAAATAGCACAAGTAACCAAAAACTGAGGGTAATGCTACTCAATGCCAGAAGTCTAAACCTCAAAATCCATGCACTCGAGGCACTCCTCAGTATGAAGAACATTGATATCTGCGGAGTAACAGAAATCTGGTTTAAGGCACCTGAAAGCACCCCAGTCCTACCAGGCTATAACTCATGCCATACTTTTCGGCCACAGAACCCGGACCAAAACACAAAAGATGGGGGTGTATCCATATTCATCAAGGATACCCACACCTCCAGGTTAGTGGCACAGCACAATGCCTCAGAGATCATCCATGTGCAACTAACAACAGGCAAAACTGCAATTCAAATTGTAGCTTGCTACAGATCACCCACCATGACCCAGGACCCCCACTCCGCATTTCTGGAGTCACTGGAAAATATGAAGGCCTTAACAAACACCCTAATATTGGGTGATTTCAATTACCCAAACATTAACTGGGAGAACTACTCAAGTACTAACTCCCTTGCCCAACGCTTCCTAGAATTTTTAAACTTGAACGCCCTGGATGAACTGGTTAACACCCCCACCAGAGGTGACAACATATTGGACCTGGTCATCACCAACATGGGCGACCAGTGTTCTACACCAGAGGTCAAACCCTCACTGGTTAGATCAGACCATAGACTAATCACTCTGGATATCCACATTCCGCCCCCACCCCCAATCAAGGAAACCACCATGAAAAACTTTTCAAGAGCAAACTTCACGTTACTTAAGACCGAGGTGGAACGGTTCACAACCCCAATGCTAAAGGACAATGCTGTCCAAGCTGCTCAATCCCTTACAAAGGCATGCTATGAGCACCTACAAGAATGCATGGATCATGCTATCCCAAGCAAAACCAAGACTCACTCCTCCAAGAAAAGGAAACCAGTCTGGTGGACCCCTGCCATAAACATGCTATACAATAGAAGGAGGAAACTAGTGCAGAAAAGAGTAAAATACCAAGAAGG
The DNA here is from genome assembly GCF_019279795.1 of Protopterus annectens. Classification (NCBI taxonomy): domain Eukaryota; kingdom Metazoa; phylum Chordata; order Ceratodontiformes; family Protopteridae; genus Protopterus; species Protopterus annectens. The sequence goes on along the minus strand of NC_056744.1, from coordinate 1,490,228,582 downwards.
AAAGACATCCCTGATCAGTATCAGCAAGAAACTACGATCCCTCATAAAATCATCCAAGGCTAGCTTTGAAAGAAGAATTGCCAAGGACTCCAAAGATAACCACAAAGCGTTCTTTAGCTATGTTAAAAACCTAAGTGGAAACTCTCAGATCTGCTCTGAGTTAGTGCAGAATGGTACAAAATACACTGAACTGACTGATATTGCCACCATTCTGGCAGACAGGTTTAGTGCAAACTTCACCCGCCTCTCACCCCCCAAAGGGCCCATAACCATACCAGAAGAATGTAGAGCCCCAGCAATCACTGACACACAGGTTAAAAAACAGCCCTATCCAAAGCCAAAAATACAGCTTCAATGGAGCCAGATGGTGTCCCAGGCTGTGTCTTACACAAGCTCCAAAATGAACTAACCCCTCACCTAAACACACTGTTCAAACTCAGCCTCTCTACAAGCTATGTACCCATAGAGTGGCACACAGCAACAGTTATCCCGCTCCACAAAGGTGGAGCCACAATGGACCCCGGGGACTATCGCAAGGCTATAGAGCACATCATCATGGAATTCATTAACAAAGACTTTGGGAACCTTCAAACATTGGACCCTACCCAGTTTGGCTTTGTTAAGGGTAAATCATGCCTCCTAAACCTGGTAGACTTCTTTGAGACAGTTACCAAGGCTTCAGATGAGGAGAAGGAGGTCCACACAGCCGACCTAGACCTCGCAAAGGCTTTCCACACCATTCCCCATTCTGGTATTATAGACAAGCTCACCAGCCTGAACATAAACCCCTATGTCACGAGATGGGTTGCCAGTTGGCTCACAGATAGAAACCACACAGTAAGAGTTGCAGGCTCTAGGTCTGATTCTAAACCAGTTACAAGTGGCGTCCCCCAGGGCTCAGTCCTGGGACCCTTCCTGTTTGGTATATATTTCTCAGAGGTACAGACAAGCACAGGAGGACTATGGCTGACCAAGTTCACAGACGACTGCAAACTGGGGGCCATAACTGACTATCCAGCTGATACAGACATCCTCCAGAAGGGTCTCACCGAGACGGATACCTGGTGTCAAAATCATGGCCTCAAAGTAAATGCCAAAAAGTGCATAGTCATCCCCTTTGGAAAAAACAAGGTACCCACAAACTACCACATACGTGGTAATCCCCTAAATACAGAAAATGTAATAAGGGATCTGGGGACCCAAGTAGATAGTAATCTCTCCTTTGATAATCATATTGCCAAGGTGGTTAGAAAATCCTTGTGTGTGGCCCACCTAATCACAAAAGGGTTCGCATCTAGAACAAAAGAGGTTATTGTGCCCCTCTACTTATCACTCATCAGACCCATCATAGAGTACAATGCCCCATTTGGGATGTACCTTACAAACCCCTACAACAGCTGGAAAGACCACAGAAGTACCTCACCAAGAGGATTACTGGCCTCAAACAGATGCTCTATGCAGCACGACTGAAGAAACTCCAGCTGTACTCAGTTGCATACCACTTACTCAGAGGTGAGCTCTACCTGACATACAAGGCCATGTCCAACCCAGAATTGATGGACATGCTCCACCTAAAGAAAAACAAATCTCCAAGAGCCACATGCTCAAGGGATCTAAACCTCACCACAATGATAAATAGGACATGCTGGAGGGATAGATTCCTGTCCCAGAGACTCCCCAAGCTTTAGAACAGGATTCCAATCTACATTAGGCAGAGCCCCTCACTAACACTCTTCAAGAGAAACCTTGACAATTGGATGGGAAACAGAAAATTTACCCCGGGAATCACTACAGTGGCTCTGCTGGACAGAGGCACAGGGAACTAATGGCTCTGCTGGACAGAGGTACAGGGAACTAATCTAAGGGGGTGGCAAAAGCCAACACATTCTGGATAGGCTTACAGATGCCCTCAGGAAGATAGCCTAGTACTTACCTATGAACCTTATGTGGGTGCAGAAAAACAGTGACATTGGAGAAAAAGGTGACTGTAAAGGAGAAGGAGATTGTAGCTGAAACAGAGATAGATTCAGAAGAAAACTTTCAGAGGAGATTGTTTGAAGGAGAGACAGTTACAACTGAAAAATGCATAATTACAACCCTGCAAATTGGGGGGGGGGGTTTGTGGGATAATTATTTGGAAGAAATGGTAAACCAAAGTGAGCCAGAAAATGGAGCAGCAACTTCATGGTGCGACATGATGGAAAAAATAGAAGAAGAAGAAAATGAGAAGAAGACTGTGCCAGAAAAAGTTCCAGAAACAAAAACCTATGCACAAACTGTTGAAGAAGGAACAAAGAAGAAAGAGGAAATAAAAGAAACAAAAAAGAAGTATACAGTATGGACAGCTTTGAGGTTTGGGACTCTGTCACAGCACTTCTGGGGGACAAAGCAAAAGAGGTAAGAGTATTTATTTTAATTAATAAAGAGATTTTTTGAGACTTGATATGCATATGAACAAAATAAAAATATCTGTCCATGGTCAGAATGTAAGCTTTTTATAGACAAAGAAAAAAAGAATAATGATCCAATTTAGAACTGAAGTTGAAGCAAAAGAACTGAAAGAACATTAACTATATGTAAATAAGTAATAAATACTACAAAAATGTATGATGAAAGAGGACTATGGACTGGGGGATGGGAATGTGGAATAATAGTGAAAATGGAAAATGATAATGTTATGCATGTACTTAATATTATTAATTTTCATTGTAATATGGGTCTTGTGAAATACAGGGGTCAACCAAAGACTTGCTATTTTTGTGGAAAAAATTATCATTTAATCAATGAATGTAATAACAAAAATATGTTATTTATGTGGTAAAACAGGGAATAATGCAAAAAATGTGATTTAACGTGCAAAACATGTGACAATACTGGTCATTCATGGCTAGAATGTGAAATGAATGTGCATGAAAATGAAAATGAAGTTATAGAGGAAAAAGAGATTAAAGAATGTGTTATACAAAAATGTACAAAACATGTGACTGATAAAGAGGTTGTACATGAAGTTAAAGAAAGTAACAAGGAAAAAGAAACAGAGGAGACAAGTGATGAAGCTGACTGGTGTACAGTAAAAAATAAAAAATAATTCAATAGGGAAAAGAGATGAAAAGAAAAAAATCAAACATATAATGCTTAGAGAAAGTAAGAAAGGAAAGGGATAAACATTTTATTACACTAACTTTTCTTAAAAGCTGAAAATATTAGCTTCAAATGTGAACACTATGAAAAATCTTATGAGGAGAATAGGTATATTACAATGGTGTGCTGCAGTAGATGAACATATTATTGTCTTAGAATATGTCAGATTATTAACAGAGGAAAAAAGAACACAAACTGAAAAATTTGGGAATGGTGTGGTAGTTTAGAACTCAGAGATATGTATATTATGTCAAGAAAGCATTCATATATTAGAAGTAACCACAGTGGAACTAGGACAAATTATGGTATTAGACCTGAGATGGAAAAATATGTGTACAGAATTGTTCTATACATATGTAACAAAAAGAGAAATATTTACAAATGCTCTTGAATATGTTTGTGTAAATATGGACATTTTAGTGGTGTGTTATTTTAATTGCGATTTAAGAAAAAATAAGAGCAAATCTGATGTTAAAATGGTTAAAGAAATTATGAGAATTGGAAAGTTAAGTGTATGGGAGAATAACCATTGGACCTACAAAAGTAATGACATTAGGACAGAAACTGATTATTTTTTACTATCTGGTGGTTTAAAAGTAAAAAAAGGAGTTAAGTATGCTGGATTTTCAGATCATGTGGCTATATGGGTTAAAGTACAGGAAAAAGAAGAATATATAAGAATAGGAAAAGGAATATAGTTAATTAATGAAAAGGAATTAGATTTAGAAGAGAAAAATGTATGGAATTATGGCAAAATCATATGAATTTGAGAGAGTTTTATGAGAATTGGACTGTTTGGTGGCTTAATTTTAAGGAGAAATAAAACATTTTAGAATGTATAAGGAAGAAAAGAAGAAAAGAAAAAGAGTGCTAAAACATATTAAGTCAAGGAACATTCAGAGACTTATTAGAGAAGAAATATATAAAATGAATCAAATTAAAATTAACTTGTTATATAAACAAAAATATTGTTTACAAGGAAAGAAGAGATAGCACCATAGTTGAGTAAAATAATAAAAGAAAGAAAAATATAAGATAATTAAAAAATAAGAAAGGTAAGCAATTGAGACAGCAAAAAGGAATATATTAAATAATTAAAGAATATGTATTGGAATTATTTGTTAAAAGAGAAGAAAACATAGAACAATTTTATAAAAGTGAAAAATTAAATAATGAAGTTAATGACTATTTAGTACAAAAATAACAATGAAAGAATTGAATGAAATTCTAAAATATATTAACAAATTCTGCAAGAGGGCTGGATGGAATTCAATATGGTATGTATAAAGAAATGAAGGAGGGCAAAAAATATTTTTATAGAAGTTATGAATGAATGGTTAGAAACTGGAATTAAAGAGAAAGAGATATACAGAGAAGTTATAAGATTCATATTTAAAAAAGAAAATAAATAGGAGATGAAAAGTGGAGATCTATATCATTCAATAATATGGATTATACAATTTTTGTGAGAATAATAAAAAAAGTTTGCAAAAAATGGACAGTATATATGACCAAAATGTATTTGGAAGAAACGGAAGTCAAGAATTATTATGGATAATAAGAGAAATAATTGATGACATCATAACTAAAACTGTAGAAGAAGGTTCTGACAGGGAATACAAGTAAAGTCTATGATAATATTCAATATAAATCATTATGGGGAATTTTGTAGGCATGGAATATTAGCAAAAAATATTACAAGCATTAAAATCTGTTTATAAAAAGAACTATGTGAAACTAAATGTAAATGGCTGGATTGGGGAATAAATAAAAATAGACCGTGGAATAAAGCAGGGCTGCCCAGCTAGTAGTATAATTTTCTCATTAGTTAAGAATGTAATAGTGAGGGACATTAATAAAACGTCAAGTAGTGGTGGATACAAAATGATGAAAGAAGCACATTTGCCAATAACATAATTATGTGGATGATAATATATTAATTGTTAAAAATAAAGTATGGATGGAAGAAGTAAATGAATAATTAAGTATAAATTTAAAAAATTGACAAGTAAAAAGAAAGAGAAAAATAAGTGATTTAATTTTGAAGGTATGATAGGAGGTACTGAGTTCAATGAAAAACAAATAGATATATTAAAAATAATATTTAGATGGAATGAATACAGACAACAGCAATGGAATAATATACTCAAAGAAGAAAAGGATATGACTATTTTTTTGGAAATCATATAGATTTTTATATAAAAAAAAACACTTGTTGAGCACCATGGTAATAGGAAAATTGTTTATGTTGCTAACGTCTATATGATTCCTATTAAATATGAAAATGAATTAATGATGGTTGCATTTTCTTTTATATGCAGCTCTAGATTGAATCCAGTCCAGAGAGGGATTCTATATATGAAAGAAAAACAAGGAAGTTTGGGTTTAATACATCCAATAGTGCATGCAACATCTTTAATTTTATATAAGGTATTAAAAGGAATTATAAAGGAAAATAAAAACTTGATAGAAATGATACTATATGATAAATACAAAGTGTGGGAAGGAATGTAAGTTAAAAAAGAATTAAAAGCATTGTGAATGAAGAAATGAAAGATTACCAAAACAAAATTGTATTATGGAAAATAAAGAATATATGTGAGAAAAATAGTAAAGGATGGCATTTAAATATTATAAAAGCATTTTATTACATTCAGCCATGCAAAGATTTAGAAATAGATAAGAAAAAAAGCCATAATGATGAGATATAATAACTATAAAAGATTAAAGAATGTACTGATTTCTTATGGAGATTGTCTATTAGAAAATTGCTGGTTAAAGCAAATATGCCATGCAAGAAAAAACAAGACAGAATATGTAATAAATGTGGATACTTTGAGACTACTGAGCATGAGTTTTTGAAATGTGAAAGAGTTAATAATTTGTGGAGAGAAATATGTAAACATAATAAAGTGAAAAGCTTGTTAAAATTTGAGCAAATAAATATGGCATAATAAAATTTGGTTATTATGATGCATGAAAACAGGAAGAAGTGAAGAAAATGGCCAGAGTAATATTTTATGTTTCATGGAAAATATGGAACGAGAGACTAAATGAAATTAAATACAATGGAAAATTAACTCTGACAAAGTTTCTAGAGAAAATAATATTTTGGTTGTGGATAAAAGAGTGGGGGATGCTTAAACTGAAGTTTTTAATGTATGGAGATTTGTAAATATATGTAAACAATGTAAATATGTAAATGATATGTAATGTATATATCAATAAAAAACCCTACTCATCATTGTTGTGAGTGGGAACCAATTTGGAGGAATACTTCCTGTTTACATTCCAGGCACAGAGACAGCCCAGAGAAACAGAGAGGCAGCATCCTTCTCAAGTGTACTTTATTATGAGGAAATTGTGGAACATCGTGAAGAAAATACAAAAAGATTGTAGAGAAAATCATAAAGAATAGTGTTGAGATGGGAAAGAAAACATATTTATAGAAAGTAAAGGAAGGCAAAGTGGGGTAACAGAAAAGGCAGAAAAAAATGAAAAACAGAAGTACTTGGTAAGGGTACAAGGTGAAGAAGATAAAGAAATGTATAGGTATGAAGTGTGGGACAATTTAATAGCTCTTTTGGGTGTAAAAGCAGATGAGGTAAGAGCATTTATTCTTATTAACAAAGAGACAGTTTGTGACATTATATTTGAGACTATTTTTTTCAATAGAAAATTTTCTTGTAAACTATGAAAAAAAGGAAAGATCTTAACCCATGTAATCTTTATGCAATTAAAACATTTAACAAGGGGAAAAAAGGATGATTCTTGTTCAGTTTCTAGCAAAATTGAAACTGAGCCTTTGAAAGGACATTTGAAAGCTTTATATAAATAAGTACTGGATAATGCAAACGTTTATGACAAAAGGAGTTTATGGACTGGTGCCTGGGATTATAATATTGTGTTAAAGATAGAAGGAAAAACAATCATACATATACCAAGCACGATAAATGTGGAGGAGGGAAGAGGAGTGCTGTAAAATAGGGAGACAACCCAAAACATTTTTTTGAAAAGAAGGACATTTGATAAGTAACTCTGTCAAAAGAAAATGTTATATTTGTGAGGAAATGGGGACATGATAAAAAAATTGAAATGAAAAGCTATAAATATTAACAAATTGGACATTTATGGAAGGGCTGCAAATATGAAAGTAAATGTAAAGAAAAAACAAGAGAAGAAAGTGAACAAAGATAAGACATTTTAGAAGTAATAGAAACTGAAGATAAAACAGATGCAAAAATAATAAAGAGGGTACAGAAAGAGATTCTGAAATAGGTGATGAAGAAGATGTAAACTGTGAGGTAGTTAAAGAGAAAAATATTGGTAAAAGTGTGTAAGACAGAAAAAGAAAATTTAAAGGGATAAGTACAAACAAAAAAAGAAAGGAAATAGACGAAAGAATACATACAGCTAAAGATTGGAGCTTGGCATAATGGTTAAGGTTTTTGACTCACAAGCATAAGGTACAATTTTTTATTCCTGCCTTTGGAATGGAAATTGTTTAAGCTTAGAATTACCTGTTAAGAAAAGCAAGCCTAGTAAATTAACTATGAACTTATAAAACCATTAATTTAAAGAAAAGGAAAAGTGAACATTTTAGAGTGTTTTCTGTAAATGTAAATAGTAATAAGAATATAATAAAAAAACAGAAACTTTGCAGTGGTGTGATACATGTGATCTAGATGTAATTATTTTAGAAGACACAAGATTTGTAACAAATGAACAAATATTATAAACAGAGGAACTATGGGGAGGAAAGATCATTTGGAATTTACAAAATGAAAGATGTTCTTGAATAGCTGTACTCTGTAGAAATGCAGTAAAAATATTTGATGTGACTTTAGCAAACATGGGAAGATTAACCATTGTAGATTAAAAATGGAAAGAACAAGTATATAGAACTATAAGACAATAGATATAGCAGTCAAGCAACCAAGCAGCAGATGAACCATAAAAACAAAGGCGCAGGAAGCTGTTGAAGACTGGGGGGCGGAGGGTGAGAGGGGTACTTAGTTATCTAAAAAGGGCAATTTTTTATAACTATTTACTACCACAACATAGGTTCACCTGGAGGATATTTTAAGCTTAGCCAATTCCCTTTTGGTGCTTGAATTAACATTTCCTGATCGGTCTTACCTCTCCCATGGCTGATAATTGTATATTAGCTCTAGTGAGAATAACTGTGATCATACCATAAATAATTTGAGGGGACCCATGTAAGGTATGCAACATATAAGAACTGCCTCTATCCATTAGTGGCATGAGGGGCAATCCTGGAGTACATTTTCTATTACCCATTCTTGCATCCAAGTTGAATTTGAATATGGATAGGACATGATCTTTGTTTTACTTGAATGGATAGTCTGTTCTGTAACAGTGCTAGGCTCTGTGATATATATCCATCTCTCCACGACATTCAGTTTAGATACCTGGACTGAGTATTTTTGATGTCATTTGACTTGCTGATGTTCAGTAGGTCCATCTGTATTAGGTTGGAGGATGCCTTTTATGCCAGACATGTCACCTCTAAGCACTCTGTAGGATACTGAGTATAGTAATAAATCTTTGAGGTGGTCCATGCAAGACATACTGTTTAGGACTTGTATCCTTTTAGTAAGGTATCTCTGAAGGTATTCCAATTGTGGCATGGGGCTGGACAGATACATGCCAAAGTGGGCATTATACAAAATGATTGACCTAATGAGAGCTTTGTAAAGGGTGACAACAACATCTCTAGATCTAGTTACAATCAATTTGTTTATAAGTTGTGCAATATAGAAAGGCTTTCGTATAACTCTGGGCACATGTTGGCCAAAAGTTAGGTCACTGTACACACAAGTTACCAAATGCCAAACAACTGAGTTTTCAGAGGGCATTGTCATGATTTTGACACCAGTTATTATTTGGGACAAACCTTCCTGCATGATGGTTAAGTCATTCTGGGATTCAATAACTGCCCCTAGCTTGTAGTCATCTCAAACGTAGCCTGCCAAAGCCCTTTGGTGTTTCCTTGTACTTTTGAGATGCAAATGCCAAACAGAAAAAGTCTCAGCACCAAACCCTGGGGGACTCCATTGGTGACTGGTCTCTTCCCCATTTTGATACCCTGCATCCTGTGAGCAAGTTGGCAATCCAGCTAGTGATGCAAGTGTTTGCATTATTCATCTTTTGTACTCCACCTGAGTAAGGGATTGTATAGGCTCGGTCAGGTCGAGGTAATGTGGTGTGAACTCTTTTACCTTCATCCACTGCTTTGGTAAGAAGAGTAAAGCTTACAATTAGCCCATGATTTTGAGCCATTCACACTTTCCTCTGGGCTGTTTTCAAACACATTTTTAGGGCCATGCATAGATGTATGCATTCTTTGATTAACCTTCCTGGTTGTATTCATAGGATGATAGGAGGTTACTAGGCAAATGGCCCTGGGGCCCTTACAAGCCTAGCTAAGAGTTTATCTCCCAAATAGAAACCTCAGTCAGCACCTGTCGCCCAAATATTTAGAGTCAATAACAAAAATGCGTGTGTTCTCGTAAGCACTTACACCATCAAAACACTTCTTATAAACTTCAGTTTCCATTTCTTAGCTGACTAATAAAAATCTAATTCTTGAACTGTTAGTGTATTCAACAGGTCTCTGCAGAAATATAAACAAGAGATTTTTGTCTTTCACATTCTGCTTGAAGATTCTCGTAGAAATTTGGCTTACCACAGATTAAGAAAACAGAATAAATTATATATGAAGCCATTCCTTGCCACAAGCAGTCAAAAATCCACAAATATGCCCAATAAACAGTTGAGTCAAAGGCTTTTTCCCAACTAGTGTAAGAAACACTCCACATTAATAACTACAAGGATCAACTCCTCTCTATCATTCTGTTCCAAAATTTCAACCATTTCTGAAAAAAGTCAGAAAAGCCTGACATTTTTTTTTTTATTTATTTATTTATCATGCTTTCACTCTTACACTACTTACAATTAAGAACTGGAGTTCCCAAACAGATGGCTTATGTATGGATTTAACAGGAAAACTGACTATTTGGACAGTTCGATGTTCTCCAAGGGTCATAAAAAAAACACTTTTCATGGTTTGGTCAGGTCAAAGGGCATAGCCTCACGTCAACCCATGGGGCTTCAACTATGAGAAAAAATTTGGTTAAGTAAAGCAACGTTTAAAACATGCTTTTAAAAAGTTGTCAAATAAACCCAGAGACTCAAATTACATACATAAATAGTAGCAGAAATACAGAGGTATTCTCTACCATACACACTGTACAAATGAAATAAATGACAAATTCTAATCTTCATTGCAGTGAGATCAAAATGTCAAGATCAAGGCAAATGTCAAACAATGTTGCCATGCTGCAGTTGAAGAAAAGGCATCATCTGACATGCACGTCTGCAGTGGTTTAGCCACAATAACATGAACAGTGATCATCAAGGGGTGAGGGCATATGCTGTGGTAGAGGAGAGATCATGTTCTTTTAGATTCGGTATGAAAGATTATGCAAAATACCAGATTTCGTCTTGTAAATTTCCACTGCAGAAGGTATTCCTAAATTAATCAATCATCTCTAAATTACCAGGTCTAAACTAAGAGCATCTTTAAGAAACATCACACTGAAAACAAGCTGCCATCTGTGAAAATCATGTACATTTACAGTACATAAACAAGCAAACACAATTTTTTCCTAATGTGGAAAGATCCATTGCTGAACCATCTACCACAATTTAGCCATGCCCACTTAAAGAAACCACAGAGCATACCTGCAACTACTAATGGCACTTATGCAAACTTTGCACAGAATGAAACTACTGCCCCCCCCTCCAAGTGATTGCATCTACGTTTTGTAATCTACAATGAAATAAAACCATTCAGCCAAACACACATTTTTTATTTTTCAAAATCAGTATACAACACTTAAAACTCACTCTTGTATAAATGAAACGGAGATTGCTTTCAAAACTGACTGCATATAGAAATGAAACGGAGCTTGCTTTCATCACTTACTACATATATAAATGAAAAACACACTATATCTACACTTACTGCATATAAAAATAAAACAGTGCTTGCTTTCAATGCTTACTGGCATAAAACATAGCAGAGCTTACAGTGGGTGTTGTGTTGACTCTGGCAGCAGGCTTAGTGTGCACTAGCAGCAATGATGTGAACGTTTTTTCCCCGCACTTTTGTGTTTCAATTATGTTAGCGTGCAGTGCACGCATGAATCCTCCGTTGGGTCCTTCTTAAAGAAAAACTGCCTCTGTTGAGTCCTTCTTAAAGAAAAACTAAATGTTGTTACAGGGCTTGCAACTGTAAAAGTTGGGTAGGCGCTCCTTCCCCCTCGCCCTATGATTCCAGTGCCTATGCATAAAAATATACATTTATTAAGACAAACTGGTAAGCGCTTTTGCTAATGGCTTCTTCAGAACAACCAGAGACACATAAGGAAATCCATTTAAATATAGATGTTCAGCCAATCAAATAATCATAGCAATTAGTACATTCCATTGTCTTAAAGTCAGAACTTCATACCATTATTCATATAAAAACATATATATGCTCTAAAAACATTGAATCCTACATTAATCTATAATTCATAAAATAAGCATAAAAAAAAAAATATATATATATATATATATATATATATATATATATGGGTCTATATTAAAATCTTGAAGTCTGACAATATTGAATACGATATTGTAGATACGAGAATAGCGAAAGCGCACTACATCAAACGTTTAAACAGAAAATCTCCATGAGGGAGATTTCCGTTTACTTCAATGTAGTGCATTCTCGGAGATGGTATATTTAAGTAAGGGGGGCGTGGGGGGGTGCAGCCCCCCACATGGGTGGTGAAGAGGGCTTGCCCCCCTGCCTACACACTATCTAATTTTTTTTGTTGTTGTTGTTTTATTTAGTATTTTTTTTAGGTTTCGATGGTTTAAGACTTCGATCATTAATGTTTGATCTTTAGGGATTCAAAGTTTTAAACCTTCAACATTATAATATAGACCATTATATGTATATATATATATATATATATATATATATATATATATATATATATATATATATAAAATGTGTGTGTGTGTGTGTGTAGGGTTCCTATTAGATGACCGAAGTGGCATTCTATTGAATGCGTCCTGGTCGAACTTAAAACAACGAAAAGGCAAAATAGCAAAGCAGCCCATTTTCAGCACTGGAGTGCGATCTCAGAGTTGGTATATTTAAGAAGGGGGGGGGGGCACAGCCCCCACCCCCCACTTTATATATTTTTTAATTTTTTTTGGAACACCAATTTTTTTCCCTTGGAAAAAAAATCGCTGTTCTGAGCTTTCGAGATTGTAAGCTTTCGCTTACATGGTGTCGATGATTCATCGTTTGCTTTTTTAATAAATATATATTTGCTATAATATAGACCCATATGTATGTGTGTATATATATATATATATATATATATATATATATATATATATATATATATATATATATATATATACATATATCTATATATATATATACCCTATATATATATATGGGTCTACTTCTTTTGACCTAACTTTCATTTGGCTGACACTCATTTGCCTGACCCCATTTGACTGACAAGTATTATCAGCAAGAAAATGGCATATGCCCCCTTCCCCACTGTAGTGCAACCCTGGAGTTATAATATATAGTTGGGGGGTGGAGGGCACAGCCCCCCACAATGGGGGGTGTGGGGGCGAAGCCCCCCACTTCATTTCATATGATATTTTTAACTTTTGATGTAATATTGCTTAATTAAAGAAAAGTAAGTGGGGGGCTTCGCCCCCACACCCCCCGTTGTGGGGGGCTGTGCCCCCCACCCCCAACTATATATTCTAACTCCAGGGTTACACTACAGTGAGGAAAGGGGCATATTCCATTTTCTTGCTAATAATACTTGTCAGTCAAATGAAGTGTTGGGCAAATGAAGTGTCAGGCAAATGAAATTTCAGTCATTTGGTCTCAGGCAAATGGGTGTCAGGCAAATGAAAGTTAGGTCTAAAGAAGTAGACCCATATATACATATATATATATATATATATATATATATATATATATATATATATATATGTATGGATTCACTTCAGAAGATCGAATTGCCAAAATCTCGAACTGCAAATAACCGAAACCAAAAGCTCGAATTTCGGAAACTCGAACTTCTGAAGCGAAACCATCAAAAAAAAAAAAAAAACACAAACTTTTGCAGGGGGGCTTTGCCCCCCTGAACCCCCCATGTGGCTGTGCCCCCACACCCCCCCTACTTAAATATACCAACTCCAAGATCGCGCTACAGTGGGGAGATGGGAAATCTCCCGTCTTGCACTGTATGCGGAAGCGCAAAACGGGAGATTTCTCATTTCCTGCCAACACCGCAAAACAAATAAAACATTACGTACACACAGAGCATACAACAATACTTGTCTCTGTGTGCACGTAATGGATTAAGGTAAGTAAATTCTAATTTCTGAACACTACACACATTCGATTTACTAAAATCTCGATCATATGGTCTCGACCATATGAAATTCGAGATTTCAGTCATTCGATTATGTGAAGTGTTCATATATATATATATATATATATATATATATATATATATATATATATATATATGTAAAACACATGTGAGCAAGAATGTATCAATTAATAGCTATTGTTCTAGACTTAAGCGTAGGTATCAGGGATGCCTTCTCGTTGAGACCTAAACCCCTATCAGCTCTAAGTCTTAGAATCCAATTTACCTCTTTGCTTTCAGTGAGGTTCCTAGTACCTAACATTACCTTCTCTTAAAATAGGAACATTCACATCTATGACCATGAATTTAAAAGTGTGTCTATCATCATGGGATGTCACATGCTTGGAAAGTGCACTAATACCAGACCCTGTTCTAATACTATATATGTGTTCACGGATTCTATCTTTGAGAGGTCTATCCATTTTTCTTACATAGAATAGGCGACATAGGTCACACACTGCTAGATGCACCACATGCGATGTTTGATAAGTGGCACTAATGGTAAACCTAAATTCCTGGCCTGTATCTGGATGTATAAAATATCCATTTTAATTAATGTAGATACAAAAATTGCAACTGCCACATGTGTGAGTGGAAGCATTAAGGGGTACCAAGTGTTCCCTCCCATTCATAGGATAACATAATCTTTTCAACTTACTTTTGTTCTTAAATCTAAATCTAGGTTTATCACCTACAATTTCCTTAACTGTGGAGTCAGCTGTTAGAACCCCCCAGATTCTTTTTATAATATTTGATATTGCCTTACAGTCACTGGTATAAAACATAGGAATTTTTATCTCACTTAGGTTACCATTTACTATAGTCCCAACATCTATGTTTGGTGTATCAGCATAATAGAGATGTGCTCTACTTTCCCTTAATTCATGTATACCTAAAAGTTCCCTTTGGAGTTCAACTTCAGTGTAACCCCTATTCTTAAATTTTTCTTTTAAGTCAAATAGCTCAGAATGAAAACCTTCTTCTGAGGCATTCAACCTTGAGACCCACATACCTTGTCCTCTTATAGCATTTCTAAATATATATTGAGGATGCATACTCTGTCTATAGAGTAGAGTAGAGTATTCCTGTAGCAATTCTATGAACACCAGTATTAACTAACCCATTCCTTAGGCGTTCCACATATACATCTAAATATGCAATTTTATTAACTGAATATGCCATTGTAAACTTTAGAAATTCAGTGGCTTCATTCAGCTTTTGAAGAAAATGTTCTAGCTTAACTTGATCACCTGTCCATTTGAAAAAGAGGTTGTCTTCGAAACGATGATAAAAGGGAACATATTTCCCATAAAGCTCCATTCAGAATACAGTGTTAACTTCCCATAAAGCTAAAAACATGTTGACATAGCTATTGGCACACGAGGTGCCCATATCTATGCCATCTCTTTGTAGATACATACAGTTATCAAACAAAAACACATTATTTTTCAGGACTACCTCTAGGAACAGGCAAATCAGTTCTATGTGTGCTTCACTATATTCACTATACCTGGTAAGGTATTCTTGAACTGACACTACCCCTATGATGTTCGGTATAATGGTAAAAAGAGATTGGACAGCTAAGGTAATGAAATAAAATTGTAGGTCCGATAGTATGGAACTAGTAAAGGTATACTAGTCCATCAAGAACTGTTTCGTATCTCTTAAGGCATATTCATTCTTATCCGAAACAGGTATAAGATATCTTTCTATATATAGGGAGAAAGGTTCTGTAGATCAACCTCTACCAGAAACAATAGGTCTCATAGATGGATTTGAACCATCTTTATGTATCTTAGGCTGCCCTTGTATGATGGTTATAAGGGGATATTCACATATCAAGAAGTTAAACAATTCCAATGACACTTGCCCACTCTCTAATAAATCTTCTAATTCTATTCTCTAGTGAATAGTCAGTATTAATCCCTGTATAAAACTTCTCATCACTCAGCATGTTCAACATGGAAGGGAAATAAAAATCCCTTTCCATAATAACCATAGGGCCACCTTTGTCGGCTGGTTGAATCACAATGCTTTCATCTTCACATAAACGTTTAAGTGCACATCATTCTTTATATTTAAGATTAAATCTCACATTCCTGTGTGCATTCATAACCCTCCTTTCATCAAAATATTTATATAAATCATCTTTTACTAATTTATTAAAAGCATCTATCAAGAGATGAACATTCGTTATACATAAACTGTTTTTTTTAAAACATGGTACATTATTATCACTAGGATTATTTCTAAACTTGAAGTTTCAACATTACATTTCTACTAAACATCCTGAGATCTCGAATAGTTTCAGAAATGTATAGAATTATAAAATATGCTTATACTAACTGTAAAAAGGGAAAAACTTATTTCATCAAAGTTTAGACTATGTAGTCGTAAATATGAATATTATAATGACAAGAGACTAACTGTAATTTAAGAGGCAAACATAAAAGAGAAAGGAAATGATATAAAAAAAATGTTAGAAGTTATATAATGTGGTAAGTTAAAACTTTGGGACAAAAATTCATGGACTTAAAGGGTATGTATAGAAATTAAATAGATTATAGGTTTATAGGTAGGTACTAGGCTGTCGGAGCAAAGACCAATGTAAGCCTAACAAGGTTCCCTGGCTTATGCCACCCAAGAAAGTTATTTTCTTGTGCCACTGTTGAGCAGAGACAAAGAAGTGATCCCTGGGGTGTATTTTCTATTTCCCATCCACTCATCAAGATTTTTCTTGAAGAGTGCTAATGAGGAACTTTGCTTGACATAGATGGGTAGCCTGTTCCAGAGTAAGGGAAGTCTCTGGGACAGGAATCTATCCCTCCAGCATGTCCTGTTTATTGTGGTGACAAAGTTTAGGTCCCTAGAGCATGTAGCTTGGTGGGATTGGGATTTCTTTAGGTGTAGCATGTCCAACAGCTCTGGGTTTACCATAGTTTTATTTGTTAGGCAGAGATCACCACGGAGTAGGTGATATGCTATAGAGTAAAGCTAGAGTTTTTTGAGATGGTCAGTGTAGGGCATTTGTTTGAGGCCAGTAATCCTCTTTGTGAGGTACTTCTGTGGCCTTTCCAGCTGCTGCAGATGTCTTGTGAGGTACATTCCAAAAGGGGCGTTGTACTCAATAATGGGTCTAATGAGTGTCGAGCAGAGGGAAACAATGCATTCTGTTTTTCCTGGATGAGAACCTTTTTTATGATGAGGTGTGCCACGTAGAAGGACTTCCTGACTACTATGGTGATGTGACTATCAAAGGAGAGATTGTCCACCTGGGTCCCAAGGCCTCTTATCACACATTTGGTGTTAAGTAGATTGCTGCCTATGTGGTAGTTCATGGGTACAGAGTTTTTACCAAAGGGGATGAAACTGCACTTTTTGGCACTGAGTTTGAGGCCATGGCTCTGACACCAGGCATCTGTCTCAGCGAGGCTCTTCTCTAGGATGTCCACATCATTTGGGGACTTGACTATGGCTCCTAGTTTGCAGTCATCTGTGAACTTCGTTAGCCAGAGGCCTTCTGTGTTAGGCTGTACTTCAGAGAAGTAGATACCAAACAGGAGAGGTCCCAGGATGGAACCCTGTGGTACTCCATTTGTCACTGCTTTGAGGTCAGATTTGGAGTCTGCAACTTTTACAGTGTGGGTTCTGTCAGTGAGCCAGTTGGCAACCCATCTTGTGACATAGAGATTTATACGAAGATTTAGTTATAGGAGAATGGGTGGTAGATGAAACAGGATTTTCTGATCAGCTTGTGATATGGCTAGAGATAAAAGAAAACAAGGAATATATAAAAATAGGTAAAGTAATGAAAAAAAATAAATGAGAAAGCATGGAATGAAGAAGAAAAGAGATTAGTAATATAGTTATAGAAAGATCATATTACTAGGAGAACATTTTATAAACATTGGTCTGAATGGTGGGTGATATTCAAGGAAATAATAAAAATGTGTTTTACAGTAGCAGTATGATGTTTAAAAAGTAAAGAAAGAAAAATATAAAAGAAAATATAAGGATGCATTGGAAGATTTAGAACATAATGATGGAAAATAATTTGACAAAGACAATTTATATGAAAAAATCAAGAAAAAATAAAATAATTGTTAAATAAGCAAAGATAAATTTACAAGGAAAATGAGAAGCGTCCCACTACATATTAGGAAAGGAAGATGGTAGTATAATGAAAGAAAAAATGTAAAGGGAGAAATAGAAAGAACTCAGGAAAAGATTATGAATAGTGTAGTACAAAACCTGCAAGAAATGTTTAAAGAAAAAAAGGAAGTAAAAAAACACAGAAAGCAAAAAAGTTAACATAAAAAGTGAACAACGAACTGGAAAAGGGGATTCTTTTAAATGAGCTAAATAAAGTATTAGGACAAGTAAATATAGATTTGGTTGCAGGCCCTGATGGACTAGGGTAAGAAATGTATAAAAAATTAAGAGACTGGAACAAAAATGTTTTTCAGAGATTTTGAATGAGTGATTAAATGAAGGTTTTAAGTGTAAATAATTATGTAGTGGAATAATTAAATTCATATGGAAGAAGGAGGATATAAGATAATTAAAAACATGAGACCAATTTTATTGAATAATAATGATTTTCAGATCTTTATGAAAATAATATCAAAGAGATATGAAACTAAGCTAAAAAAAAACATTGTGGAAGATAGTATATTGTATAAAGGGGAAGGGTTGTCAAGAATTATTAATGATAGAGAAATTGAAGATGATATTAAAAACAGAAAAGAAGAAAGAAATCATGACAGGAGATCTTAATAGGGCATATGACACAACTGGACATGAAATCGTATGGGTAGTAATGAAAGAATATAAGATAAGTGAGAAAGTTAGGAAATTGTGCATGTCAGCATATAGCAATAATAAAGTAAAAATACCTGTAAATGTTTGGTTAAGCCAAGAGGTACATATGAAGAGTTGTGTAAGACAGGGATGTCCAATGAGTTTTATACTCTATGTATTAGTTCTAAAAGTGATAGTATGTGAAATAAATTATAAAATGAAAGAGGCAAGGTATATAATACCTGAAGGGTTAAGTATTCCAGTTCTGTTAACACATGCAGATGACATAATAATTGCAAAAAAATTAGGATAAACGATGTAATAATTTACACAATGTAATGTCTAGAGATGATAGGGATGGCTTTAAGTTAAGAGAAAAGCAAAGGTTTAGGTGATGTAGTAAAGACCGGGGTATATATTTTACAATGAATAAAATTTCTGTGTTAAGTATAACAGGGGTTGAGAGGGTGGCCTAATGGTTAAGGTGTTTGTCTTACAAACACAAGGTGCAGGGTTTGAGTCTCACAAGGGATAATTAGCTAGGCTTACAATACTCACAAGGGCAGTTAGCTTAGTACTAATCTATGAATCTATTTGAAAATAAAAATGTAAATATAATTCAATGGGAAAACAATAGAAGAAGTAAAGCAAGCATGTATTTTCTGGAGAACATATAAATTATCATTCAGAAAAAAGTCTTATTTGATAAATTCATTACTGATGGGAAAAACAGCATACTTAGTAAGTTTATTTATGCTGCCAAGAGCATTTGAGCAAGAATTATTGCAGATTATGTTCTCATTATAAGGGGTTCTATATTAAAACCAGTACAACTGCATAAATATAAGAATAGATACATTCTGGGGTATGGCAAAAGAGAGTAAAAAAAGTAAAAGATTATAACTGAAGAAATAAAATGTAACCAAGAAAAATATTTTTGTGGAAAATAAAAATCAATGATATAGAAAACGACATAAAAGTATGGTATAAGAATGTAATGATAAAACATTACTATGTAAAACCATCTAACAGATGAAAAAAAAATTAAAGCTATAAAAATAAGAAACAAATGGTATAATCGGAAAATAGAATGTCAAGATGTTTTTTGTGGAGATCGGTAATAGATAAAATGCCAGTAAAAAGAAATATGCATATAAAAAGAAATGTGATATAATATGTTTACATTTATCAAGAAAAAGACACTACGGAACATGTGTTTTTGAAATGTAAAAGTAAAAAAGTCATTGGGAAAACTCTGCAAAGAAAATTGTTTTGAAGATATAAAACAAGCGGATAAAATAAACATGGAATTGATTAAATATGGATACTATAAGAACAGAAGTAAAGAGTATCTCCAGGATTCAATAAACTCTGTGTAGGAATAGTGGTATTCATACACGGAGTGAATGGTGCCCGTGTCTGCATCCTCATCTCAGCAGTGCCCCTTACATATTAATGAAGGCATGCTACTGAGACAGCTCTGTGGACACGGATACTGAATGAGTGTAGGGGGCATGTTGCAGTAGTGCTCGCAGATCTTCAACACGTCTCCTGCACTGTCAAAGTGCCATACACTGAAACTGAAAAGAAAATGAAAGCAGCTTTAGAAATGTGAATCAGTGCAGGGGGTGTGTGACAGGATTAGTAACACATACCCTTGCATTGTCAAAGTGCCGTACTGCTCTTTACTATGCTTTCAGTGTCCGCAGACACTGAAAGCAGATTTAGAAATGTGAATCAATGCAGGGGGGTGTGTGACAGGACTGTGACACACCTCCTGCATTGTCAAATTCTAAGCACTGCTCATATAAACTTAGAAAGCTGCTACAGTAACAGGGTTTGTTTTAACAAACATGTTCAAAAGGATTAGAAGTCTGAAACTCAAATGCATGCCATTATTTAGTGACTTCAATCCTCAGATCATCCCATTGATTTGCAGAAAAAACAGAAATTTTATGAGGAACAAAACCAAATTAGGAGCCAAGCATCTGGACATTCTGCAAAAATCTGGACAGTTGGGAGATATGCACACACCTCAACCTCTTCAAGCAAGAAATCAGGATAAAGCCATAAAATAAATGTGGGACAATGAACCCAAAATAGGGGAGCTTTTAAAATACTGCTCATACAAGTTAGTTGATAGAATGACAGGTTATGCATTACCAAATGTTAAATATTACTATTGTTAATATATCTAATTAAAGTGGTAATATTAACTTTTTTTCCTTTATAAGTAAAGTTTAAGTGTAGCTGAGAGGGTTTGCACTTTGCGGCACCTTGCTCAGCACTGCTTAAAATCTTGTAAGAGCTAAATACAAAAGTATAGCTAAAATTTTCAGTTGTGAGTTAGGGAAGTGGTTAGTGCTGTGACTTTGCATGCAGTAGTTCAGGGTTCGTGTACCAAGACAGGCCATTCATTTTATACATAGGAAATCACTGTTAAATTAATTTTTATTTTTTTAATGATATAGTAATTGATATTTGTTAAACAGGGTAGTGTAGCTGATCAAGAATTGCAGTGTCAGTGGCTATATGATGTCAAATCCCCCATGTAAACACAAGTGTCCCAGACAGTATATTCACACCCCAAGGTAATGTAAAGAAAGCACATAGAGGTACGTCATGAAAAGTAAAACATATACATCTAATAATATGGCAGTAATGAATAATTAATGGTCAATCTGTAAATATTTTTTAATGAAAACTGAGCAATGCTAAGCAGTGCTTAGCTCTGCTTAGCCGGTTTGAGCATTGCTTTGAAGTGTAATTCTAAGCAGCATTCTGCCCAGCTAAATGGATGTGCACACTGCTAAGCACTGCTCAGCATTTGCCACTTTAAGCACTACTCAGCTCAGCTTAGTGGGTTTCCGTACTTTTGAGCTGTGCTTAGCATTTTTGAAAATGGTCCAATGATGGCAAATGGTGGGAATATGGCCTTATTTAAACCCCACAGGTGGGAATACAGCCAGAAGCTGTCAAGAGTTTGATCACTGCAGGCTCTATGGCTGGAGAAGGAGAGGGTGCACACTTTCAGGAGCAGCACTGGGGCATTCTGGAGTCCTGAGTCATGGCTGCGCTCCTCATATGAAACCATAATGACAGACTGCTGCAGGGCATGTACCAGGGCTCATAGTACAAATGGGAGGCCTGGGACCATGTGGCATGCAATCTCACCAGTGCCTCTGGCATCCCCTAGACTGGTGAGCAAGTTTGTCATCACTATGATGACCTAAAGCAGAGGAAGGGGAGCCACTTGGCCCAGTGGATCCAAGATGCTCGGAACAGGAATGCCGCAGAAGTTTGTAAGTATTTCACGCACAACTTTACTAAATTTGTGCATGTGTATGTGATAGACAGATATGCATACTGTTGTTTTTCTCCCTACAGCTGCAGATGAGAGAGCTGCCAGTATTGAGACCCATGCAGACAGACTGGCTAGACTGTGCCGATAGTCTAGTGAGTACAGATTTATCTTGCAGTATACAGTGTAAGAAATAACAAGGAGTACATTGTTTACTGCTAATAGGTATAGTGTGTTTTGAGTGTACTGAATAAATAAAATGTTTATCAGACCAATATTTATCTACAGGTTATGCAGTACTAATGAATGTAGACTCTGGATTGTAATCAAGCACTGTGCCATGCTACTCAAATAAAGATCTATACCCCAAATTGTTGTGTTTAATCAGGTTTGTTGTTGAAGAAATAGAAAGTGTACAGGTGATTCACAACAACTATGGCTATGACAGCATGCATTAACTGATTACAGTGTGTCCCCTGCAGCATTACCTTTTGTTAACCTTTGCCTTTCAGATCTATATAGCCCTGAATGTGGGCATTCTGATGCAGGCAAGTATGAGAGTGTAATAAATGGAGGCTGCAGATATTACAAGGTCAGACTATCTAACCAAGTGAGTATTAGGTAGAAATCAGTCAAGCAAGAGACAGCAGTTTTCCAGTAGCTCAGTGTGATGAGAAATACATATGTTGTTCATTTTAGCACACACAGACCATGGTTGGAATCCACAGAGTGGTACTAAGATGTGTGAATATTTGCACATAAGTAATCCTGAATATTTGTAGAAACAGTCAGGTAGTGTTAATAGACATTTTCTCCATAGGTTTTACAGGTAAAGAAAGGTGTTTAGTAGCTGTATGATGGGTATACTAATAAAGTGTTTCCAAATGTTCCAGTGTCTAAGCCCATGCCTGCAAAACACAGCTGGATAGGTACATACACCATGCACTCTTTCCCATAGATGTCTCTCAAGTGTCACACTGTCATGGCTAGTGATCACTGTTGCTAATATAACCTTGGACACTGATATGAATCCAGGTGATGAATGTCAGTAGCACACTCACACAACATCATTGCAGGGTAGACCTTGTTAGTCATATATGTAACTCAGACATGTACGAGTCCCCTCCAGTCACTTACACATAGTCGCCACACTTTGCCCCATACCATTCCAGGTTGACAGTTTAACAGTTATGAATGTGCTACAGAAGCTATGGGCCACAGGTAGATGTAAAGTGAGGACAGACCTGTAGAATAATGAGCAGTACTGTTGTGAAAAAGAGAAGCCTATACAGTTGTTAATGGATGTTTTTTCTCTCCACCCAACCCTTATCTGCATCAATAATTATTATCTATATACTACGGGTATGTTCTCAAAATCTAATGTTGGGACTTGTGTTCTATTAGTGTTCATATATTTAATTGGTTACATATTAATATACCTTGTTTAAATACCATTGTTGGTGGCCTGTTGCCATAAATGTAACTGGCATTCTGATACAATTCTGACTGTTAATCCATATATGCATGTGTTCTGTTTGCTATGCAATTGTTTGAATTCTATTATTCTGGGTTAATTAGAAAACCCGTTCATGCTGTTATAACTAACTTTGAAATGTGTTGTTCATGACTAACCAATACATTTGAATATCCTCCACACCATAGCATGTTTGGGATGGCCAATCCCAGCGGATCTGCCTGTGCCGCCTCACCTGGCCATAGCATCATGCCCCAGCATGTCTGGGACCCACCCCAGAACTGTCCCTACCAATGGTCCTGCACCACCTTTAGGTGGAACCACCTCAGGGGACAGGGCCCATCCTCCCCCGGGCGTGGGCACAAGAGGGGAACCTGACACCCACTGACAGTTCCGTGGCATGATGCACAGGGTCATCCAGTCAGACCTGGATGTACACCTGAGCCAGACTGAGGGCCAACTGGTGCACCTTGAGGGCCAGCCCACCCCTCCTGTCCAGCCCCTAGCACAGCCACCTTTGGGGCTGTGAAGGGGCAGTGGTGACTGCCCATGGGTGGGGACCTCAGTCCCACTACCACTGTCTGGGCGCGCATGGGACTCTGATTCCCAACAACCCTCCCTGTCCAAGGTGTTTACCCCACTTATGTGTCATACACCACCTCTGTCTGCTGTCTTGTGTGTCTTGTCTGTCTGCCAATGCAACCTCATCTATCCAACCTACCTCCCCAAACATACCTACAACCCTTCCCCACCATTCCACTCTCACCTTAAAAAAGGGGGCATCTTTCCCCCAAAAAGATATTGCCCCATACATAGCTCTACATTTTGCCCCATGTACACTGTCATAAAGCAATGTACCCTCAAATTACACTACAAATGTATGTGGCCCACACCCCCTCCCTGTGGGGTGTGAGGAGGTAAATTCCAAATTTTCCACATCAGTCACAGCTGTTGTTGCAGAAGAAATGTAGAGCTATGGTCCTTTCCTACTCCCATCCTGCACATCCCTAGCTGCTTCTCCTAATGTTTTACCCCCTACATGCCCCAATTTCACCACTTTCCTAGCACCCTTTTTTTCTTTTCTTTTTTTTAGAATTAGCAAGGGTTTAAGCAGGAATAAGCAGCGCTAAGCAAAGTCAGGCAGGACTAAGCATTTGTACTGGGTGGAACACGCCTCAAAATGGTATAACCCACACACCCCCAGAGGATATGGTTGTCACCGAATCACACATATACACACACACACACACACACACACACACACACACACACACACACACACACACACACACACACACACACAGTATCACAGTTGCCAGTATTGAGTTTAGAACTCCTACTTATCTAGTTATTTGTACTACTGTGTTATGCAGTTATCACACACTCCATGGAGCTTAAAGGGTTGAATAGTGTCCCAAGGTACTTCTAATGTGAATAACATCAGCAGCCCTGGTAAAGTATGGCAATGGAAAGTGTATAGGGTGGGAGACACCTCAAAATACTTTAACTTACAAACATACACACTTATATACACACACACTTGCTAGGAATGAGATTAGAACCCCTGTCTGTTTAGTTGTTTGTATTATACTGTCAAGTAGTTATTGCACACACCACAGAGCATAGAGGGCTGCAGACTGTCCAAAGGTAATTCTAAGGTGACTGACATAGAGCAATGGGAAGTTTCCAGGGTGGGAATGGCCTAAAACTCTTTAAGCTACTAACACACACACACGCACACCCAAAATGAGATTACAACACCTACCTATCTAGTTATTTGTAATATATTATTACACAGTTATCGCACATGCCACAAAGCTTTAATGGCTGTCAGCTGTCCAAATACTTCTAAGGTGAATGACATCAGCAGAACTTGTAAAGTGGGGCAATGGGAAGCGTACTGAGTGAGAAAGGCCTCATAATACTTGAACTTACCTACACACACACTCGCACACACACACACACACACACACACACACACACACACACACACACACACACACATACACACAAAGGCAGGTGATGTGATATTGCAACCCCTACCTCAGCAGTATTACACGATGGAGCTCACCTTCATATTGACACATGTGACTGTTTACAACTGGTATGCAACTGTCCACAGCAGGACATCCCTATATGCCTTTCAGGGTATCCTTGTCTATGACTCACTCTCTGTGTGTCTCTCTGTGTCTCTCTCTTCATCACTTTCTGTCTCTCTCTTCCCCATGTCTATGTATGTTTATGCTTGAAATATTGTTATATGTCATTCACATATATGTCTGCATATTACATGCAAAAGATGCAGATATATCACATTTGGGCCACCTATAGCTAGCTGAGGGTAATCCAGTCTGATGGGTGTGGGTAAGTTAGTTAAGGTGTACGTAACTGACTGTGTGCAAACACATTTATGCACAATGCAGTTATATAGTCCAATGTGGGTTTAGACATGGTCTGTAATTCTGTAAGTGTAGGAGCATACCCAGTATGACCTTCTATAGTAAGACTGGGACTCCATTCCAGAGATAGTTGTACTCCGGTCCAGTGTTTTATGTGCTACAGCCATACCTCTCAACCTGTTAGTGCAAGGAATCTGGAGATATCCTGCCAAAATGGGGTGACAATGAGCCAAACATAGGGAGATACTGTTAATATTGCTCTTATTAATGTGGAAAGTTGCTAGTGTAACATGATTTGTCTTAGCAGATGTTTTTCTGGCATATATGACGTCTGATATTGATGCACAGACCGAAATTATGAGCCAAACTACAGACATTCTTGCCCAATCCAGCCAGTTGAGAGTTGTGGCTACAGCCGATTGACTGAAGCTGTGTAAACGGGCTAGCACCTCACTGATATACCAGCTGGGGATCACCTGCTCGTGTGTTATTCTTAACTGACAAGTCAAATCCTGGTGTGACTCATACCTCTCAAGTGTACAGTGTTTTGCAGAAAGTTCAGAAGTTTTATCATAATTTTGGTCCATTTTTCATACAATTGTGGTTTTATGGCAAGTTAGTGACAAATAATTAAAGACTGAAGTTTGAAAATAATGACAGAACATTTGATTTTCAGACTTCCTACCCTTCAGAGAATTCATGCAACTGCAAGACCTGCTGTGATATCACTGTGTAAGTCTGCAAGGGGAATATTTATCATTGTCCCTATTTGTGGGCCTTTGTCAGATATTTCTTTATGGTTGTCTACAGCTGACTTGGTGGGAGAGGCTGAGGGGTGAGTATGGGACCCCAACACTGATATCCATGCATGTGACCTATGACCCCCCCCCCAGTTTACTAGTCCCTCGCATACAGTGCAGTGAGTTTTGTCACCTAGAGGAATACTGCATACTCTGGGGAAGCCAGTATTGGGTTGACATTTCATGTTGTCCCACATAGTTGTCAGTTGTCTGCATACATGCAGCGATACCTTAAATATGGTACCAAAATGAACTACTTCATTCATCTATTGTTAAGAAGGGTGACTTACTTTTTGCCTGCAGTAGTTGTGGGGATGGTGCTTGAGGACTGACTGTTGGATGCACACAGTACACAACATATACATGGTAAGGTACAGGTAGTGTGATGTGTGTGGGATCCATTTTACTGCAAGTCGGAGAGAGGTGTCACTTCCTGGATCCCTAGGGTGTCAGTGTATGTGCTACACATTGCCTCTTTGCCAGGGCCAGGGCATACTGGGCTTGCCTACATCTGCCTACAGAGGCAGGATCAGGGGGTTCCTCCTCCGAGTCCCCCTGTGCCTGTGGAGACCTTGGCAATGATGGGGGGCTGTGTGCCCCTTCCCTGTGATGTTCCTGTCACAGCTGTTTCTGCAGGATCATATTGTGTAGCATGGCACATACTATGAACATGTGTGCATATGTGGCTGGAGAGTACTGCAAGGCTCCACCAGATATGTCAAGGCAGTGGAACCATGACTTGAGCATCCCAAACACACACTCTATAATGTTCCTAATTTGTGCATGTGCCTCATTATGGCATTCTTCAGTGAGTGTGTGTGCATTTCTGATGGGTGTCATCATCCACGGTTCCAGTGCATAGCCAGCATCCCCCATGAGATGGCCCTATGAGATGTCCCCTCCTGGTAAATGCCTGGTACAGCTGTGAGACATGCCAGAAGTGGGAGTCTTGATAGCTGAAAGCGCTGCCAGCACACACATTGATGATAATGCCCTGGCACTGCACATGAATAAATATGAATAAAGCACCGGTTCGGGTGGCGATTGCTGTTCGGAGATGGATGAGGCCATTAGTCATGGCATTAAAATCCTCTAGTAGAAAGTTATGCCTCAAGCCAGCTGGCCATGAATTTCTTGGTGCTGAATGAAGAAATAGCCACTGACCTGCCACAGCTGCCATCTTGCATCGGTAATCCGTGACAGTAACTGACAAACAGAATACAGGGAAATGCTGCAGTGATGTCATTCCCACCAGTCCAACATATGTTTGCCTTTCCCTGTTTAGAATTTCCTGTTTGAGAAAAGAGTGAACTGCATTTCTATCTGAGGGTATTCAACTCCTGAAAGATTAGCTGACAGAACAGAAAAACAGCATTTGTCTTATGGTACTTACCGCATTTCAATGATTATTTTCTACCATAGACCTAATACTTCAGGTTCACAGCCAGCAAGACACCTTTTCTGCATGAACTGCTTTGTCCTGCAACAATTACAGCATTGGAAAGTTGGAACTCACCACCTCTCAAACAGGGCAGATTCATCTTCCATCCTGCAAATGAACAGCCTGCAGTGTAGGACAGTCTTCTATATGTTGGTGCACTGTAAAAAACTTTGTGGTGACTTTATATTGTAAGGCAAGAGGAGAGCATACTACAGGACCATTTCCCCCTCACTATTAGAACCCAAAAAATTAGGCATAGCCCACACAAACCTTGTAAAAATGAACAAATTAACAACTCCAAACCAACCAAAAAGTAGCTGAAGGGAAACAGTCCAGGAAAAATAGTCCAAAAAAACAGAGTTATCCAAGTATGGACTAAATGTGTTTATTAAGTGCTTTTTGTTTCACCAAATGTAAGAACTTCTTCAGATAAAAATCATTAATAAGCCATTCTTTTAAAAAACTTTTAAAATCAATCATGTGATCCTTCATTTGGGAATTCAGTGAAAGAGGTTCATTTAACCAGTTATTTAAGTTGTTGCATTAATGGACAATAGGACAACAAAAAGGAGTACGACTACCTCGGGGCTTATTGGTACCCTCAACTTAAAAAAACTGGTTAAATGAACCTCTTTCACTGAATTCCCAAATGACTGGTACAAGTGGAGGGCATTTGGCTGGAGGAAATGTCGACATTGCCACACATTTAAAGACAATGGACTTCAAATTGCTTAAATTTAAAAAGTTACAGCTAGAAATTACTTATTTTCGCGAATGCATTAAAGAAAACATTGTACCCAAAAGACTCCGGGTATGGCGATACCTCAGTGATCTTGAAGCAGGTTCTGCATTTCATCAAGATTTAATAAAACTGTTTGACAAACATGGATTATAACTGTTGGAACTAATCATGAAAAACTATAATATAATGGCAGACAGTACTGAGGATAAAATAATGCTTATGGATGAAGTAATCAAAGCAGACTTAAACTTTGAGTGATACCACTTTGACTATGAGCAGATCCTTACCAGTATTAACCAACACCTGAATAAATTATGAGAAACCAAAGTTAAAAAACTGAATAGAGACGAGACTGATTACAACTGTGGGTCAGCCTACCCTAAACTGCCACTATCCCAGAAATGGAATCCTATTGGGCAAGGGACTATGTACGTAGGAGGCACAGGAGGGCTAACAGAGTCAATCAAGAGGAAATGACATCCTCTAACAGGAATGAAGGGCACCAGCAAGATGAAGTTAAGACTCCTGTATGTAAAATGAAAGAATAGCTTCTAACAATAGGAATAATTAAATTCAACCTAACGATGAAGGATATAGCAATGTTGAGAGCAACTCTAACAGCCAGTGACAGAATAACGGAAATTTTTTGAACAGGCAGAACTACAACCCACACTAGAACTATGAGGCACAGAACAACAACAAAACGCAAAAACGAACAGACGCAGGAGGTAACAGCAAACCTGTATTTACCATTATTAGATAACACTGACTGTGAGCTCATTTACAACAAAGAAAGAGACTTTAAAGTCTATAATTATTCATCTTTTGTAACTGAAAGCGAACTCATTGAGCTTTTAGCTAGGGGCAATACATTTGTACCAGATGCTTATCCTGACATTGCGAAAGTATTACTAGACTTAAAAATGTTTGTTAGAAAATTGAACTTTACTGCAATGCTTGGGAATAATGAACCAAGAAATGAAGAGTTTCGTATAACTAGTACCTATAACCCTCCTCTACACCCGTTGTTATGTTTATTTGAAAAAATTTGCGAGTTAGACTTCAGGAACTATCTGACAAACAACAAGATGCGTGGTAGGAATATAAATATAAGCAGAGAAGAAAAAGTACAATTAAATGAATTGCAATGCCTACCAGTCAGAGTGATGAAACCTGATAAGGGGGGTGGGGTCACTATAATGAATCTATACCAATATAATTTCAAGATGAAAGAAATTTTGCAAAGTGATACATATGTCCCTGTCCCTAAAAATGAAGTTAACACTGCACATGCACGAATCAAATCTTACATTAATGACATGCTTATCGAAGCTAGGATAGATGTTAACATGTATAATTATTTAATTATGCCTGCACCTAGAATTTCTATTATGTTTGGCATACCAAAGGCCCACAAAAGTATTTCAAATCCACCTATGAGACCTTTGGTAGATGCCAGGAATTCAATCACATACTCCTATGCAAAAGTTGTTGATACCATACTCAAAAAATACATTAAAGAAAAATCACAGATCTGTAAAGATTCATGGACATTCTTAAAAAGTATAAATGATATAGAGTATAAGGATGAATACAACTTCTTGACGATTGAGGTCAAGGACTTGTATATGTCTATACCCCAAATCGATGGGGTTAAATGGGTTTCACTTATGTTGCAAGCAAAAGGGGCACCAACCAGTGAAATCTCTTTAGTTGAAGAATTACTTGACATAAAATTTACCAATCACCTTTGACAAAGAATGTTACCTACAAAAAGTAGGTGTGACAATGGGCTCCCCATGTGGTGCAAGTTTTCCTAACTTGGTAATGGCCTATTGGGAGCAAGAATACATCAGGAAAAGTATACAGATCAATGATATGATATATTTTTACACAAGACTCCTGGATGATATTTTTATAATTGTTAAAGGTGATGAGGAAACAGCAAAAGTATTGGTCAATTGCTTGAATCATACAACAGAATTTTTGAAATTTACATCTAATTTTAATTAAGAAAATATAGCTTACTTGGACACAGATAAAAAAGACAGGAGTCAAGGTAGATATACAGCTAAGATATATAGGAAGGAAAAATATTCAAATGCCTTTCTACACTTTTTAATCTGCCACCTATTCCATCAGAAATGATCGGTCATAAAAGGCCAGCTGGTGAGGGCAGCTAGAATGGTGACAACTGAAAGTGACTTTATGCAGGAATGTGACAACTTGAGAAACATGTTTTTAAGAAGAGGCTATCCAAACTCTTTAATTGCAGAATTAACAAAAGAAGTGCAAAAAAAGAGAGAAGGGTGTTTATAGAACAATACTAAATAAGTCAGTATAGTTACCCCTACCCTGAATACAAGCTTGAGAGAAATGAATCAGATGAAAGGAAGAGTAGGTAACATGTTTCAAACAACATACAGCTTTATTACATTTAACTTGAATGCTTTAGAGTTAAGTGACATGATATATAAAAATTGTAACCTTCTTACAGGACAGAATACCCTCTTACATAAATTTGAGAACTCCCCCCCCCCAACGTTATTTTTAGGAGAGGCATGAACTTGAAGAACTTGTTAGAAAATAGAAAAGAAGACATAGTTCGATACCCAGGAATGGCCACTTGTAGAATGTATAATTACTGTAGGTATAGTGACACTGGACAGACATATCAAGTGCAGAATAAGAAATATACCATAAGGAAGAAATTTACATGTAATTCTAAATTGATTGTATACATAGCCCAATGTCAGTTATGTCCAGCTTTTTATGTGGGCAAAACTGATCACAAATTGAGAGAAAGGGTATATGAACATTTGTACAACATAAGAAGGTGTAAAACAGAAATACTTTAGCTAGGCACATTCTTCAATTTTCAGACCATAGCTTTAAGTTTAAAGTGATTGACCAAGTAATTCAGACTGAAAGAGGAGGACCAGATTCCCTGATGTTAGAAAGAATTGAGTTACTTTGGCAATTGAGACTTAATACTGGGAAACAACCTAGTTTAAACAAAATGTGTCAAATCCTGTGTATGTTGAAGCTGAAAAGCTTAGTAAGATAAAGGTATTAATTCACAATACACAAACAAAAACAATACAACATAACTTATAAAAATGTATCGATACTGGTAATGAGTGATAGTACGAATGATATTATGTGTAAACACAATGGTTTAGAGTAGTTAAACACAAGTAATGTTTTAATAATTTTTAAAACAACCTAAAATGTACAGGTTACACAAGGGTTAATGATGTATATGTTGGGGGAATAGATTTTATTGGTAAAGAAGGATCATATGATTGATTTTAAAAGGTTTTTAAAAGAATGGCTTATTAATGATTTTTATCTGAAGAAGTTCGGACATTTGGTGGAACAAAAAGTGCTTAATAAACACATTTGGTTCATACGTGGGTCCTTTGTTTTTTTTTTTTTTTTGGACTATTTTTCCTGGACTATTTCCCTTCAGCTACCTTTTGATTGGTTAGGAGAAATTAGGCACAGCCACTTAACTACCTTTACCCTGTGGTCTGACTAAGCATTCCCCATTTCTATTTAGTTTTCTCTAAGCTCTATTAGATACAACAGGAACTCTAGCTTTACTGTGTAACTACTCCCACTTTTTGAAAAGTTAGATTTTCCCATAGTGAATGAAATATCTCCATTGTGTGACATTACCCCATTTCAATTCATTTCTTGGCACCCTAATAAATGCCTCAGGACTGCTGGTGACTCCAGAGTACTTGGAATCTGGCATACAGACCTGGACTAGCTGAAAGAAACTGATTGTTTTTGTTATTGCAATCAGCTCGGTGTCATGGCTCAACCCTCTCTGTTCGCCCTTCTCTCCTCTTGAGCTCACTCTGCTCCCCTACCCCCTTTCCTACTCACCCCACATTCATTTCATTTATACCTATCAAACTCCACCCACACCCCATAAACCAATCACATCCCACACTACCAATTACTACACCAAATAAACTTACCCACTGAGATAACTAGATCAATTAATATCACCTACTGAACATATTACTTCCACCTCATCCCATTAACACCTTACCCTACTAAAATGCTTAACAACAAACACCTAAACCGAACAGCATGTATATTATCTGTAGCTCATTGCTAATATATTTTTAATCCTTCACATCTTACTACCCACCAATTCTAGGCAACAAACCCCAGCCCTGGCAAACCTCCACATTCACCTATAATACCAGCACACCTCACATATCACCAAACCTCTTCCACATCAGCCACATATATTTTCACACTAACAAAATCCAACTCCTACATACATAATCCCAAAAACTTCTAAAACACTCCAAACTGGAATACAAACTCTCCAAGCTAATCTTGCACCTTATCAAACAACTGAATCATTCCGGGGACATTCAACCCAAACCTGGCCCCAACTCCCTACAAGAGGTAGCTAAACACTCCAACTCAATTAATCCAGGACTAGTATACCAACAACATAACACATCCCTTCTCCTTCTTAATATTAATGCTAGAAGCATCAGTAACAAAGTTCATGACCTACTCTCCCTCTATTCCCCTGATATTGTATTACTAACAGATACTTGGCTCAAACCCATCAATAACAGCAATGAAATTATACCTCCCAGATAGAACATTTTACGTATTGACAGGATATCCAAAAAGGGTAGAGAAGTAGCCATCTTATTCAAAGACCGCCTAGTGGTCAATAGAATATAAGTAAACATACCCACCTTTGACAATGCAGAAATTATCTGCACCAGATTGACATTCAACCCCAAAAAATAAATTAATATCATAGGAGGCTATATCCCACCTGGGAATAATATTCCCACACTAGAAAATGTACTAAACTGGGTCTCTTCCTCCCTCCCACAGAAAACAATCCTGACTGACATCAATGTTGACTGGCTCAACTGTTCATCTCAAAACCCAACTTCACACATTAACCTACATGGATTCACCCAACTGATCAAATCCCCTACAAGGACTGACAAAAGCTTAAACTGACAGTCTATCTTAGACTGGATCTTAGTCAACAACCTATCTCTGTCCACACAATCTGGCTGCCTCCCAGATGGTCTGAGTGACCATCTGCCTACCTTTCTACTAAGATCCCATACTCACCAAATCAACCAAACAGCATACCATACAATTAAAAGTAAAAAAAAACTTCAACCCAAACAGGTTCATATCTAATCTGAATTTCTGTAATTGGGAATCTCTCAGACAACTACCCCTTCCTAGAGATACTAAACTCTCATGCTCCCCTGAGAACAATCCAAACTAAATCTAACTATGCACCCTGGCTTACTAAAGAATGTAGATCCCTACTCAAGGCTAGAGATAAGGCTTGGCAACAATTCAACAAACACAAAACCCATATAACAAAACAAACATTCCTAGAACTGCAAAATAAAGCTAAGAAATTAGTAAAGTCAGACAAAATCAACTACTACCACAACATCCAGAAAAAACACCTTAATAACCACCAAAAATTCTGGACAGCAATTAACAATATACTCCTACCAGGCAAATCAGCTACACCTACCCCAACAACCAACAATTCTGATAATATAGCAACTCAGTTTAATAAATACTTTACTGAAACCATCCATACCCTAGCAAATTCTCAATCTAACCCCAGAAACCCTACCCCATCCACAACCCAACACTGCACCAACACCCAAAATAACAACACATTCTTTAGACTCCACCCAGTGTCTGTTGGTACCATAAAAAAACTCCTAAAGAACAAAAACCAACCACATTAGCCATTGATAACTTCACAACAGAATTTCTACAAAGTGCAGCAGATGCTATAGCATATCCAGTAGCTATACTCATAAATAGATCACTATCTGACAGCCTTGTTCCTGATATTTGGAAAATTTCCCACATTATACCTTTACATAAGGGTGGAAAATCAACCAAACTAACTAATCACAGGCCAATATCCATCCTGTCCCCCTTATCAAGAATTTTAGAAAGGGCTATTCACACCCAACTATCAGCCTACCTCCACAAACATAGACTATTATCTAACACTCAGCATGGCTTCCACCCTTCTCACAGCACTACTACAGCCCTCATGTTATTTAAAAATACAGTAAACCACTATAAAAATAATGGACAATTTGTATCTGCAACATTTTTAGAACTATCTAAGGCCTTTGACATGGTCAGTCACAACAAACTCATCAACACCCTCTCCACCCTAAATCTCAGTAACTCCACTATCACTTGGTTAATAGCTACCTATCAGGATGACAGCAGGCCATCCTGTGGAAGCACCAATTTTCCCCTCCTCCCTGTTACAATAGGAGTTCCTCAAGGCTCTATCCTTGGACCCCTACTTT